>NC_060142.1:48733322-49050267 GCF_021461385.2 Schistocerca piceifrons | reverse complement strand
AGAGATACAGAAATATTTCTGTGGGTGATGTAAGGTGGAGCAGAAATGTAACATGGAGAAAACTAGGAGAGACTGAGACAAAAAATACATATATTCAGGAAATCAGAAGTTGGGAATGAAATGAAATGATCATATGGCATTGTTGGCCGGGATGGCCCATGCGGGGGAGTTCTGCCGCCATATTGCAGGTCCTTTCTACTTGACACCACTTCCGTGACTTGTGGGTTAATGATGATGAAAATGATGATGAAGGACACACAACATGCAGTCTCCTGCCGGGAATCAAACCCAAGCCCCTTGCGTGGTAGGCAGAAATGCTACCACTATGCTACGGAGATGGACAGAAGTTGGGGAGAACAGAAATGGTACAGGTTGTATGTGGTAGCTGTCACAGGTGACTAGTTCTGATGAGACAGGACATGCTATTGATAGGGCTTTAAAAGGACTGGTGGGCAGATATAAAAAAAATTACCAGGCACAAAGACATTGAAATACAGTTCATTTAGGTGAAAAAACAATGAAATAACTGAACTTCATGAAAAAATTAATTTACTGTAGCAAAAATGTAAATTATAACATAATGCATTACTGTTACAATTTTTGCAAAATTATTCTACAACAGAGTAGAAAGAATTGTACAAAGGAAAGTTCTTTAATATTATATTCAATTACATTTAACATGAATAACTATGGTGAAATTTGTCAAAATGCCAATTTTTTTTAAATGGCTCTGGAAGATATAGATTTAAGAACTTCAGTAAATGAAAACATGTGGAATAAACTAATTTTGGCTTTTTATCATTTATAGTTATAGATGCATACTTCCAATTAGGGTTGTGATTTACCTGTAGTCTCAAACACTGAACAATATCTACCTCTTGCATTTTATTGTTTAAACAGGAAATTTTTATAGCTTATGGAGTACTACGAGAAGTACTGTACTGAGTTGGACACGCTGCATCTTATCACAATTTAATCATAAGCCATTGGTCTCAAACCTTTGAGTGACATTTTTAAATATTTCATTAGCAGCCTGTTCAGTAAGAGGACTGGTATTACCTTTTATTTCTATACCAGTATTGTCTACAGAGAGGTGACAATTTGCATTTTGACAGTGCAAATGAAACATCATTTATGTTTATCAGACGTAGAAGACCCAAAATAGAACTCTATGGTACACCATGTAAAAATATGATTCAAATTCTGAGTGCTACACAGCTCAGTAATTTATTGCCTCTTCTTTTCCAAAACATTTTAATTTTTGCATGAGGATATGTGGTTTGCACAGTCATGAAACTTAGTCCTCTCACAATTCCTAGTGATGGTAATTTCTGGTTCATTGATTCTAATGTGCCTCCCATTAACAGAAATAGATCCTGTTCAGCTGAAAGCTTTTTTTTTTAATCTAAATTGTTTGCTAATAAGAATGTTTTGCAATGACTGTTAAAAATGGTTGTGTACATGATATTCTTGACTTTTTTATGCTAGCAGTAATGTGAAGGATCAGCAATTTTTTTACGATTGTTTTATCCCTCATTTGTGAAGTTACTTGAAAACACCTTATTTAAGCCTGTCTAGGAAAGTACCACAATGGTACAATCCATACAAATAATTATTTTGGTGCCCGCCCCTGCCAGCTAAGTGGTCAATGCGACAATGTCAATCCTAAGGGCCGGGTTTGATTCCCATCTGGATCCACTCAGGGACTGGGTGTTGTGTTGTCCTAATCATCATCATTTCATCCCCCTTGAAGTGCAAGTCACCGAAGTGGCGTCAAATCGAAAGACTTGGACCCGGCGAACGGTCTGCCCAGTGGGATGCCCTAGTCACATGATATTTTATTAATTGGCTCAAATGACTCTGAGCACTATGGGACTTAACATCTGAGGTCATCAGTCCCCTAACATTTCATTATTTTACTACTGATTTCATCACAATCACTCAAACATTCGCTTTTGAAGAGTGTTGACAACACTGAAAACTTACTTCAAAAATGTAAGATGCAGTTGAATTTTATCAAACATGTTTTGGAACAATTCTGAGAAACTATAGACTTTCCAGTAACGAATTCCAAAATTTAAATTGTCTACAAAATATTTGCAGAAACAGATAATACCCAAAAACTGAACCAATGTTGTGATAATGAGATTGTAAGTTAGCAAAGCCAATGAATGTGAAACAAAGGTCATGGTATCAGACTGGTATGTAGTGTAGCTTGAGATTACATTTGCATCACATTTAACACGCTCAGACACATGTAATGTACTTTTCAATATAAAAGCTAAAACTGCAGTGTAATGCCAGAAAACCAATATTAGATAATGGGCAAGTTTCCATCACGTATTTTTATGTGTATCACATACATATATCATACATTTAAAAAAAAAAAAAATCAAGGGGGGCTTGCTATGTATCTTATCAGCACAATGGACCATTTAAAAGTCCCAATCAAAATTACAGAGTGGAGCAAAGATTATGGATCACCATTCTATATGAGTAGTATAGCTCAACAAGTGTCAGACCTACGAATACAAACATCTAAAGATAAATCCTTAATTGGTCCAAGGACTTTACTTATAGCTTCTTTCATCTTGTATTTGCTAATGGTAAAAATTCCAAGGTGCACCTTCGCTTAAGAATGACACAGAACATTGTTTACATGCTTCAAATTTTCATTTGATGATGGCAGTAGCCAATATATTGTCATTAGTAAGTCTTCACGAATAACACTACTAAGTATTCCGTTGTTGAAACTTCCTGGCAGATTACAACTGTGTGCCCGACTGAGACTCGAACTCGGGACCTATGCCTTTCACAGGCAAGTGCTCTACCAGAGCAGAAGTAAAGCTGTGAGAACCGGGTGTGAGTCGTGCTTCGGTAGCTCAGTTGGTAGAGCACTTGCCCGCGAAAGGCAAAGGTCCCGAGTTCGAGTCTCGGTCAGGCACACAGTTTTAATCTGCCAGGAAGTTTCATATCAGCGCATCTCCGCTGCAGAGTGAAAATCTCATTCTATTCCGTTGTTAGTTCTGTACATTATCATGATTCATGAGTCAGAATGGACTTAAATTTACCAAGGAAAGATAAACAAAAAGCCCAAAATGGTATTTTGTATACCAGGAAAAAAGCTGTTTAATAAATTACCCCAGGAAATGGAAGACATTACTAAAATAACCTGTAAAAGGCTGCTAAAACATTCTGCATCACTAATGCATACTACAAAATAATTAAAGATTACTGGGACAATTCTGTAGTGGGTAATAATGAAAGAGGTTAACTACACCCTGTTGCATTTCAATACATTATCATGGTTTACTGCTTTTGCAAGAAAGTAATGTGTCACAATCTAAAGTGCAAGCTAGTAAAGTCTTCTTGATTCAGTTTTTTCAGGTGGACAGATGGGAGGAAAGGAAGGAAACATGGAGTGTCCTTGAATGTTGGTGGCTCAGGAATTGGTTGTCCAAACAGGCAGGAGTTAACGCATGGGGCGTAGCAGCATCTTCATGGCCAAGAAATCATCAGTGGGTCTGTAGGTGTGTATGACGATGAAGAGCAAAACTATATTTTTATATTACTAGTTATCAGAAGATATTTGTGTTTAAATCAAAGAACACTGTATAATAGAGACCAAATGACTGAGGTGGTGCAACTGTTAAGACACTGGCCTCATTTTTGGGAGGATGGGGTTCACTCTGTCTGGCCACTCTGATTAGGGTTCTCTGTAGTTTTCCTAGATTACTTCAGGCAAATGCTGGATGGTTTCTCCATCAAGGCATACTTGAGACAGCATATGTAAGTATTCTGTGTATATATTCCGAGCTACTGATTTTTATTGCATTATTATTATTTGCTTTTATGGCTTCATTGGACCACTTTAGTCAATCATTTCCTGGTCCTCTTCTTCAGTAAGCGCATGTTTCCTTCTTTCTTAACTGCCCAGTATCTTTTCATTCATTCTGATCTTTCCTATCTTTCCTCATCTGTAAATACCCTTTTCATTGTGTGATGTTTGTCTACTTTTGGTTTAAATCTTATTTCTTGTCTTTCAGTTTCTTGAAATTTTCTGTCTTGTTTTGCAGACCATGCAAGGTTATATCTAGTTCTTCCATATCCTCTTCAATTTCCTTGATACATCCTACTTGGTGCTTCAGATTCCACAGTTTCTGCATAATTTTTCTTGCTAATCTGATTTCTGGTGTCCTCATTATGTGCCCAAAGAAAAAAAATCCTCTTTTTACAAATAGTATCTGTGTGACTCCAATTCCTTGTACACTACTTCATTTGGCGCTATCCCCCGTTGTCCTTCCTTCCAGTATTTTTTATTTATGCATGTTCTTGCTATTCTTCTCTCTACTTTTAGTATTTTGTCGAGACTGTTTCTCTGAGTGATTTTAAAAAGAGTCTCGCTTGAGTATGTTACCTATGGCTGAACACATCTTGTAGTGTTTTAATTTTGTTTGAATTGATAGACAGTTCTTATTGTATGTAGACCTTGTTAGTTTTTGAGATTGTCATTTTATTGGTTCTTTCTTGTCAATCAGGTTTTTCATCCAAGTTTTATGTTATAATCTCTTCAACATATTTATATTGCTTCACTATTTTAGTTTTATGTGGTCTATTACTAGTGGGTCTGTTACCATCATCTCAGTCTTTTCAAAAGATATCTGGAGTCCTACTTTTGTGCTATATTTTGCAGGTGCATTATTTGATTTCTAGCTCCTTGTACATTATTTGCTAGTAACGTCAAGTCATCTACGAATTCCAAACAATTTAGGTTTATACATCTTTCTTGGTTCCAACTGTTATGTTTTTAGGATTCTCTTTATACCATTCACTCACCAAGTATTCAAGAGCACACAAAAAGGGGCCACTGCCAAACCAAGAAGAAATGCTGTGCATAGTTTGGTTAATGAATGATGAATGTAATGGAGTTCAAGAAGGATATTCGATACTAGTAGTCAGCTTCGACCAGTAACTTAATGTTAATGGTTGCTGTGACATCGCCTATTGGTGCATATTCTGTTAGTTTGGTTGTTAGTTGATGAAATCAAAGTATGTGAAAGCAAAAAAAACCTGTTTTTGACCACATTATGAACTGTAGATTAGCCCAGGGACTAGTTTAGGTTGGAAGGCGAATGTTTAGTTGGGCTTGACGATGCCAACAAATGTGAAAGCAAAAAAATCTGCTTCTCAAAAAGACCAATCTGTGTCTTTCCCATTAAAAAAATAAATAAATAAATAAAATGTCACTGATATATGGCATTATATTCCCTTTGTTGCGCATGTCCTACTTCACTGGTAAAAGCTGACAACTTGTATAAGATATTCCACTTTATCGAGTAATAGAACACTTCTTAATTAAATTCTGAAGTTCGCAAATACTAATTCCAGAATTTTTTCAAAGTTAATAATCAGTGCCATTTGTGAATCATTCAACGACTTTTTCATAAACTGTAACAAATTTGGTAACTGTTCACCACCGAATACAAAGCCCAATATGACAGATAGCAACTGCACATGTTTCAAGTTTTCTCATGTTTCCATCTCAGATGTCATCAAAATCATAATGTCCCTAAAAAATTCAAAATCTGCGGGGTGGGATGAGGTCCCCACTGAAATAATAAAAATAGTCCGTCACAGTATTGCAGATCCACTCTCTTTCATAATCAACCAATCATTTGATGAGGGATGTTTCCCAGATCGATTAAAATATGCAGAAGTTCGGCCCATACATAAAAAAGGCAAACAAGATTAATTGGGCAACTATAGGCCAATCTCACCGTTACCAATTTTCTCAAAAATATTTTAAAGAGCTGCATGTGATCAGGTTGAAAATCACAATTCATCTAACAGCATTATCTTAGGCAATCAATATGGTTTCAGAAAAGGCCGCAGCACAATCCATGCTATACATGAATTAGCCACTAAAGTCAGCAGATGTCTTGATGATAGAATGTGTGTGTCAGGCATCTTTTGTGACCTGTCCAAAGCCTTCGACACAGTAAATCATGACCTGCTTCTCCAAAAATTGGCACGCTATGGTTTTCAAGGCAAATCTCTTAGCTGGATGTCATCATACTTGGCAAACAGAAAACAAAGAGTACTTATTAACATCAATGGAAAGAAATTTCTCTCTGGCCGGAAAAACACTCAATTAGGTGTTCCACAAGGTTCAATATTAGGGCCACTGCTTTTCCTATATTATATTAATGATATGCCATGTCAGGTCCAGTCTGATACTATCCTCTATGCAGATGACTCAACAGCTGTAGTCTGTTGTAAAAATGAGGTAGACCTAATTCGTCATATTGAACAAACACTTGGGGAAGTGGAGGCATGGGTCAAAAACAATAACTTGACATTAAATTTTACAAAAACAGAAATTGTTCATTTTATCACAAAACAATCTGCACAGTCTATAAGTGAAATAAGGTATATGGACAAAAAATTAGAGACTGCCGACTGTGTCAAATTCCTTGGCGTGTTAGTCAATAAAAACCTGTTATGGAGTCACCATGTGGACAACATACTGGGTCGACTGAATAGCCTTGTACTATATATTATGAATATCTTGTATAGTATTACTGATTTAGCTGTAAGAAAAACTGTATATAACGGATATTTTGTTTCAGTCATTAGGTATAGTATAATTTTCTGGGGGTCTGAAAAAACAAATTTACTTAGAGCTTTTAGACTACAAAAAAGAATCATCCGAGCAATGGTGAGAGCAAAACCAAAGCAACACTGCAAACCTTTATTTGTAAAACTGGATCTAATGAGCATTCCTAGCAGATACATCTATGAAACTCTCACTTTCACGAGGGCAACCTCTTCTTGCATCAATATGATACTAGACATAGAACGAGCTACATGTTACCTACCCACCATTTAAAATCATATGAAAAAACCCCATACTATGTGGGCATGAAATTTGTAAATAAAATCGGAAAGATATGGATGACCCAAATGTAAAAGGTACCAAAAGGGACCTGGAAAAATATCTGAAAGATAAATGTTGTTATAGTGTAGAAGATTTCATGAATGGTGACAATGCATTAAAATTGTAATTAAAATACCTCTTTGAAGATTTTATACCATATATATCATTAGTTAATTGTCTATTTTTAGTATTGTTATATATAGTGTAAAACTGACAAATCACCTATGTCACAATCTTTGATTGTATAAGGCATGTTATGTGATGATAAAAATTGAATTGAATTCTAGATTAAGCAGATACTGGTGACACAAAGTTTGGCTGTGTGCAGCTAGTTCAATTACTACCTCTTAGCCTTGTCTAACCACTCATTTTGAAAAGATCACTTACAATCAGACCTACAGAGGACTTTATTAGGTTCAACTAATCTTTCAGTTTGTTCCACTTAAGACAGGTTAAGAGTAACAGAGGCAGATTAATGGATAACACAAAATGAATGCAACAGGTTCTCCATGTGGTTCTCTGGCGATGATCAAAACACTGGTCAGACTGCAAAACTGCGACTACAATCTTCAAAACCAAAATGAGGACACACACTAGGCATACTCAACAACAGTCACCCGTAAGTTACTGCCTAACACAAAAAGAAATGCTTGGTCGCTTACATAAAATTGAGACTAGTTGTGGCCGGCATTAACATAAAACTGTAATTATGCTATTGATGTAGGGCCTATGACCAATTCTAAATAATTAGGTGGTTATCCTTGGATTAATAAAGAAAATTGAGTGAATAAAATAAATGTGTGTCTCAATGTGCAGCTCTGATTGATATGTGATGTCACAATACATCCAATCATGATGTGTGACAAAGCATAAAACAGTCATTTAATTTTTTTACTGTTGTGCCTCATACCTTGTAGCAAGTCATCCTAGTTGACACAATGGAATGTTAATGTGTCAAGAATCTTAACGGGACTATAGTGTGACACATGGGGACGAGACAGTGTGGCACACACTAGAAATCATTGCCAGCATTATAGCCTTGGAAGTCAATACTCGAGGAGTGACAACAGTGAAAGGGACAGCAAGCCTAGCACAAATGATAATGTTTTGTCAATATGATATTTTTATGCAGCAGTATACCAAGTTGTTCTTGATGAAAAATAAATGGTAAAGATTTTTTTTCTCTAAGCCCAGTTAATTAAACTAATTGGGTTTTAAGAGTCTTACAAAGCCATATTCGATCAACTTTGAGAAAAAAAAAGAGGTGGTTCACATAAAATGTCAAAACTGTACAATGTAGTTGGTAGAATCTCTCTGGTGCAATACATTTTACAACCAACAAATCAATTCATGTAACTGACCTGCTCATAGCAACATGGTAAATGTAATGCTTTTGATTCAAGAGCTGACAAACTGAGATGTACATCCCAGTACCATTCTGATGTGACAAATTTTCCGCCAACGCATTGACAAGTGTGCTCTTATCACATTTCCACTCCTGCTCTAGATTCTGTAGTATTCCTGAAAAAATAAATATTTTTGTTATGTTCTAAATATTTCCTTAACTTCTGTCTAACACAGAATACTTGTAAAGGCAACTACAAATTCCCTGAATTGTCTTGATAAAAAGAACTATCAAATCCCATAAATCAACAATTCATTCTTCAACAACAACTTATCTTAATAGAACAGCAGCTTTCTTCAAATGCATCTCATTAATGTTGATGTGTGGGAAAAGGGAAGAGACATAACATAATGAATATGAGAGTAAAGAGAGAATTGGGTTACATTATTGACAGCATAGTGTCTCTCAATGAATACCACACATATTGTGAAGATGATAGTCTTTTCAATCAAAGTAAACAACACGTGACATTATGGTCTCTGTATTTTATTTTCACAATGACTGATAATGGGGTGCACAGGTAACTAGAATTACATTCGGCGAAAGTTTCTTCTGCAATTGATACATTAGATTCAGATTAATTAAGATACTACAAAATCTGTTTCTAAGGACATAATTGCTCAGGCAAATAGAGAAATTAATACAACATAATTATTAATCACATATGTGGAGAAACATCTCAGATAAGGAAATAGCGAAGCTGTGTGACAATCTACTAGAAATGCACAACGATTTTACCATAGAGTGTACTTCTAAGGTTATAAACAACACGCGGTGTTTTGATATTATTATTGATATGAGACTTGAAAAAATATACCTCTGCAGACTGAATGCAGTCATTCTGCCTTCTTACGGTGCCGTTGTTTTGTAAATTACACTTCCCTGGCTCTTTAGAACACAAAAACGTCCCTGAAGCTAACAGGTACTAACACACGGGCCACCCACGTTTCACCAAACGGTTCATCAACTCTCACGTTCCGAACCGCCACAAATCGTCAAGTACACATCAAAAATGCTGATATAAATGTTCGATTTTTTCTCCCCATGCACTCCTATTTTGATATTTACCCAAAATACACTATTTTGAAATTGCAAATTTTATTTACGTAATTGTGCAAAACGGTTCTAGTGTTCATAAAAATGAAAATATTGTACTATAATCGTCTCCGTCTGACGTTTTTTGAGCCGGTTTTCTCCCAATGCATTCATGCACATTTCTTCTAAAGCAACCACCAATTGCCAAATGCCTATTCGCCATGTTTACGATACTGACACCAACTGCTTCTGCTTTCCTCGAAAACACGAATGTCGATTATGAACATTTTCCAATAAACTTTCAGCATCCCTCATTTTTACTTGCCCATTATGCACTCATAATTGTCTCAATATGTTCCGATATAGGTGGTAACTACTATACAGAAATATTTATCAGAATATAGTGATAATACCATTTTTCAACTTCAAAGCAGCCAGGATTTTATTAACGTAAGTGCTAATTCTGTGACTGATCAATTGATCTCATTTTGTAAACAGATTGACGTCATTTTCCAGTCGTATTCCATACAGCAATGCATGCACAAAATTATGAACGTCAGTGTTCGATCCCACATAAATTTCGTAAACTAAGTTGGCGAACCTACACTGAAAACAAACTTCTGTGATAAGACATGTGATCGCAGCTGTCAGGAAACGGTTTTGAAAGATTGGGAAAGGATAGGAGTGAGCAGAGTGTGGGTGTCGCGTGTGTTTATGAATATATAGTGGAAGATTGAACACATTAACAATGATGTCAGAAAGAGATTATGCACCACTGAGTACAGCTTGTGTTAGAGCACTTAATGACAAGTTGTACGACAAAAGAAAAGCAGCGGCTGTAGAAATAGAGAAGTATGTATGGAATAGTTCATCAATAACCACACGACTAAGTCACAACTCACACACGTTATTAAATGCGAAATTGACAGCGATACCTCAGCACTCTTCTTTAGGCAGTAACGTATTCCACTGTATATTAGATTGTTAGAGAAACTGTGAAAGATATAGACAATCTATTTATTAGATGAATGAAATTACTTACTGAATAAATGAAGAATGGGGTATCAAACTTGCAACACATGTGATGCATTACAACATTGACTATAGAATACAGTAGGGTCTAAATTACGAAACTGTTCTTTCATAGTGGCGTAGTTCTCGATTGAAACGTGGTCGTTGATGGAATGCTGCAAGGCACATTCTTCATTGAATCACGGTTGTGAAATCGTATGTCTTTAATTAAGCTTCACACCACTCCCTCTAACACATAGTGTTAGTCTCCTTGGAGACGCTGAAAGCTATTAAAAAGAAAAAAAGTGTGTTAAGATAGGGTTCACAGTTTATCACGAGAAATTAGATCCCGTACCAGTTTTTGCTAGCTTGTAGTGTTTTTTTTTTTTGTTAGTGCATGTGAACTGGTAATAGACCAGTACGTGGTATCTGAACATACTATAGGTCTATCCTATAAGAAATTTGAGCCTTTTAGTTGAAATGGTCAGTTTTGTGCTTTCACGTCCTTGAAGGAGGCCTGCTAGGGAGTAATGAATTATTATTTATTTAGGATTTTCTGAAGTATCACACTGGAATGACACACTGTATCTACAGATTTTTTTTACACTACTCAGAGCAGCTCTCCCCCACCCCCCTCTGCCTCCCCCCAGTTTCACATACACAACCTCCCAGCCTGTATTTCCACTGTCCTATCATCTGCTCAAGTGCTATCACTGTTAAGATTTAAACCCATCAAAGGGAGAATGTGACTGAATAACCAAATAACTTGTCTTCCTGCTCATCAGAACTTTTTACAGGTGATAAACTTTTCACTACAAGAATATCTGAAAAAAAGATTTTGCATGGATGATTTTCACTATGTTCCAAAAATGAGTTCAAACTTACTGTAAATTAAAACACCTAAACAGAAGTATGTGCTACTTCTGTAACACAGGGATACATCCATGCTGTTTTGTGAAAAGACAAAGCTATTCTAAAAAATATCTTCCTAAGAAATTTATGAAATTAGGTTTTCATGTTTCATATCTTTTGTAAGCATTGTAATACTGTTGCTGATTTTTACACCTATTCCTTCTGCTGGTATTAGGTGTGTCAAGTCACAGCTCTAGCCATTATGGTTTATCTGCAATGTTATTGTATGAAGAATTATTCTGGTCCAGTCGAAGAAAAGGCTTCAATGTGCCCCATTAATAATAATTAGCTGCAACATTCCAATGATCCTCAAAGAAGAATAATAAATCTGGCAGAAAAAAGTTTAGATTTACATTTTTTTTAACAAGTTAAAATATTTATCTTTTTCACAACTCCCCATTTTCTGTAAATGAAGTCCTTGTTAGATATAAGTAAAATTCAGGATTCAACAGTGGAAAATCCAGGATGGAATAGTGACAATATTATGAAAAGGATAGATTGCTACCCTCCATACAGCAAAGATGCTGAGTCACAGATAGGCACAACAAAAAGAGCGTTAGACAAGTAAGCTTTCAGCCAAAAGGCCTCCTTCCGAATTAGACAAGGAAAGAAACGCACACACCCAGCCAGGCACTGGCCTTGGCAGCCAGAGACAGTGACTGTGCACACGTATTTTATTTGCAATCATTTTTTAGTATGTTGTATGTGCATATGATAAATGAGAAGAGGTAAACACAGTTTGATAACAGTAGTCAGTGTGACTACGTTATCAACTCAGAGTAATTTACTGTATAAAGTGACATAATACCCCCTGTAACTAAAAATATTTGATAAATGAGGTTTACTTATTAGGACGATCCAGAAATTCTGACACAGAGTAGGGGCAGTGGTCAAGCAAGAATTGTTTCAACTGTACCTTGTGTGTGTGTGTGTGTGTGTGTGTGTGTGTGTGTGTGTGTGTGTGTGTGTGTGTGCTTTTTGTTTCCTCCTTGATCGCTATAAACTATTTATCAGAAAAGGGTGATGTTTCTGGCAGAATAGTGAAGAGGAAGTGCGAAGATGGGACACTATAAATTTGTAGCACCTGTAGCCTACTGGATAATATTAGTATTTGGCAGTTAGTCTATCTGACATGAAAAAATGGACCATTAATCCAAAAACAAAGTGAAAGAAATTTTTTTATTAGTTATTGGATATTATCAGCTGTGTTCCATTGAATATGTGTACAGTGGTTAGCTCATTATATTCAAACTGAGAGTAAGTTAAGTACTCTGCATTAAACCGAAATTAGAGCTATTGGTTTATAATTCTGCGTATCAGTTCTTTTATGCTTCTTATAGGCAGTAATTCTTCACTATGTATGAAAGATAGAAGTGGCCTCCCTCTGACCAAGTAACTATTGTACCCAATGAGTTATTAGTGGAACTTACCACTTCACTTGCAATCCATACCACATGTTTTCACAGGTACGGTACAACAATTGTTGTATAAAGTGAAACACATGCTCTCCAAGAAAAAATCCTGAATCAGAGTAGGATTCTAGTTCTGAATCTATGGATATATTTCACTGTGTTCTCTGAAAACATAGGTGTAATCCGAATAATTATTAACTCTCTCTAAAATATTTTTTATTATACACAACAATTTTGAGTCCACTGTAGCTTATGGCATGGTTTTTTATGACTGGATATTGCACATTTATTAGAATAAGTTCAAGTTACTGGGTAGCAGTTTTTTTTTCTGACAATTTCCTTTCCAAGCTTCATTACCATTTTTAAACTGTCTGACAAATAAAAACAGAATATACAGGGTGTTTCAAAAATGACCGGTATATTTGAAACGGCAATAAAAACTAAACGAGCAGCGATAGAAATACACCGTTTGTTGCAATATGCTTGGGACAACAGTACATTTTCAGGCAGACAAACTTTCGAAATTACAGTAGTTACAATTTTCAACAACAGATGGCGCTGCGGTCTGGGAAACTCTATAGTACGATATTTTCCACATATCCACCATGCATAGCAATAATATGGCGTAGTCTCTGAATGAAATTACCCGAAACCTTTGACAACGTGTCTGGCGGAATGGCTTCACATGCAGGTGAGATGTACTGCTTCAGCTGTTCAATTGTTTCTGGATTCTGGCGGTACACCTGGTCTTTCAAGTGTCCCCACAGAAAGAAGTCACAGGGGTTCATGTCTGGCGAATAGGGAGGCCAATCCACACCGCCTCCTGTATGTTTCGGATAGCCCAAAGCAATCACACGATCATCGAAATATTCATTCAGGAAATTAAAGACGTCGGCCGTGCAATGTGGCCGGGCACCATCTTGCATAAACCACGAGGTGTTCGCAGTGTCGTCTAAGGCAGTTTGTACCGCCACAAATTCACGAAGAATGTCCAGATAGCGTGATGCAATAATCGTTTCGTATCTGAAAAATGGGCCAATGATTCCTTTGGAAGAAATGGCGGCCCAGACCAGTACTTTTTGAGGATGCAGGGACGATGGGACTGCAACATGGGGCTTTTCGGTTCCCCATATGCGCCAGTTCTGTTTATTGACGAAGCCGTCCAGGTAAAAATAAGCTTCGTCAGTAAACCAAATGCTGCCCACATGCATATCGCCGTCATCAATCCTGTGCACTATATCGTTAGCGAATGTCTCTCGTGCAGCAATGGTAGCGGCGCTGAGGGGTTGCCGCGTTTGAATTTTGTATGGATAGAGGTGTAAACTCTGGTGCATGAGACGATACGTGGACGTTGGCATCATTTGGACCGCAGCTGCAACACGGCGAACGGAAACCCGAGGCCACTGTTGGATCACCTGCTGCACTAGCTGCGCGTTGCCCTCTGTGGTTGCCATACGCGGTCGCCCTACCTTTCCAGCACGTTCATCCGTCACATTCCCAGTCCGTTGAAATTTTTCAAACAGATCCTTTATTGTATCGCTTTTCGGTCCTTTGGTTACATTAAACCTCCGTTGAAAACTTCGTCTTGTTGCAACAACACTGTGCTGTAGGCGGTGGAATTCCAACACCAGAAAAATCCTCTGTTCTAAGGAATAAACCATGTTGTCTACAGCACACTTGCACGTTGTGAACAGCACACGCTTACAGCAGAAAGACGACGTACAGAATGGCGCACCCACAGACTGCGTTGTCTTCTATATCTTTCACATCACTTGCAGCACCATCTGTTGTTGAAAATTGTAACTACTGTAATTTCGAAAGTTTGTCCGCCTGAAAATGTACTGTTGTCCCAAGCATATTGCAACAAACGGTGTATTTCTATCGCTGCTCGTTTAGTTTTTATTGCCGTTTCAAATATACCGGTCATTTTTGAAACACCCTGTATATTCTGTGAAACTGCTGACAGTAAACCTAATTGACTTAAAGGGTCACCTGTGGGAGTCAGGAATATGAGGAGTAATTATGAAGTTCTGATTATTAATTAAAAATAAATCAAATTATTAAAATGAAAGTTGACGATGGTGTTAGTCCTTCTCTACATATTTGCACTTCAATGAAACACATTTTTCCCCATAATGGATAACTCAGTTGAGATCTTGGTTGGGGGAGTCTGCGTTTTGGTTGTTCAAGAACATTTCACATCAAAAATGCTGCTGTCCTGGTTCAGAGGGCTTTATGAATGGGAATGAGCAGTCACACTTGATGACCACTGTCCATTCAAAAAAATGTCATGCTATATGTTAAGAATTGATGTGTGACTGATTTTCACTTTTTCCACTATCATCTTGAGTGCTATACACTGATCATCCAGCAATGGGGTGAGTAGATTCTTCTCTTGCAATTCATTGTTCTTCACAGAGATGGCCTTCCAATTTGTTCATTATTCAGACTAGTGTGACTACACTGAGAGCACCTGCACCACTCAGCCATTGTCATACAGTGGTACATTTTTCCACACACTTGCACCAACTCATTGGGGATTGTTGGAGCATTGTTCCCCTTCAAATGCAGCTAACAAAGTACCACATAAAGTACCACATGCTGTTCTCTATTTCAGGGACTGTATCCCCCCCCTCACCCCCACCCCCTGATCTACTGGCATGTTACAGTATTGTCATTGGTATTTTAATGGGAATACAGACATGCACCTGTAAACTAACAAAAAATTACCTACAGAATTCTACTTTTTTTTTTAAGATGATAATTGAAATTTTATGACTGCCTTTGTATATTCTTTTTTATAGTGAATATTGTATAAAATTGTGTATATACCATAAAATGTTCTTTGAGATAATGAAAATATACAAAATAGGTGAAATGACATTTTTGTGTCTGAAATAAGTACTTCCTAAGAAAAAATAGCAGAGGCTCTATTTTCCTTCCACTGCTTGCCAACATATAACTGTAATTATTTATCTTTGACTGTTAATTATTTGAATTGTGCCATGTTAATTGTGCTGAATTTGTGGTGGTATTCTATATTACAAATGAGGAAAAAATGTGCCTTGTGGTTATTCAAGGAATGTGTATCAGACAAGGCTGCCTATTTATTATCTAGAATTCTGTGTGTTTTACTGACACAGAAATAAATATGAAGGTAGAAATGAAATTATCCCTGATATTGTTCCTTAAGAACGGTACTCAAGTCTCTTCTTTTTATTTCAGAATGGTAAAAGAGTTTGCATCACTAAATAACACTACACAAATAAAACGACTGTTGAAGGTATTGGGCCAGGATTTTGCAAATTCGCAAAATGCACATACAAGAAAAGGTGGTTTAATAGGTTTGGCTGCAATTGCTGTAGCCCTAGGAAAGGTAAGAAATGTTTTTACTAAAAGAGTTTATTAAAAATAAAAGTACAACATTCCTAAAGTTTTAGTATATCTTACATGACATCTCCCTTAACTTGCAATATTGTTTGTCTCCATTTGAGCCTGTTACTCGCATAAGTAGAGGCACTAGCTGTGGACACAGTGGTCCCATGTTCACATTGATAAGCATAAATTTTGATGAGTTAGAAAGATCTGGAATTGAGTTTATTCAGCTTTGTGAGTAGATTCTTTATTAAGCATGCAACACAACCGACATGCATACCATCTAAGTGGAGTTGAGCTGAAAGGCTTCCACCAGGTTAAGAAAAGTCCCAGTGACAGTGTCAGTTAATCTAATTATATGAAACCATGCACAAAATAGTGTCATCATTATTGATAGACCAGGTTGGGAGCCATAAAACAAGATGTATTAATTGTAAGTATCACAAATGATTATCATACATTTGTGAAATGCAATAAAAGGAGCCTTTAGAATGGTACTGAAACAAGATATGTTACCACTGGTATTCGCTGCTAGAGAATATGTAACCAGGGTATCAATTCCATGAACGTGATCTATCAGTCATATGTTTGTAATTACCTTCACTTTTAAATCTTCTCTTTATGCACTTGCATTGCTCCTTGAAGTTGTGGTATGCAGTACCACTCATAGCTATATCGAAATTCTTCACCATCTGCAGGAAAGTGCTATGATAATGAAAAATTATGTTAGCTACCCATTAGCTACAAATTCACATAAACACTTCTGTTCAAAATCCTACTGTATTCAGCAGTTGCCATAACATTTACTACATATCAATTAAACATTGACGTTTAAGCTCTTAATAACCAAATTTGTCCACAGACAGATTGTGTTGTCCTGATCTGATCTTTGGTATCCATGGCACCCCCAAGTCGTGACATCAAAGCGTAAATGGCTCCTTACCCCAGTAAAGCACATGCCCTCAGTCATGCCTTGGCACAGTACTGTGCTTACATTTTTGTTTTATATGTACACATAAATAAAAAGATGTGTGCACAGTATTTAGGCTTTCTGTACAACTATTACCATAAATTAAGGTTTTTACATGACCGTCTTTCATCGGCACAGTAGAAAGGAAGTGGGACATGTCACTAGCAACATGTACCATCACAGCATGTACTTGTTTGAAAGAAACAATGGCCTCCAATCCAGTAAACATAACACACAGAAATGATTTTAATATTTAGAGTTAGCTTTCAAAAAGTTTGCTGTACTGTGAAAGATATATTTTCAACAGATTTCTGCATATATTTAAGGTGACAAATCACAAGCAATGTACAATGCCAGAAAAAAAAGTGAAACACCTTCAAGGACAGCGTTCAGTAACACCAGAGTATAATATGTTCATCCTGGTGAGCTGTCATGTTAGTGTGTACTGATGGGTTACCTGGTTAGCGATTCATTTGTCACGGTCATCGGCTATCGGATGGCATTCAGGAGGCTTGTCTGTGCATCCTGTTTTGACTCTGCAGACAACAATTGTTCTGAGTTTAGAGGTGAACAGCATTTGCAACATTTATTATAGGTTACAACCATGCCTCACTGATGACTACATACAGCCCTTTGAATGGGATAACATTGTGGGCTTCCTGGAAGCTGGATGGACATATCGATAGATTGCTGCGCATACTGGGCATAATTTGTTGGTAATGTGTCACTGATTTAAACAATGATCCCTGGAACATTCACACAACTGTAGGCCAGATTCTGGATGTCCGCATAGTACAGATGCACTCAAGATTGAAGCATTATGCGATCAGCAGTGGCCAACAAAACATCATCCAGTGAAATCTGGCACATGTAGCACGTACTGTGTCATCAGGGACCATTGAGAACCATTTGCTAGCCGCAGGATTAAGATCACGTGGACCTTTGGCCAGGCTACCCCTGATGGCAGAACACCACCAGGTATGTCTACTCCGATGTCATGAAAGAATTGGCTGTAGAGAGGTATGGCGCTCTGTTGTCTTTAGTGATAAGAGCAGTTTCTGTTTGTATGCAGGTGGTGGATGTACACCTGCAGAGCTTGTGAGCTGCATACTGTAGAGTTCATTTACCCATGACACACAGGTCCAGTCCCAGGCTTCATGATGTGGTGGCCCATCAGTTACAACTCGCTTTCACATTTGTTGTCCCCCCCCCCCCCCCCTCCCCCAGGGGGTCCACAACTCTTTTGTGGATATGTGCGTAGCGAGCACAGGACCCCGAGCTAATGTGGCCCTTCTTCCTTTTCCGCATCCTTCCCTATCCCCCATCTTCGCCCCCCCCCCCCCTCCCCTCACCTCTGGCTCTTTCCCTCCCTTTCTCCCCATCTGGGAGTATGGTTTGTGCCTACGTCTGGAGATGGACGCTCGTAAATGTAACGCATTCTGCGCCTTCTCTGCTTGTATGTCTTCATCCTTCCTTTGTCCTTCTCTTTTCCTTACCTCTTCTCTTTACCTTTTTTTCCGCTGTGGCGTTTGAGACCCCTCCTCTTTCCTTTCCATTTCTCTCTTTTCTTCCCTGTGCGTGTCTGAAGGCCGACCCACGCATTTTCATGCGTAGCCGGTGACGGGGTAACGCGTAATTCCCCGCCCCGGGTAGACAGGTAGGTCACGTACGTACCCCCTGGTAACGGCCAGGCCCAGGGAGGGGTGATTACCCGAGCTGATACCTTCCGAAAGTGCCGATTGGTCCCTCCGTCCGTTTGTCGGGAGGTGTGACCTGAGGTGTGAACAATCACCTAAGGCGGGAGTGCCCTCAGAGAGGGCCCTCACAAGGAAGGAGCGCGCCATCGGAGATGCCGGTAATCATGGGGGATACTTCCGCAATGGTTTCCTCACCTTCCACTATGTCTGCTCACAAGCGTAAGTTCACCGAGTCTCAGCCACAGACAGTTCTTCCATCGTTGCCACAGTTCCTTGTTGTTTCTCAGTCTGACGAAGGTCACGACTTCACCACGGTCAACCCTTTCATTATTCAGAAAGGTGTCGACGCAATTGCAGGTCCTGTAAAGTCTTGTTCCAGATTACGGAATGGCACCCTGTTGTTAGAAACAGTCAGTGCCCTCCAGGCACAAAAATTGCTGCGTACTTCACTGCTCCACACCTTCCCTGCCCGGGTTGAAGTGCACCGCACTTTAAATTCCTCGCATGGAGTCGTTTATACACGCTCCCTCGATGGATTGTCTGATGAAGAAATTCAGCACTACCTGTCTGACCAGGGCGTAACGGCTGTTCATAGAGTCATGAAAAGGGTTGACACGAACATCATTCCAACCCGCACTGTCTTCTTGACATTTGACAAAGTTCAACTCCCATCGAAAATCAAAGCAGGCTATGAGATAATTTCCGTTCGCCCTTACGTCCCAAACCCTACGCGTTGCTATCGGTGTCAGCGGTTCAATCACACCAGCCAGTCCTGTTCCAATCCGGCCAAATGTGTTACGTGTGGCAAGGATGCCCATGAGGGTGCTTGTCCACCTCCATCCCCTCGCTGCATCAACTGTATGGGTAACCACGCTGCTTCCTCTCGAGATTGCCCCCTTTCTAAAGACGAAAAGATCATCCAGGAAATCAGAGTGAAGGAAAAGGTGTCGATCTTTGCTGCTCGAAAATTATTCGCCAGTCGACAGCCCACCGTGCTTCAGACAGGAAAATACAGCACTATCCTTGCTTCTCCTCGGCCAACAAAGGAGGCGGCCACGCAGACTTGCGACCTCACCTTTAGTATCACGGTCGTCAGATTGGCCAGCGCAAAGATCGCCCGTTCAACCTCACCACTTTCGCCTGCCCACTCTATGGCTCACCCTTCATCGGGTTCTGCCAAATCTCGAGCCCAAAAGTCAGACACCAAGACTTCGAAAAAAGAGCATACTCGTGAAGATTTTTTTACGTACCCCAACTTCACAACCATCGGTTCCTCCTTCATTTAAACATCATATTTCCAAGAAGGCTAATAAGAAACCTGGTTCATCTTCTTCTCCACCAAGGCGTGTCTCATCTACAGCACCACCTGGCGGAAATCGCCCTCGGCCGTCTTCTGTGTCGCCGAGGCGCACTGCTGGCGGCCGATCAACCAGCCGATCGCTGGTGGCAGGAGCTGCTCCTGAACAACCTATGGATCAGGATCTTCTGCCTTCGGCTGAATGCCATTCCATGCTGTCGGTCGCAAGCTCTGAGCAGTCGTTGAGTTGACGTCAACCTTGGTCACATTCCTCCATTTTCTGTTCACCCTATGTCCATTATCCACTGGAATATCCACGGCATTCAAGCCAATCGGGATGAATTGTCGATTCTCTTATGATCCTACTCGCCGGTCATCTTCTGTCTTCAGGAAACAAAGCTGCGTCCCCATGACCGCTTTGTTCTCCCCCATTTTCAGTCCGTCTGATTTGATCGCCCCTCTGTTGAAGGCACTCCAGCCCATGGAGGACTCATGATTCTTCTCCATGATACTCTCCATTATCACCCAATCCACTTACACTTCCTTCCAAGCTGTTGCTGTCCGTCTTTCCCTTTCTGGATATACCTTTTCTCTTTGTACTGTATACTTTCCATCGTCCACACCAATGGCACGAACTGATCTCCTTCATCTTCTTGGTCAGCTTCCACCCCCCTGTTTGCTGGTTGGGGACTTCAGTGCCCACCACCTGCTTTGGGGATCTCCACATCCTTGTCCACGTGGCTCACTGTTGCTAGACGTCTTCCACCAAGTGGATCTAGTTTGCCTCAACACTGGGGTCCCTACATTTTTGTCTGCCTCCACAACAAATTTCTCTCATTTGGACCTTTCGGTCGGTACTGTTCCGCTAGCTCGGCGCTTTGAATGGTTCGCCCTTGATGATACACACTCGAGTGACCACTTTCCATGTGTCCTTAGACTGCAGCCTCAACTGCCATATATGCGCCCGCGACATTGGAAGTTTGCCCAAGCCGATTGGACACTTTTTTCATCTCTAGCGACATTCGATGACCGTCACTTTCCTAGCGTCCACGATGAGGTCACACATCTTACCGACATTATTCTTACAGCTGCGGAACGTTGAATACCACGCACCTCCGAATTGCCGCGGCGCCCCCCAGTTCCTTGGTGGAACGAGGCAAGCCGTGATGCACTACGTGAGCGGCGACATGCTCTCCGCGTTTTCCGCCACCATCCTACTTTGGCCACCTGTATCCGATATAAGCAGTTCCGTGCGCAATGCCATCGCGTCATCCGCGATAGCAAGAAGGCAAGCTAGAAGTTCTTTACTAGCTCATTTAACAACTTCACTCCCTCCTCGGAAGTTTGGAGTCGAATTCGACGGTTATCTGGCGCGCCTAGTTTCTCCCCGATCTCTGGGCTCACTGTCGCGCGTAATACGTTAGTGGACCCCGTCGCAATTTCTAACTCCTTGGGTAAACACTTTGCTGAGATTTCGAGCTCTTCAAATTACCCGCCAGCGTTTCTCACGAAGAAATGTGCAGCGGAAGTGCAACCTCTTGCTTTCTTCTCTCAAAATCGCGAAAGCTATAATACTGTTTTCTCCATGCGGGAACTCCAACATGCACTCTATTCTTCTCGCTCCTCCGCCCCAGGAGCGGATGGTATCCACATCCAAATGTTGCTGCATTTATCAACCCATAGTCTGCGTTACCTCATTCGCATTTATAATCGAATTTGGACCGACAGTACTTTTCCCAGACGATGGCGGGAAGCTATCGTCGTTCCTGTTCCGAAACCTAGAAAGGACAAACATCTCCCCTCTAGCTATCGCCCCATTTCTCTCACGAGTAGTGTATGTAAGGTTTTGGAGCGTATGGTGAATTGCTGTTTAGCTTGGTGGCTGGAGTCCTGCAGTCTTTTAACACCTGCCCAATGCGGTTTCTGAAAGCATCATTCTGCAGTTGACCATCTTGTTTCTCTCTCGACTTATATCATGAACAATTTTCTCCGGAAACGCCAAACAGTAGCAATATTTTTTGATCTGGAGAGAGCATATGATACCTGTTGGAGGACAGGCATCCTCTGCACACTGTTCTCTCGGGGCTTTCGAGGTCGGCTGTCCCTTTTTCTTCGCGAATTTATGGCAGAGCGCACATTCAGAGTGCGGGAGAACACTACTCTCTCCGTACTTTCTCCCAAGAAAACGGGGTACCCCAGGGCTCAGTGCTAAGTGTTGTACTGTTTGCCATTGCCATAAATCCAATTATGAATTGTCTCCTTCCTGATGTCTTGGGCTCCCTCTTTGTGGACGATTTTGCGATCTACTACAGCTCTCAGTGGACCAGCCTTCTTGAACGACATCTTCAAGGATGTCTCGATCGCCTCTACTCTTGGAGCATCGAAACCGGCTTCCGTTTTTCTCCCACTAAGACCGTTTGTGTTAATTTTTGGCGACGTCAGGAGTTTCTTCCACCCTCCTTACATCTAGGACCTGTCAACCTTCCGTTTTCGGACGTCGCTAAATTCTTGGGTCTTATGTTTGACAGAAAACTGTGCTGGTCCTCCCACGTTTCCTATCTTTCGGCTCGCTGTATGCGATCCCTCAACACCCTCCGTGTCCTGAATGGTACCTCCTGGGGAGCGGACCGAGTGGTCCTTCTCCGCCTCTATCGCACCTTACCCTGTCCACCCTCTGGTCCACCGGATTCAGGACTGTCTGCGCTTGCTCCACGTGGGGGGCGTCTCGATGGCGTTCCTCTGGCTCCCGGGACACGTTGGTATCTGTGGAAATGAGGCGGCCGATATAGCGGCCAAGGCTGCAGTCTCTCTTCTTTGGCCAGCTATTCAATCGATTCCTTTCACCGATCTACGGAGCGTTTTATGTCGTCGAGTTGTTCTTTTATGGCACGCACATTGGTCGACACTGCCCCATAATAAATTGCAGGACGTGAAAGCTCTTCCTTGTGCTTGGACCTCTTCCTCCCGAACGCGTCGTCGGGAGGAGGTAATTTTAACTAGACTCCGGATAGGGCACTGTCTTTTTAGCCATCGACATCTTTTAAGCAGCAATCCTCCCCCTATTTTACTCCATTATGCGCCCGTCTACAGCTGTCGCCTGATATATCGTCCATTTTAGCAGATGACACGCGCTCGGCCGATCGCGTTCTCGAGTTTATTAGTGCCAGTGAAATGACGTCAGTCATTTGAAGTTTATTTTGGGGACAACCAACCCCTTTCTGTAGTGGATTTTTAAGCCTTCCTTCTGCTTTTAGTTTCTCCCATTTTTTTGAGTTTCGTTCCCATGTCTTCTGGTTTCCATTTTTTGTTTTTACTATTTCCTAAGTCACAGACCGGGCACTAATGACCATAGCAGTTTTGCGCCCTAAAACCAAAACAAAAAAAAAGAAACATTTGTTGTTCCTGTAGGGTAAAGTAACCATTACCTGCTACATTGCAGAGGCTGTTATCTTCATGCTACTGCCATTTCGTCAACAAGGAGATGATGTGCTTTTTCAGGAGGACAGTGCACGTCCATATACAGCTGCTGTGATGCAATGTGCTCTTCATGGTGTATGAAAGCTGCCCTGGCCAGTGATGTCACCAGATCTCTTGTCAACTTAACATGTGTGGTACATTATGAAGCAGGAACTTACTCATTCTCCAGGGCCTGCAAGAACCATTGCCGTATTGCAATAAATGACACAAAAGGCTTGGGAGAATCTACAACAGGATGCCTTTCAGCACCTCTGTGATCATTTGCATGCAAGAATACATGCCTGCATTGCTGCCTGAGAGGTGTTGCCTGTGTATCAGTGCAACTGTTCGGCACTCTTGGTGCATTAGTCTTAAAGTAGTTCCTTCGTCATGTGAAAGAGTTCAGTAAGAAAAAGGTAAGATATACACATGCTAAAGGAGATAAAATATAGCCTGAAATGTTGGATTAAGAGAGGCAGAAACTGTGGGTAAAAGAGTTTGGATGTTAGATTATTACTGCTGCAAGTTTGATGTAAACTGTCTGTTTTTATTGTGGTTGTCTTACTGTGTGATTGGCTACTTCATTGTTTTAGTAAGTGGTCAGAAAGTCACATTCATTTGTAGTATTCTTTTCTCAAATTTCTAGTACAGTGAGATTTTAAGTAGAAGTTTTTAAATATATCATTTTTTAATTATGCTAAACCACTAAACAAAATTTATCATTAAGATTTAACAAATGGCATCTGCCAGAAAAGCAGTTCACAAATCTGATTAATAAACTGTGATTCTGTGGGCACTAATTACCTTAATCTATGGGTGGACACACAATGAAAAGCCATCATCATCATCATCATCACCATCACCACCACTCTCTCCTACTCAAATAGCTTAGTTGTTCATAAGTCTTAACATCACTTGTCTCTACTGTGACCTTCCCCTTCCATGATGGGGTCGGAGGGAGGGGGGGCAATGCCATGGATTTAGCCCAACATATGACAGTAGCAGGACATGCAAGTGTGGAGATTTGGATTTTTCTGCAGATCTGGCATTCTGCACCCATCTAAATGCTGCTAGTTACATACATACTGTTTTGGATTCCAACAAACTAAAGGTTTTATAAACTAGTACGAGGTACCAAACAAAATCATGGTGGATGTTTATTAAGAACGAGGCTGTTTCTGTCTAGCACATACCAGAAATGGAAATCTAGCTGTAATAGTCATTCAGAGCATTGTTGACTGATCATCATTCACTTGTATCAGTTTTAATTACACATTGAATTCCTTATTCCAGATGGTGTACATAACTCAAGACTTCAGAAAGAAAATGTGTTATTTTGTCAAAAACTGACATTTTGAGCCCGTAGCTGTGTACAAAATGTGGGTTGGCTCTTAGAATATTACAGCAACCAGGCATTTTTTACAGTGCTATTTATTTATTTATTTATTTATTTATTTAAACAGAGGCATGACCAGTTTCAAACCAACAGGTTCATCTTCAGACAGCTAGTTCACATTTTACATTAGATTTCATCTTTTGTTTCCCCAACTGACTAAACTTCTTTGGGGTGATGGTGCCCTATAACCAAAACAAGATGTAAGACAATGTCTTTTCAACTGTAATTGTGCCTCTCAACGATTTTGAGTAATGTAAACAACTTATTATTATTAAAGGGAAGATGTTTCAGTTACTTACGATGAAGGATTCATGCCATTATGTTCCAGTGCAGGCTGCTTATCATCTAGCAGCACTGAAAACAGTGTAATGCACTTTTTTGTCTATAAATATGCACATAATGTAAAGCAACACACACACACACACACACACACACACACACACACACACACACACACACACACACTAAGAAGTTTCAGCACACAGATGTATGTATACAAAGATGGTGATATTACAACCATAACAATGCCAAAGACTTCCACTCTCAGAGATATTTCATTATGTACACGTATGTGACAGTAGAAATTTACAAACTGCTAATGTTACATTACTTGCTATTTACATTGGAAGAGAACTGATTCAAATTAAGATGAACAAATAAAGCTGCCAGTTATAAAGTGTTACTGCAGTGATATTACATAAATATTGTGCTATGCTGTGTAACAGTAGTAAATGTTTTAAGTGCCAGATGTACATAAATAAATATTACAACCATGGACATATTATGGCATTTATTGAAAGCACAGTAAATGGGTTGGGATGGCTGTGCATATTTAAGTATTACATTTCATAGTTTTTTACTTTAAATTGGAAAGCAGGTGGAGGAAATTTTGAAGAAAGGCTGCATTGGCTAACATGCTTTCCAATTTAAAGTCAAAGAACTATTAAATGCAATATTTATATATGCACATCCGTCCCAACCCATTTACTGTGCTTTCGATAAATGCCATAATACGTCCGTAGTCATAGTATTTATTTATGTAAATCTGGCACTTATCATTTACTATTGTTCCAATGTATAGGATAATATTTACGTAATATCGCTGCAGTAACACTTTAGAACTGACTGCTTTATATGTTCATCTTCATTTTAATCAGTTCTCTTTCAATGTAAATAGTAAGTAATGTAACATTAGCTATTTGTAAGTTTCTACTGTAACATACATGTACGTAACTCAGAGGGCCATAGACATGGGTTCCAAGGTATATGCCGTGTTCCTTGACTTCCGCAAGGCGTTTGATACAGTTCCCCACAGTCGTTTAATGAAAAAAGTAAGAGCATATGGACTATCAGACCAATTGTGTGATTGGATTGAAGAGTTCCTAGATAACAGAACACAGCATGACGTTCTCAATGGAGAGAAGTCTTCCGAAGTAAGAGTGATTTCAGGTGTGCCGCAGGGGTGTGTCGTAGGACCGTTGCTATTCACAATATATATAAATGACCTTGTGGATAACATCGGAAGTTCACTGAGGCTTTTTGTGGATGATGCTGTAGTATATCCAGAGGTTGTAACAATGGAAAATTGTACTGAAATACTGGAGGATCTGCAACGAATTGACGCATGGTGCAGGGAATGGCAATTGAATCTCAATGTAGACAATTGTAATGTGCTGCCAATACATAGAAGGAAAGATACTTTATCATTTAGCTACAATATAACAGGTCAGCAACTGGAAGCAGTTATTTTCGTAAGTTATCTGCGAGTAGGCATTAGGAGTGATTTACAATGGAATGACCATACGAAATTAATCGTCAATAATGCAGATGCCAGACTGAGATTCATTGGAAGAATCTTAAGGAAATGCAGTCTGAAAACAAAGGAAGTAGGTTACAGTACACTTGTTTGCCCACTGCTTGAATACTGCTCACCATTGTGGGATCCGTACCAGATAGGATTGATAGAAGAGTTAGAGAAGATCCAACAGAGAGCAGCGCGCTTCGTTACAGGATCATTTAGTAATTGTGAAAGCATTATGGAGATGATAGATAAACTCCAGTGGAAGACTCTGCAAGAGAGACGCTCAGTAGCTCGGTACGGGCTTTTGTTGAAGTTTCGAGAACATACCTTCACCGAGGAGTCAAGCAGTAGATTGCTCCCTCCTACGTATACCTTATGAAGAGACCATCAAAATCACAGAGATTAGAACCCACACAGAGGAATACCAACAATCTTTCTTTCCACGAACAATACGAGACTGAAATAGAAGGGGAAACCGATAGAGGTACTCAAGGTACCCTCAGCCACACACCGTCAGTTGGCTTGTGGAGTATGAATGTACATGTAGATAATGAAATATCTCCCAGAGTGGAAGTCTTTAGCATTGTTATGGTTGTAATATCGCCGTCTTTGTATACATACCTCCACGTGATGAAACTTCTCAGTGTGTGATTGGTGCTTTACAGTATGTGCATATTTATAGACCAAAAAGTGCATTATACTGTTTTCGGTGTTGCAAGATAAGCAACCTGCACTGGAACATAATGGCATGAATTCTTCATCGTAAGTAACCGAAACATCTTCCCTTTAATAATACTAATAATAATAATAATAATAATAATAATAATAATAATTTGTTTACATCACTTGAAATCATTACTGTTAAAAAGATATTGTATCACATCTTGTTTTGGTTGTAGGGCGCCACTACCCCAAGGAAGTTTTGTCAGTTGGGGAAACAAAAGATGAAATATACTGTAAAATGTGAACTAGCCATCTGAAGATGAACCTGTCAGTTTGAAACCAGTAACGCTGCAGTTTAAATAAATAAATAGCTTTGTAAAAAGTGACTGGTGCTGTAATCTTCTATGTAAGAGCCAACCAATAAGAAACTGTGCTAGGAATATTTTCTCTCTTACATGCAGTTGTAAATATTTTTATTGATGCAGGTACTACATGTGCTAACCATGGATGGTCCGTACAGCTATGTTAAAATCATTCATGTCTTTTAAAAAATGATGGTCCAATATAATTGTCCTATGGTATGGAGGACTTCATTATAATGTAATTTAACAAGCAAGGCTTTGTGTGCGTTACTAAATGTGATCATTCATATTCAGTGTGGACACCGGTAAGCATTGACTACTGGGAAATTTCATGCTATTCTGGATTGCAAATTCACTCATTCATACATCGTGTTCCATCAGTCCCATCGGGAAGGAGCATCTTTAAGGAGTCAAGCTATCAATTAACAGGAAGAAGTTGGCTACTTCTGTAATGTAGATTAACAACTAGCACTAATCTACCCAAACCGATCATTATTGTATTGACTTCTAGATTACTTTGTGTGTGTGTGTGTGTGTGTGTGTGTGTGTGTGTGTGTGAGAGAGAGAGAGAGAGAGAGAGAGAGAGAGAGAGAGAGAGAGAGAGAGAGAGAGAGGGGGGGGGGGGGGAGAAAATCAGCTGCTTTGAAAAAAGCCGCTGCAGCTCCTTCTATACTACAAAAGCTTCATTTATCTAATTCTTCAAACAGAGCATTTTAGCTTTATACCGACAGCTGTTGGCTGATTTTATACTGTCTGGTACAGGTATTTGAGTTGGACAGAATTAAGTATCCGAGTTCATGTATTCAGATACATTTTGGGAGTGGCTAAAGAAGTATTCTGTTTGGAAATTTTCAGTTTCCTGCCTGCTATCTGCTGGCAGCCTGTTCTAGGCTTTTGTATCAGAATATAAAGTTAGATTCTGAACCACAGAGAGGGATACATAGTCTACATGGGACTTATTTCTGATAGTAGTATTGTGGATTGCTGCTTTCATTCTAAATTCATCTAATATTAACCATAAATGCCACTAGCAAGTATGTGTATTGGCTGGTAAGAGTAAGAATCCCTAGGACACTGGACAGGCTTCTGCAAGATGCTCAGTTACAAACTTACACAATATTCTTATTGTACACTTCTATAGAATAAACACTTCTTTCACCTTAGCTGCACTGCCCCAGAAGTCTTCGGCATAGGACAGAATTGAGTGAAAGTATGGTCACAATTTTGCCTGCCAGTCAACATAGTGCATGAGATTTCTGCTGTGCAAGGCAGGCAGAATTGAACCTTTTACTTAATTTATCCAGTTACTTACATTGGTCCTACTTCTGTTAGGTGAATGTTAATATCATCTTATACATCATCTGTACTAACTCTGGAGACCAAAATTATCTGTTGTGCAGGATGAGTCACTCAAATATTTCCAGAGCCATTTAAGGTATTGTAGTTCCATTTTCGCTCAGATAAATTGTGAAAGAGTCCTCACTAAATGACATGCAATCTCTTGTAATAGCTGTGTTAATAACAGAGATGCCAGTAAAACTTAGCTAATTTGAATGGAACAGTAGTAATTTGTTGCCAGGCTCATAGTTCTAAAAAAGAGAAATTCTGTGGCATTTCACTTTTCAAAATCTAATTACTAGTGTGAATAATCATAGTATTTAGAGCTCAGGAACTATCTGTTTTGAACATGACGCTGATTGCAGGCTTATGCAGAAGTCCATGATTTCAGACCCAAATAAAGAAATACCTCACACCATATAAAGAGAAACCAGAGTATTGCACCACTATGATACTGGTGTGAAAGGTGAACAAAGAAAATGTAACTTTCATTCTGTCTGCATCATTTTTGTGTGTGGAGTGCTGAGGTAATTTGAAATAACAGGTAAATGTCTTTCAAACACAAAATAAAAAGTGTATGTTGCTATGTTATGGAGAATGTAGAATGGCAGTGGAATACTACACAGAGAGTGAGGAGCAAGCCTGCCATGAGCAGAATGATCAAAATAGATGTTCTGACTGCTGTTACTCATAAGCCATATGTTAGCTCCGGAGAAGCTGCAAGTGTCTCTGGAATATGTCAGCTTAGCGTTGTACACATTTTGTATGCAGACAGCTTCAAACTGTATCATATGTCATTTCACCTGCAAATAAACCAATGCATTTGCAGAAGATATGTGGATTCTGTCACTCGGTTTCTAATGTGACATTAGGGGACAATAGGTTCTTTCTTCAAAGAATTCTCTTTACCGATGGAGCTACCTTTACAAATCAGTGCATAAGAAATGTGCACTATTAGGCTATTGAAAATCCTCAGTCCTGAAACAGGTTGAATATCAGAGGTAGTGAGGTGTTTGTGTTTGGTCCAGAATTAGTGAAGACTGCATGATTGGTCCTTACTTAATAGGAAAAACCTTAAAAGCTTAGAGATACGTATAATTTCTTGCCAAAGGGCTGCTGGCTATCTTAGAGGTAACATAACTTGAAATATGTAGATGTATGTGGCACCAACACAACAGGTGCCCGGCTCACTACTCACCTATGGTTAGGTGAATATTCATACAGGTCTAGTGATCTCTGGATAATAAGTGAAGGCATCAATTGGTCAACATATGGGCTTAATTTGACACCACTGTAAATTTTTCTCTGGGGTAAACTCAAAGATAAAAGCTATGTACAAGTTCCAACAACCCAAGAGGATTTAAAACAGCATTTTTGCAGTGTGTCTAATTATATTAAAGGAACCTGTTGAGTCTACACAGAAGCCCTTGCGCCAGCAACTGCAAACATGTATGGCAATAGACAGTGGTCATTTCAAACACTTGATGATATAAGTGGAGTTTTAAGAAAGTTTTTATAACAACATCCTTTTGTGATTTCCATTATGTTGTCATTGCTGATGTAATTATGCATTGCAAGTGTCGTGTGGTAATTTAATGATTCATTCATATTCCTGCCTGCTGTGGGCACCATCTGTGGGGCTGACTTCTGCCACAGCAGAACACACAAGCAAGAGCAATATAGTTGCTCTGCAGCTGCATGGCAGGACATGGAGCAGCATGCTATTACAACGAGGAATCCAGTATATGGGAGTGAACCAGCAACACCAACTTGAAACTGGCATCATGAGTTCATGGACAACGGAAGATGATTTTGTGTACAGCACCAGTCCCATGCATGGCTCATCAACTGAGCTTTTTTATGTCCTGGCTTGAATGGCCCAATTAGTCGACAGTGATAGCACCGCCATGTAGATAAATGACGGGGAATCTGCTGTCATCAGGTGGAGACTCTGTGAAACAAAAGAGTATCAAGACAGTCAGCAGTATTCGAAGACAGGTAGCAACTTTCTAAGAGAGCAACCAGCTGTATGAGATGGAGGAAGTCGTGGGGCAAAGCAGTGTGGCAGCCTGATAGATTTGCAGTGTGAACTTGTGGTGGCTTGCTGTGTACATGGGCCACTATGGTGGAGCAGCAGACAGTGATTGCTTTGTGGATCCAGGGAATAAGGCAAAGCCAGATTCAAGTTGCAGTAGTTACAGTGTTGTTTGAGTAAGACAGTTAAAGGAGTTTGTGACAGTTGTGATCAGTGTAATCTTGTAGTGAAAACAACTGTGTCTGGCTTGGCCAATTTAAGTCATGAAATGGATCGCATTGTAATTATAGTGAGACCGTAATGGGATGTAGTGAATAAGTTGAGAACTTGTATTTTGTAATTGTATTGTCTGTACTGACTGTCACCATCCTGCTGTTTTCATTTATTTTGTGTAGCCAAGTTTAACCTGTTTTGGTGTGTTTTGTTACTTACATTCTGTTCTCTTGTTAACTGTGCATTTAGTATTAGTTAGTGTCCGTTTTTGGTTGGGTGTATTTCAGATTTTTGTCCTGGGAAAAGGTTGATTATTGTGTGCTTTCTTTATCTATTTTACTTTTGTTGTATTATTTGTGGTGTATTATTTTGTGCCTCATTTATTGTATGACGTCTCTTAGAAAAGCGTCTGACCTTTAGCTGGTAAAAAAACTGGCTTACCTTGAGCAGTGGACACCTAATCACCCTCAAAGTAATTCACTTGGGACTCTACACACTTCTCCCAGTGGTGCCGTCATTGTTGAAAGCATGCTGAAAAAAGACTCTTTGAGAATGGAGTTTAGCTTGGCTGGCCTTGCTGCCACTATGTCCTCTCTTGTCTGAAATGATGTTCCTTTCAGTGAGCTCTTGAGTTTGGGGAACAGCCAGAAGTTGCAAGGGCCCATATCAGAAGAGTAAGGAGCCTGTTGAAGCACAGGAATCTGGTTTTTACCAAAAATGTCCGAATCAGGTGCAAAATGTGCTGGAGAATTGTTGTGATTCGGGTGCCAGTATCTTGTTGACTGCAAGTCTGGTCTCTTGTCCCATACACCGTCCCATAGGCAATGGAGGACATTCCTGTAATACTCTTTAGTGGTAGATTGACACTGTGGTGCATACTCATTGTGTACCATGCAGTGGCACACAAAGAAAGCAGTCAGCATCACTTTGATGTAGCTGCGCAGTTGATGGGCCTTCTTTGGTCTTGGTGACGAGGAATGCTTCCACTGTGATGACTGGGATTTGGTTTCTGTGTCATACCCATACACTCGGGAATCTCTACCAGTGATTACAGTGTTCACAAAGTCAGAATCACTGTGGCACCCAGCTTGTCCTGTGAGACTTCAACGCAAAGTTGCTGTTGCTCTGCCATCAGCAGCTTACACTTTCTTCATGACCAAACCTTCAGTCACAATGGAAAGTGCTGATGCCTACCTCTTCTGCAATTTCCCTGATGGTCACACGACAGTCCCACATCACCACAGTGTTCACTTTGGCAATGACCTGGTCATTTCAGCATGTTGTTGGCCAACAGGAGCACAGCTCGCTCTCCAGCAATGTGCAGCTGTCTTTAAACTGGTTGTACCACTCCTTAATCTATGTGATGCCCATATCATTGTTACCAAAAGCTGTCTGATTCTTCTGAATGGTTTACACCTGCCTGTCACTCAGTTTCAGGGAAAATTTGATGCAATAGCGGTACTCCAGTCATTCCGACATTTCCCTTGGAATGAAAAACCAACACGAGCACTACACACCATCTCGCTCAGCTGCTGTATGCCAGCAACTGACTGTTGACAGGCAGGAAAAAATTCGCATATGCATGTGAAGGTTGAAGATCAGCTTATGCAAGCATGTTAGATTCAAATCCATCAGATTCTCACTCAAGAAAAGGAAATTAAAGGAGGGAGGGAGGGGGGGCGGGAGAGAGAGAGAGAGAGAGAGAGAGAGAGAGAGAGAGAGAGAGAGAGAAAGGGGGGGGGGGGTTGGACATTTTTCTAACAGACCTTGTAAGGTTGAAGAAATAGAAAGGGGTAGTAGATAATTATATCATGTGCCTGATCATGAGAGATATCAGGTTTTTGCATTTTGATAACTTTGCACTGAATGCTTAGTTTGTGTCATCTTGTGTGTTTGCTCATAGTTGTTGAAATTGATTAATAAATTTCTTTAAATACTGTTACGGATTTACACCGACAAAACCTCCAGCCATTTTCCACTCCCACCATTTCCTGCTCCACAGTGTGTATCTTTATATTAAATTCTTAGCTCAAAGCTGTTATTAAACAGTCTCTACTCTTCGATTCTGTGTTTTACAAATCCTTTCATTTTTTATCATGCTCCTTTCTTTCAAGGGAATTGGCAGAAATATGAGCAGAACTGTTATCATAGTTAACTGGTGCATCATCCTTAGATACCATATCCTTTGCCTTCTGGTTGATGTGCCGGTCTAGGTATATGTTGCCAAGTGTTTTAGAACCATTTCTAAATTTAATTTTTCTCATCTTTTCTGCTTTTGTAAATACATTCTCTTGACACTGTTAGGCTGGAGTGCCCCACCAGCCTGGTGCAACAGTTTTGTATAACATCCTCATAAGACGCAGATCAGTTTCGTGTATAAAACAGATAACTCTTATTATAATTTCTCTAAAACTAATCAGATTTTGTAAAGAGAGATGCCGTTGAATCTGTATGATTTAGAACTATGAAGCTAGCAGCAGAAATTACTATAGTTCCACCTGAGAAAATGAAGTTGATTCTGATCTCTGCAAGTAATAAAGCTGTATGAATGTTAGTGAGAAATTTTCTTCATTCTTTTGGGTGGAAACAAAATTATATCTTAAACTGATCAGGAAACAAGATGAACAGCTTATCTTAATGATCTTGTATAATATGCCTTTCTTCATTTTTGGTTCTTAATATTCATCATCATATTTTCAACTTTCTGTGCCATTTTCATTGCTCATTTTGTGGGCATATTTGCTTTGGACAATCTCCATGTGAAGTATTTTCTTGCCTACAAATTATTAAATAAGTGAAATTTCACATTTCAAACTAACTGGATCCAAGTGTAAGAATGAAACAGAATTTGGTTCTGGAAAAAAAAGTAAATGAATCAATGGCACTTCTGTGTCTTGTACAACTATTTACATATCTACTAATCTTAAGATTTGCAAACTTTACCAGCTACATCTGTCTTAACTTACATAATTTTTTTATTCTGCTTCTATGGTAGTGAATGCTGTCAATTCTATAATTCTCTTCTTTTTTATTTGCAGCATGATTGTGGTCTGTACACGAAAGAACTGGTGTATCCAATATTGGCCTGCTTCACTGACTCAGATCTGAGAGTGCGTTACTATGCCTGTGAATCATTGTACAATGTTGTCAAAGTGGCTCGAGGTTCAGTTCTTATCCATTTCTCTGACATTTTTAGTGCTCTCAGTAAGCTAGCAGCTGATCCAGACCAAAATGTGAAGAATGGATCAGAACTGTTGGACAGACTTATGAAGGTAAGCAATATTCCAAATTAATTTATTTGTGTGTTATTTGGGGACATCTGTAGTTCTTTATACATTTCCTGCCAGGTGATTCTGTAATAGTTGAGAGAAAGTAAGCAGGAGGTATAAAATACCTCTTTTCCATAGTAATCAATTATTGTTGTTTCATTGTATTCATTAAGCAGTGAATGTGATATGCACGTACAATGAACCATGGACCTTGCCGAAGTGGGGTAGCTTGCATGCCTCAAGGATACAGATTTCTGTACCATAGACGCAACCACAATCTGTGAAGAGGCCAGACTAACCTTTGATTCCTGACGAGTACAGCAGTCTTTTGAGTAGTTGCAGGGACAACAGTCTGAATGATTGACTGTTTTGGCCTTGTACCATTATCCAGAAGGCCTTGCTCAGATGCTGTGAACATTTGAAAGCAAGGGAAACTACAGCCGTTATTTTTCTCTGTGGCATGTAGCTCTACTGTGTGTCTTATATGTCATGATACCGTCTTCAGTATAATATTCCTGATGTAAAGTAGTCCCCTGTTTATGTCTCTTGGTAGGGGGTACTCAGGTGTATGTTATTAGCAGTAAAAACAAGACTGGCGTTCTACATGTCAGAGTGAGAATATTAAACCCCTTAAACAGGTAGGTAGAGTGGATAATTTAAAAAAGAGAGATGGCTAAGTTGAAGTGCTATATAGTGAGAACTGATGAAGTGCAATGGCAGGAAAAACAGAAATTCTGGTTAAGTGAGTACAGAGTTATCAACAAAACCTCAGTGGGAATAATCCAGGAGTGGGTCTAATAATGAGTAAGAAAATAATAATATGGGTAAGCTTCTGTGAACAGCATAATGAATACATTATTGTAGCCAAGGCAGACACAAAGCCAACACACACACCATAATAGTACAATTTTATATGCACAATAGTTTGCAGAGGAAGAAGAGATTGAATGTGTGTATGATGTAAGGATAAAAGTAGTTATTCATATAGTTAAGGGAAATGAAAATTTGTGATGGGGGACTGGAATTCAGTAGTAGAAAAAAAGAAGGGAAGGAAAATTAATACTGGAAATAGACTGCGAGAAAGGAGTGAAAGGGGAAGCTACCTGATAGAATTTTGCTTGGAACACAATTCAATCATCATAAACATTTGGCTTATGAATCACGAAAGAAAGCTGTATACTTGGAGGAGACCTGGAGACACCAGAAGGTTTTGGATAGATTATACACTGAAGCACCAAAAACTAGTATAGGCCTGCATATTCAAATACAGAGATATGTAAACAAGCAGAATAAAGTGCTGCTGTCAGCAATGCCTATATAAGACAACAAGTGTCTGGCACAGTTGTTAGGTTGGTCACTGCTGCTATAATGGCAGGTTATCAAGATTTAAGTGAGTTTGAATGTGATGTTATAGTCGGCGCACTAGTGAAAGGACACAGCATGTCTGAGATAGTGATGAAGTGGGCATTTTCCCGTACAACCATTTCATGTGAGTGTACCATGAATATCAGGAACCCAGAAAAACATTAAGTCTCCAACATCACTGCAGCAGGAAAAAGATCCTGCAAGAACGGGACCAACGATGACTGAAAAGAATCATTCAGCGTGATAGAAGTGCAATCCTTCTGCAAATTGCTGCAGATTTCAATGATGGGCCATCAGCATGTGTCATGGTGTGAACAATTCAATGCAACATCATTGATATGGGCTTTTGGAACCAAAGTCCCCTTGTGTACCCTTGATGACAGCACAACACAAAGCTTTACATCTCATCTGGATCCATCAACACCGACATTGGACTGTTGATGATTGGAAACATGTTGCATGGTCGGACGAGTCTCGTTTCAAATTGTATTGAGTGTATGGGTATGGAGACGTCATGAATCCATGGATCCTGAATGTCAGTAGGGGACTGTTAAAGCTGGTGGAGGCTCTGTAATGGTGCGGGGCGTGTGCAGTTGGAGTGATGTGGGAAACCTGATACGTCTAGATAAAACTCTGACAGGTGACACATAAGCATCCTGTCTGACCACCTGCATGCATTCTGACTGACATGGGCAATTCGAGCAGAATGATGTGACACCCCACACGTCCAGGATTGCTGTAGAGTGGCTCCAGGAACACTCTTCAGAGTTTAAACAGTTCTGCTAGCCACCGAACTAGCACTACTTCATAGTCAAGTCCATGCCACGTCGTGTTGCAGCACTTCTGCGTGTTTGTGGGGGGCCCTACATGATATTAGGCAGGTGTACCAGTTTCTTTGGCTCTTCAGTGTATAATGCCAAGACAGAGATATTGCAAAACATTTCCCGAGGCAGATGTAGACTCTGACGATAATTTATTGGTTATAAACTGCACATAACTGAATTACAGAACGATGGGAAGTTATGGAGGTGGGTCCTGGACAAATTGAAAGAACCAAATTTAGTTGAGAGTTTCAAAGGGAGAATTAGGTGGTGATTGACTGAAATAGGGGGAGGGAATAATGTAGAAGACAAATGGGTAGGTGTGAGAGATGAAATAGTGAAGGCATCAGAGAATCAAATAGGCAAAAAGACAAAGCCACCAAACTTTTGCCTCATGGGGCGAAGTCACTAGGTACACAATTGGCAGGCTGGAAAGGACAGAAGGAATACTTCCATGAAGACTTCATACCTCCCTCCAATCAGCCAACATCTGAGTCTTCCTCTGCAAATCGGAAAGGCTCCAAGAAGTCAAACAAAGGCAAACAGTCTCCTCCTTCACCGACTTGGAGGTCCTCTTCGATGGTGTCACCACGTGGTACCCTCACCCGGTCGAGCCCTGTGTCTCCAGTGTGCACCACCAAACATTTTTCTACCCTGGGCTCCAAGGCTGACAGAAGGAGAATGCCGATGCTTCTGTAGACCTCATGGAGCACGATCCTCCTGCCTTGTGTGTGCTCTGGAGAAGCGGGTCTTCAAAAGCTGGCACTTGGCAGCCTTCTGGAAACAAAAATGCTTCCTCACAACTGCTCTTAGCTCTCGTCCATTTTGATCTTCCCCCGCAAGGACAGCATTCCATTCCTGGGGGAATCGTGCTGCTAATACAGGATGACACTCATAGTCAACCCATCTTCCTGACTACCCACCTTCAAGCTGTTGCAGTTTGCCTTTTCCTTCCTCACTTGACCTTTCCCCATTGCACCATTTACATCCCTCCGTCATTCAATGTCACCAGAGTAGACTTCCTCCAGCTTATTGGGCAGCTAGTTTACCCGTTTCTGCTGCTTGGTGGCTTTAATGTGCACCATCCCCTTTGGGCTTCTCCCAGAACCTGTCAGAGTGCTGCCCTCTTGGCTGCCTTCTCAATCAACTTAACCTCTTCTGCCTTAAAACAAGAGCACCCACGTTCCTTTCAGATTCCACGCACACCTATTCCCATTTGGGTGTAGCCTTCTGCACTACCCTGCTTGCCCATCATCTCAAGTGGTCTGTTCTCTCTGACACATACTCGAGCGACCATTTCCCATGTGCTATCCGTTTACTGACTCCTACCCCACCTATGTGCACACCCAGATGGCAGCTTACAAAGGCTGACTGGAGACTTTACTCCTCCCCAGTGACCTTCAACATACATTTTCCCAATTGTGATGACCATGTAGAATATCTTACAAACGTTATCCTTACCGCCACAGAACATTCAAGTCCTCAAACTTTCTCTTTACCACACCTTGTCCCAGTCCCTTGAGGGATTGAGGTGTGCCGTGACACAGTTTGCATGTGGAGACATTCTCTCCATGTTTTTAACCCTCGTCCTACAATGGCAAACTGCATTCATAATAAACAGTTTTGTGCACTGTGTCATTGCTTTCTTCAGGATAACAAAGAAGGATTTCATTCACTAATTCTTTTAACAGTTCCACTCTCTCTTCCATCGTGTGGGCCGACCTCCGACAGCTCTCTTGGATCAAGATCCATTCCCCAACTTCCGGCTGACAGTAGCTGACGATGTCATCGAACATGCGGATTCTGCCTTGTTGGACGCGTTTATTAAACCTGTAATGGCCTGTCTCTCGTCGATCGTCTGCAGCTCCCTTTTCATTGACAATTTTGCCATCTATTGCAGTTCTCCATGGACCTGTCTCATTGAGCAGTGTCTTCAGTGGTGTCTCAAAGGTCTTTACTCGTGGACCATCGACAATGGCTTTCGTTTTTCCAGTGACAAAACTGTTTGTATGAATGTCTGGTGACGCAGTTGGTTTCTTCCACCATCTTTACATGTTGGGCCTGTTGCTCTTCCGTTCATTGAAACTACGAAATTTATGGGGCTCATGCTCAATAGGAAACTTTCTTGGTCCTCCAACGTGTCTTACCTGGCAGCCCACTGTACCCGGTACCTCAATTTCCCACGTCCACAATGGTACTTTCTGGGGAGCAGATCGAACCACCCTCCTCCGTTTGTATCGGTCCCTTGTTTGTTTGAAACTAGACCATGGGTGTTTTGTTTATGCATCTGTACACCCATCCCTCTTACCCTGTCTCAATACTTTCCACCATTGTGGCATCAGTTTGGCCACTGGCACCTTTTACATTAGCCCGGTTGAGAGTCTGTATGCCGAAGCTGCCGAACTACTGCTGTCCTACCGCTGTGACTTTGTCCTCAGCAGATGCGTGTGCCGTGTGTCTGCAATGCATGGCCACCCATCCTAAGCCACCTCCTGTGATGACTCCTTTCATCACCAGTATGGGGCACGTCCCTCTTCTCTGTTACCTCCTGGAGTTTGCTATTTGCTCTTACTCTGGCAGCTTAACTTTACACTACCTGCAACCTTCCTGGTTGGTGTAAACCCTTCGCCATCCTGGCTTCGTGCAGCATCCCATGTTCACCTTGGCCTTCATTTGCTTCCTAAGGACATTACTCCAGCCTCACTCTATCACCTTCAGTTTCATGACCTTCACACGGAACTTCATGTTAGTTCCTTTGTGTACAGATAGGGCTCCCAGACTGATTGGGGTGTTGGGTGTGCCTTCATCATTGGCATTGACGTTTTTACAGTATCGGCTTCATAAACACTGCTGAGTAGTTACAGCAGAGCTCTTTGCCATGTTTCAGGCCACGCAGTACTTCCAGTGACACAGGCTTTTCAGTTGCATCATGTGCTCCGACTCTCTCAGTGCCCTTCGAAGCTTCGTGTGCTGTATACTGTCTATCCCTTAGTGCAATGGGTCCAGGACAGGTGTCACTCACTCACCCTTGATGGAGCCACAGTGATGTTCATGTGGGTTCCTGGTCGCGTTGGTCTGACAGGATACGAGGCCGCTGATGCTGCTGCCAAGGCTGCAGTCCTCGTACCTTAGCCCGCTAGTTTTTTCATTTCCTACAATGATCTCTGTGTTGCCACCTGTCAGAAAGTGGTGTCGCTTTGGCACCATTACTGGTCTTCCCTTCATGGGAAAAAGCTCCAGGTCATTAAGCCTCTCCCAGCAGCTTGGATGACCCTCTCTTGGCCCTCTCGCCATAAGGAGATCATTTTAGTTAGGTTGCGTATTGGGCATTGTCTTTTTAGTCATCGCCATTTGTTAAGTGTTGCTCCCTCACCACTTTGTACTCATTGCACTCAATCCTTAACGGTCCACCATATACTGATGCAATGCCCTTTTTTTAACCATTTACATTCTCGTTTGTGTTTGCCATCTGAGTTATCGGCCATTTTAGCGCACCTTGCACAGGCTGTTGTCCATGTTTTAGTTTTAATCCATCGTAACAATATGGTGAAGGCCATTTAAGTTCCAGTTCAACACCTACGTTTCTCTGTGGCGTATCTTATAGATCTTTCTCCATATCCCTGTTTTCAACTGTCTTCTCTTCCATCAGTTGGGATTAACATGTAGTCGTTTTTACCTCCTCTCCTTGTCTTCATGTTCTACAGTTCTGATGTGGCCCGTGTCTCCCTAGATGTTTTTGCACCCTAAAACAGAACAAAACAAACAACTGCAGAAGGGGAAGTATGTACATTAATAGTGACAAAATGTGAAGACAGTTTATGTTTGATAAATTTTAATCCCACACATTCTCTCTGCCACACACAACTAAGCTTTTATCTCAGATGTGTAACATTTGTTTATATTTTTTAATATGTGCACCAACTTTTATTGTATACTAACTCATGTTTTCTGTTGTTAATTTGGTAGGATATTGTGACAGAAAGTGCCTCATTCGACCTTGTAGCCTTTGTACCTGTGTTAAGGGATATGATGTACACAAAAAACACATTTACGAGGCAGTTCGTTATTTCTTGGGTGTCAGCTCTGTATGCAGTTCCTGACATTGATCTCATTCCATTTTTACCAGAAATATTGGATGGTTTATTTCGAATTTTGGAAGATCCTACACAGGAAATTAAAAAAATGTAGGTATATACTTACAGATTTCTTGTAGAAGGATGATTTAGTGTATGACAGTACTATTGTTTCAAATTAAGTATCCACCTTCTGTTTCAGTGTAACTTTAACTGCCATTTTTAGATTAATATTGATTGTGATGGCACATACAATATTCTGTCACAACTTTTTATTCCATACAGGTGTGTGATTGATTTTGGAATTTATTACTTTCTTCTGAAGGCTTTATGATCTATTTCTTTGGCCGCATCTGCTTCAGTTTTTCACATAGCAATTAACGTGAAATTAATTATGGCTGCAATCAACGATATTTGTTCTTCCCAAAGGACAAGACTGTGAGAAAGAAGGTAATTAGTATTTTATTTAGTTACAAACTGTTTTTAAATGCTTTTCACAATGCTACCTTTCAAAATGTGTATATTTACACTGTATGGTTGTAAACACAGTTCTTATTAGCTTTTTGCTAGAAGGGAAAAACTGAGGCAGATAATCAAAAGAAAGTTATTGTATTTGTAAGTTGTAATTTTATTGTGAAATTTGTCTGAATAAGTTTAGCAACTAGTTACATGCAGCCCATTAGTCAAAGGATGAATGGTGTACGAATTGATAGACATCAAGGAAAGCAGCATTGACTGAAATGCCTTATCAAAATTGAACATTACCATATGTAATATGTAAAATTTTTGACATAGGTCGATGAGAACAGATATTTTCACAACTTGGCAAATGTTACCATATGAAAATACGAGAACAACCATATAAATATATAAAAACAAAATACCACTATCTTTATCAATGTGTGATTAAAAATGCAAAAATTGTGCAGTAAAAAAGAAAAATTAGCATTTGCTGCATACTTTTCATTACCAACCACAGAAGCAACCATAAAAATCAGTGTTGAACTCACAGGTGTTAAACCAAGCATTGTCACACATCACAGAGGTTGTACTTGTCCTCGTATCACAAGAGAATCCACTGTGGTGACCTTACAAACTATATGTGATAATGGAAGACTGGAGAGATTGAAAAATGTTTCTAAATGAGCTATTAAATTTATGTGAAATGATATTGAAAGCTTTTTGGCGTATCAAATGAGGAAAAAAGTCATGGAACATGCTCAAGATAAGGAGAAACAGACAAAAAGTGTATGGTTTTTGTGAATTTAATGTGTTAATGTAAGGACAGAGTATATGAAATGAAGTGCATTACAAGGTGAAATTAAAGAGAGACTGCTTGATCCAACTACTATAAATAATTTGTTATCTTTTTAGATAATGAGACTGGGTTGTTGGCTAGTATTTACCTAAAGAAGTGAAATGTCCAGTATTTTCAATAGACACATACATGCTGTTTCACAATTCATGTTACATACTTCTAGCAGTTGCAGAGGGGATTTAGTAGATCAAGTTTTGCATAGGAACCCATGTCCAGGGATGTCATCCAACAATGCTACAGAGTGCCAAAGTTATCACCTGTAAAAGTAAGTGATGCCACGATAATGGAGAACGATAAATTTATCAGTTTGAGGTAAGGGTTCCTGTACCAGAAATGAACGATTCAAAAGTTATAAGCAGAAAACTGTTCTGATACCTCTGACAGTAGAATACACATACTGGTATTGTTTTAGCTAACATTGTAAGGTAAACAACTTTTAGAGCTGGTAGTGTGGACCAAAACAAGAAAAAAATGTCCAGTAAACATTGGTTCTAAATGCATATTTTAATAGCTATGAGTACTTGTTCAGTAGAGATGTTTCACAGTAACGAATATGAACAAGTGCTCGTAGCTCCTCGGGCATGTATTTTGGAGCTGATGTTTACTAGACATTTTTCCTTGTTTTGATCCAGACTATTGCCTCTGAAAGTTACCTATCCTACAATCCTAGCAGCAACACTACTAATACCAGTATGTGTATTTCACTGTCAGATGTATCAGTAGTTTTTTGCTTGTAACTTTAGACTCTTTCATTTCTGGTGCAGGGACCTTTACCTCAGATTGATACATTTATCATTCTCCATCACCCTAGAAAGTGTGTATCATCATCACGGAATCACCCTGTGTGTATGCATACATTTAAGTGCCAGCAACTATGCCTTTGACGCTCTGTAGTGTCACAGGTTGACGTTTATGGACATGGGTTCCTATCTAAAATGTGATCTACTAAGTCCCGTATGTAACATGAATTGTGAAACACCTTCCTTAGTCAGATGGGCCCCCCTCATCCTGGGACCTGAGAGCCCTACCATTCCTTTTTAACCTTGTTGTACCAGTCCTCCTCTCCTGACTAAGGAAGGAAGCATTAGACATGAAAACAGGGAAGTAGATCATTTTTCTTTTATTTGTGTTAGTCGGCAATACTACACATTTTGCTTCCTGAAGTCAGGTAATGGTCAACAATTCTGCCTTATAATTTCTTACTTCTATAGATCGAATTTTCTTTTGTAGAAAGATGCATGAGCAGCAGTTTTTCTAAAAATGTTTGTTAAAGCAGAGCATTTGTTGTTGTTGGCCAGGAAAGAACAATGTACACTGATAAGCAAAGCATAGCTGATAGATGAGATGGATGTGTAGCATAAGAGGCTAATAAAATAGAAGCTAACAAAAAGGTTGGCTGGTAAATGTACTTCAACATAAATTACCTCTAAGATCTAATGTCATCATAGATTTATTTGAAAATGTATGGTTGCATTTAATAAGTCATATATTATGTAGTTTAGTGTAGTTATTTGTATTTCCATGGATCTTAATATTTTCTTCTTGCTGTGGTATGGGCTGAGACAGTTTCACAATTACAAACTTTTCAGTGCAAACTATGAAGAGTCATTCCATGTCAAGTCAGCATAGTGATATTACTCCCTATCTTAGATTTAGATGAAACTTGGCACAAAGGTAGCCTACATATAGATCAATAAAAATGTGCAATTTTATTAAAATACCCCCCCTCCCCCCATGAACCATGGACCTTGCCGTTGGTGGGGAGGCTTGCGTGCCTCAGCGATACAGATAGCCGTACCATAGGTGCAACCACAACGGAGGGGTATCTGTTGAGAGGCCAGACAAATGCGTGGTTCCTGAAGAGGGACAGCAGCCTTTTCAGTAGTTGCAGGGGCAACAGTGTGGATGATTGACTGATCTGGCCTTGTAACACTAACCAAAACAGCCTTCCTGTGCTGGTACTGCGAACGGTTGAAAGCAAGGGGAAACTGCAGCCGTAATTTTTCCCGAGGGCATGCAGCTTTACTGTATGGTTAATGATGATGGCGTCCCCTTGGGTAACATATTCCGGAGGTAAAATAGTCCCCCATTCGGATCTCCGGGTGGGGACTACTCAGGAGGATGTCGTTATCATGAGAAAGAAAACTGGCGTTCTATGGATCGGAGCGTGGAATGTCAGATCCCTTAATTGGGCAGGTAGGTTAGAAAATTTAAAAAGGGAAATGGATAGGTTAAAGTTAGATATAGTGGGAATTAGCAAAGTTCGGTGGCAGGAGGAACAAGACTTTTGGTCAGGCAAATACAGGGTTATAAATACAAAGTCAAATAGGGGTAATGCAGGAGTAGGTTTAATAATGAATAAAAATAATAGGAATTCGGGTAAGCTACTACAAACAGCATAGTGAACGCATTATTGTGGCCAAGATAGACACGAAGCCCACGCCTATTACAGTAGTACAGGTTTATATGCCAACTACCTCTGCAGATGATGAAAAAATTGAACAAATGTATGACGAAATAAAAGAAATTATTCAGATAGTGAAGGAGACGAAATTTAATAGTCATGGGTGACTGGAATTCGGTAGCAGGGAAAAGGGAGAGAAGGAAATGTTGTAGGTGAATATGGATTGGGGCTAAGAAATGAAAGAGGAAGCCGCCTGGTAGAATTTTGCACAGAGCACAACTTAATCATAGCTAACACTTGGTTCAAGAATCATAAAAGAAGGTTGTATACATGGAAGAATGCTGGAGATACTAAAAGGTATCAGATAGCTTATATAATGGTAAGACAGAGATTTAGGAACCAGGTTTTAAATTGTAAGGCATTTCCAGGGGCAGATGTGGACTCTGACCACAATCTATTGGTTATGTGCTGTAGATTAAAACTGAAGAAACTGCAAAAAGGTGGGAATTTAAGGAGATGGGACCTGGATAAACTGACTAAACCAGAGGTTGTACAGAGTTTCAGGGAGAGCGTAAGGGAACAAATGGCAGGAATGGGGGAAAGAAATACACTAGAAGAAGAATGGGTAGCTTTGAGGGATGAAGTAGTGAAGGCAGCAGAGGATCAAGTAGGTAAAGAGACTAGGGCTAGTAGAAATCCTTGGGTAACAGAAGAAATATTGAATGTAATTGATGAAAGGAGAAAATACAAAAATGCACTAAATGAAGCAGGCAAAAAGGAATACAAACGTCTCAAAAACAAGATCGACAGGAAGTACAAAATGGCTAAGCAGGCATGGCTAGAGGACACATGTAAGGATGTAGAGGCTTATCTCACTAGGGGTAAGATAGATACTGCCTACAGGAAAATTAAAGAGACATTTGGAGAAAAGAGAACCACTTGTATGAACATCAAGAGCTCAGATGGAAACCCAGTTCTAAGCAAAGAAGGGAAAGCAGAAAGGTGGAAGGAGTATATAGAGGATCTATACAAGGGCGATGTAGTTGAGGACAATATTATGGAAATGGAAGAGGGTGTAGATGAAGAGGAAATGGGAGATATGATACTGCGTGAAGAGTTTGACAGAGCACTGAAAAACCTGAGTCGAAACAAGGCCCCGGGAGTAGACAACATTCCATTAGAACTACTGACGGCCTTGGGAGAGCCAGTCCTTACAAAACTCTACCATCTGATGAGCAAGATGTATGAGACCAGCGAAATACCATCAGACTTCAAGAAGAATATAATAATTCCAATCCCAAAGAAAGCAGGTGTTGACAGGTGTGAAAATTACCGAACTATCAGTTTAATAAGTCACAGCTGCAAAATACTAACGCAAATTCTTTACAGACGAATGGAAAAACTAGTAGAAGCTGACCTAGGGGAGGACCAGGTTGGATTCCGTAGAAATATTGAAACACGTGAGGCAATACTGACCCTACGACTTATCTTAGAAGCTAGATTAAGGAAAGGCAAACCTACGTCTCTGGCATTTGTTGACTTAGAGAAAGCTTTTGACATTGTTGACTGGAATACTCTCTTTCAAATTCTGAAGGCGGCAGGGGTAAAATGTAGGGAGCGAAAGGCTATTTACAATTTTTATAGAAACCAGATGGCGGTTATAAGAGTCGAGTGACATGAAAGGGAAGCAGTGGTTGGGAAGGGAGTGAGACAGGGTTGTAGTCTCTCCCCGAAGTTATTCAATCTGTATATTGAGCAAGCAGTGAAGGAAATAAAAGAAAAATTCGGGGTAGGTATTAAAATCCATGGAGAAGAAGTAATAACTTTGAGGTTCGCCGATGACATTGTGATTCTGTCAGAGACGGCGAAGGACTTGGAAGAGCAGTTGAACGGAATGGACAGTGTCTTGAAAGGAGGATATAAGATGAACATCAACAAAAGCAAAACAAGGATAATGGAATGTAGTCTAATTAAGTCGGGTGATGCTGAGGGAATTAGGTTAGGAAATGAGACACTTAAAGTAGTAAAGGAGTTTTCCTATTTGGGGAGCAAAATAACTGATGATGGTCGAAGTAGAGAGGATATAAAATGTAGACTGGCAATGGGAAGGAAAGCGTTTCTGAAGAAGAGAAATTTGTTAACATCGAGTATAGATTTAAATGTCAGGAAGTCGTTTCTGAAAGTATTTGTATGGAGTGTAGCCATGTATTATGGAAGTGAAACATGGACAATAAATAGTTTAGACAAGAAGAGAATAGAAGCTTTCGAAATGTGATGCTACAGAAGAATACTGAAAATTAGATGGGTAGATCACATAAGTAATGAGGAGGTACTGAATAGGATTGAGGAGAAGAGGAGTTTGTGGCACAACTTGACTAGAAGAAGGTATCGGTTGGTAGGACATGTTCTGAGGCATCAAGGGATCACCAATTTAGCATTGGAGGGCAGCGTGGAGGGTAAAAATCGTAGAGGGAGACCAAGAGATGAATACACCAAGCAGATTCAGAAGGATGTAGGTTGCAGTAGGTACTGGGGGATGAAGAAGCTTGCACAGGATAGAGTAGCATGGAGAGCTGCATCAAACCAGTCTCAGGATGGAAGACTACAACAACAACAACAACAACAACCTATTTTGAAAATGTGAAGTTGTCAAAAATCGCCAAAAAAAAAAGTCCCCTGTCACTTTTCAAATTGCTGTAGCAACTCTCCTAACTAAGCTAAAATGATTGGTCACATGTCATTTTGCTACACTTCTCATGAGCTTTCCTATAACACACAACACAATACGAGTTTGAGGTGAAAATTGTTATCAAAAAGCGTCTCCAAAATTTTCAAAAAATTATGTACAACATTTCACATTGTTGTTAACTATTCCATAATTATGAAAGTTGAACTGTTGTGGGTTCACACCTTTGTAAAATTTCACTAAAAAAATGACTTTTGTAAAATAGATAGAGTTAAGCAGAAATATACACAACTTTATTCTTGATTTATTTGTGTACGCATTGAAATTTGCTGTTAACAGATACATACGGCATGTCACTTGCGAAACCTTGTACAAACCGCACTTGTTTTCACTTCTTTTTAAGTTATTCGTTTGCCTTATTTGTTTTCATAGTATCATTCCTAGGAATTTGATATATTGTTCCTGTTGGTGTTACTGGGTTTATTTGATAAGGAACATCATTTACAGATACCCATAGGAGATTAGGTTTTGTAGGATATGCAAAATGCAGTGAGGGGCCAGCTGGGTGAAGGAAAGTAACTTCAACTTTACTAAGACCTTTGCCGTGTATTAAAACGTAGAACATAACCTAACCACCATTTCTCTCAAAGCCAGTTTGTTTTGTTTTCTACTCCCCCCCCCCCCCCCCTCCCTCCCCCCAGCTGCAGATTGTGTATCTGCAAAAGTCTGTACAAATATGGTCTGCCTCCGTAGCGTAGCAGTAGCATTACTTCCTACCATGCAGGGGGCCTGGGTTCGATTCCCGGCAAGGGACTGGGTGTTGTGTGTCCATCATCATCATTTTCATCATCACTGGCTCGCAAGTCGCTGATGTAGCTTCACCTAAAAAGGACTTGCAATCTGGTGGCCGAACTCCCCCGAATGGGGAATCCCAGCCAACAATGCCATACGATCATTTCATTTTTTTTGTACAAATATTTTTGATGTACGATATGCTATCAGTATAAAGGCTTGTAACCTTTGCATCCTGTTGATGACAACAGCTTGAGTAAGGTGCTCTTGTAGGAATCTTTCAGTTTGAATGTATTCCTCTTGTGTCGAAAATTCAGTGTGTACAGATGTAATATTTTTAACAGCCCATTCAAAAATTTCTTGTAGAGTAAAACTTTGGTTATCATACAGTGTCTGCAGACTTGCATTTATTGCTAATCTCTTAACAGCGCCACCAACAAGATCGTAAGTTTCTTTTCCATGAGCAGAGGCAAAAAAATGCCATTCTGTTTACGTGCCAGAACATTTGTTTTGGAAACATAAGTTTAAAAAATTCTTTTTATTCTTGTACTGGGCTGCACATCCATCTGAAAAGTTTTATATCTTCTGTACATCAGCCAGAAATTCAGTTTTTTTAAAAACTGAATTAGCTTTCTTTGAAAACAATAGCCTGCTATGTCTTTATGCTCTAGACAGTTAGAAAGTATGACATAGCTCATATGCTCTTTTATTCCCTCCTTTGTAATACACTACCAGGGAGTAGGCACGTGACCAATGAAAACTCTGGGTCTCATCTCGGATCATGAAACTATAGTTCCCAGAGAAGTCACATGTAACAAAATATTCACTCTCATTCATATTTTCCGTGACTTTACTTACAAAAGAGCTTTGCTGCTTAGCTAGAAAACCATGGAGTATCACTGTGGTCAGTTTTTCAGAAAATAATTCAATGAACTCCGATGATATCTTCTACATTGTTTCTAAGTTACTCTGTATACTGAAATCCACTGTCAAAAAGTGATATTTTTGAACATAGTATTACCAAATGCATTTGTAGTGTTCTTTGTATTGGGGCACTTCCTAGGCAAGAACTGTTTTCCCATAACACAATGAATTTACGCTGGGTTGCACAGCACTTTTGCCACACAGCGTTTGTAAGAAGCCAATTCCCCATTATCTACATACTGAGCTTAGCATTTTCTATCATGAATAGTTGGAATAAACAATTAGCTTTTGTAATCCCAATTTTTATTTCTTACACATACTCAAAACATTTAATAATTAATGCTATCAGATTACAACTGTATTAAAAAACTTATATTTTTAATAGTTCTAATAAAATAATCACTCTAGTTCATCTTAAACATATTAAAAATAAATCTCTGAAAAACAAAAACTTATTGATGGGTAATTTTTACATAAATGTACAAGCTTTACAAAAACATAATTTTAAGTGTTTTCTAATTTTTAAAAAGGTGTGAACCCATGACAGTCCCACTTTTGTGCATAGGGACTTAGTTAACAATAATGTGAAGTGTTATATACAATATTTTGAAAAATTTTGGATATGCTCTTTTTGTTAGATTATAAATTAAAATTTTCAAAAAAAGTTTTCATCTTGGACCCATGTTGTGTTGTGTATCACAGAAAACTTCATAAAAAATGCTGCAAAATGGCACTTGTTCCATCAATTTAGCTTAATTAGGAGAGTTGCTGCAGCAATTTTTAAATGATGGCACTGGGGCATTTTGCAATTTTTGACAACTTCACATTGCTGTATTATCTATGTGTAAATACCTCTGTGAAAAGTTTCATCATAATCTGAGATTTTGAGTGAAAATTAATTTAAAACTGCATTAATTTGGCATGGAATCTCCCCACCTTGCAAACTATCCACACGACTATCTTAAACACATTTCCTGTTTTTACAGTGATTTATACTTACTTTTGTCAAATCTCTCTCTGTATGATATCAGTTTGTGCTTGAATTTTAATTTTATTACCTGTTAAATTCTTTATATCACTGGGAAGGTGGTAAAGGATTTTTGTGACTGCGTATTTAACTTTTTTCTGTGCCACACAATGCTGAGTAATGGGTGTTGTGTAAAATTACTGCTTCTAGTATTATATTTATGAATGTAACTTGTTTTTGAACTGTGAATAATTTTTGTCAGTCTTCATATGGGAGTGGATGTATTGTGAGGCTATTACCAGTATGTCCAAGTGTTCAAAGAACTACCTACAAGAGACTGTAGAGTGGGCACTACATATTATCCTTATTACATGCTTCTGTGCAGCAAGCAATTTTTATTCAATGGTGAGATACCCCAGAGTGACACCTTAGTTACTGAAAATAGAAAAAGTCAACTTCTTGAAATTTTCTTCTGAAATCACACACACACACACACACACACACACACGCACACACACACACACAGAGAGAGAGAGAGAGAGAGAGAGAGAGAGAGAGAGAGAGAGAGAGAGAGTAAAAGTAGACTAATCTGTTGCACACATGACAGCTGTCACCTCAGGGCACTATTCCCAACTGCGGTGAGCAGCAATCGTGACTGGGGTAAATGTAGATGCAGAAGTGGCAGGTGGGGGTTAGAAAGATGCCGTAGCACTGTCTGTGGATGTATGCAGAGATGTGGCAGTGATGATATGTTGACCTGCCAGGTGCATCATCAGGAGGATATACTTAGTACTTAGTGGAGGGGAGGAGGGGGGGGGGGGGGGGGTGGGAGACTATGAAAGTGTACTGGGGGGACAGAAGGTGAAAGATGTGTGGGAGGCTGGAGCAGAAATAGGGAAGGAGACAGAGGAAGATGGGAACGGGGACTAATAAAGGTTATGGCCATGTGTGTGCATGTATTTTCTATATCTGAAGAAGAATGGTCCAATAGCTAAGTCTACTTTAAAATGTACCATAAAATGTGCCTGTCATTCAAAGCCGCCTCTATGTGATGAGTAGCAATCCATCCATTTCATAGCGTTATTTCATCCCGGATTCTTAATTATGCAGATATATTTACAAAAAATGGAATGTTCCTTTATGCTATACTGCAGTTCTGTATACATTAGTATCGACATCCAAAAGCTTTTGTAACTATGCGGTGCATTTTCTCTAATTTATATTTTACAATGCTGATTAATATTCGTCCTAACATTGTTTTTATTTTTGTTATTTCTCCTTTTTACCAGGTGTGATACAGCGCTAGGAGAATTTTTACGAAGCATAAAGCATGATCCTTCTAGAGTTGATTTTGCTGCTATGATTAATATCTTGATTACACATGCACAAGCGACAGACGAGGTACTACAGGTATGTCTCAAGTGTCATAAAAAGTTGGCCAGTTTATAGCCCATTGGAAGGGGGGAAAAACAGTGCCTTTACATATTGTTACCCCACCAACAGATAACATACAGGGTGTCCCAGGAGAAATGGTCAATATTAAGGGATATGACAGGAACATTCAAAGCCAAGAAAATCCAGCAAACATGGGCTCTAAAATGCATACCTTGAGAACTATGAGCACTTCATCTTTGATACTGTGAAATAAATCTCATCTTCTGCAGGCTCTTTGCTTTTCATATTTTGAGAGGTGGTCATAAAGACCAAAACAAAAAATATGAGCTCTAAAGTGTATACCTTAATAGCTATGAGCACTTGTTTATCTTCGCTACTGTGAAATACTTCGCTACTGTGAAATACATGTCTCCTACTGAACAGGTACTCATAGCTCTTATGGTATGCATTCTACAGCCAATTCCCCCTCCCCCCACCCCCCACCCCACCCCTTCTGAGTATTCATTCTTATCTCTAAACACTGACCTTTCCTTCTGGGGATGCCCTATATACATTTCTGTGTGTAGCTTCTTTCTGGTCAGCATAAATTATGTGAACACAAGCAGCTTTGTAGACTCCTGATAATTTCACAACATTAATCATAGAACTAGCAAGAAAGGGGCATTAACATGAATTTTATTAATATAGAGAGAGGTTCCTAAAAGTTACATGGTCATTACTTGCAGACAGAGCAACTAAAGTGATAAATTCACCAACCAGGTATCTTTATTGCAAATTGTTTTTGATCAGCTGACTATTAATTGATAAGGGTATCAGGAGTGCCCCAGGGAAGTGTGATAAGACCACTGTTGTTCTCTGTATACATGAATGTGTTGGCAGACAGGTTGGGCAGTAAGGTGTCAAAGTTGAGTGACTGTAGGACGATACAAGACAACAACAGACAAAATTTCCAGTTGGTGTGATGAATTGCAGCTAACTCTAACTGTATAAAAATGTAAGTTAATGCGGATGAGTAGGAAGAACAAACCTGTAATGTCCGGATACAATATTACTAGTCTCCTGCTTGACACAGTCAAGTTATTTACTATCTGGGTGTGACATTGCAAAGCGATATGAAATGGAATATGCATGTGAGGACTGTGGTAGGAGAGTTAAATGGTCAGCTTCAGTTTATTGGAGAATTTTAGAAAAGTGTGGTTCATCTGTAAAGGAGACCGCATATAGAACAGTAGTGCGACGTGTTCTTGAGTACTGCTCAAGTGTTTGGGATCCGTACCAGTTTAGATTAAAGGAAGACATCGAAGCAGTTCAGAGGTGGGCTGCTAGATTTGTTAGTGATAGGTTCGGACTACATGCAAGTCTTACAGAGATTCTTCGGGAACTCAAATGGGGGTCCCTGGAGGAAATGCAACATTCTTTTCGAGGAACTCTATTCAGAAATTTCAGAAAACTGTCATCTGAAGTTGACTGCCAAATGAATCTACTGCTGCCAACATACACTGTACCTATGGGCCATGAATATACTAGAAATTAGGGCTCATACAGAGGCATATAGCTTGTCATTTTTCCCTTGCTCTATTTGCAAGTGGTACAGGAAAGGAAATAACTGCACCATGCACTGTATGGTGGCTTGCAGAATATCGATATAGATATAGTCTTCCATCGAAAAAAGTTAGTCAGGTGTAGTCATTGTTTCTGTACACATTTTTCCACATGCTTGGTAATTTTCCAGTTGCAGACATTATAGAACAACAGGCTAATGTAAAATTCTGTTTAATGTTAGGGAAATTAGCTGTGGAAACTCCCAATTTGCTTTGGCCAAAAACTTAGAGCATTCTTCTTCATCACCACAAATTAAGAATGCAAAAAGGCAGTAAAATGATATGAAGACAATATTTATTTGGTGTTTTGACATAAAGTTAATTTATCACCCAAAACACTGCAGTTAATCATCCTTACTATTTTAAACTGTTAATACAGTTCTGTGAAACACTTAAAAAACATCTTGATTATGGCTATAAAAGGATTTGTTCTTGACAACACTGCCAGTTGCAATGTTTTTTTGAAGGTGATAAAATCTCATGACATTTACATCCCATCGTATATAAATAATGAGTCTTTATATGGGTTAATATTGAATGCATATTGTCACGAATTTGTATTTGTAGGTCTGAAATGTTTGAACTGTGTGCTGTTCTAACCTCAGCACATTACTTTTCAGGGTGTTTGTTTCAATATCGGATGAACTTATTATGAACAGCTCATCCATTTTGACAACTGTCACCCATTCAGTGTCAGACAAGTCCTTCCCATAGCACTTAGCACTTGAGAGTATATCATATGAAATTGGAAGCAGGAATTAACTAGATATGCTTGTAACCTTGCAGTAACTAGTAAAGGGGCAAGCAAAATATTCTCAGACTGGTAGTGCAGGCTGTAATATTTTTTAAACTTGTTTGGGCCACCTGTGGACCCCACGGTGCTTGTGTTCTAGCTCTGCTTCTTTCGTCCACCTCTTCTGGTGCTCTCAGAGAAGTTAAATAGCTGTTTTCTTGTTTCTACATTGATCTTTTCTGTTAGCCCAGCAATCCATAATTTTCCTGTTGAACTCTAGCTTGCATTCCTCATACCATTTCCTGGTCTTGTTGTTAACTTCTGTAAGGAATGTGAGAAAGGGTTTGCTTTCAATAACTGATCAGTACTCACGCCTGTTATTTATTACATCTTGCATACAGTGAAGTTCTGCAAGGTCTTTCTCTATTTGTTTGACGTGCATACGGCGTCAGGGGCTAGAATAGATGCACGGCCATTCCTTAAATGTCGTAAGAGGTGACTAATAGGAGTCTATTTATTTGGTCACATTTTTACCTAGTATATTGACTGTTCTTTGGAATTATGAAATTTTTCACTCTTTTCACTTTTTTTAATGCTTTTATCCTCTCCAGTTTTGGCTTCTTAAATTCTGGTTCCCATTTTAGGATTGACCTCCACTTTTCAGTTTTTGCAGAAGTGCAGGCCATTTGAGGAAGAACGCCCTCAGTGGTAGTCACCTGACAACATAGGGACCACATTGCCGAAGCCAGAGCTGTAACTTCCCATGTCAGCCAAGGAGTAGTTACCTATCCATTTCGGGGTACCAGACTTTTGTGCCAGGTGACCTTTACCTTGATGAAGTGGTGCCCACAGGGAGAGCCTCTGATCAGTGTTAGTGGTATCAGGGCAGATGATCTGCAGTGAAACAGCTCAAACTTAACAGTAGCCGTGCCAACGCAGCCATATCAACTGTCAGGAACAGTGATTTTAGTGCAGAGGTATGCAGTCGTAAGGCTTTTCTGCCTGTGACCATGTCTCAAGACGAGAGTCATGTAAGGAGAAATAGAAGTGGACAATTTGCCATGTCCTTGGTTTGTCCTCAGACTGACAGTGGAACTTTCATTGCAACAAAGCCACTGTTTTTTGTTGAAAATGTTGCAGATCAGTTTGGGGAGGTTGCTGCAATAGAGAAGTTGAGAAATGGATCTTTGCTGATCCAAACTTCGCACACCAACCAGTCATGGGCACTTCAGGCCTGTGTCACGATAGAAGATATACCAGTCGACATTTCTCCTCATAACAAGCTCAATAGAATTCAAGACGTTGTCTTCTGTCGGGACAATGCTACAAACTGAAGAAGAGCTGCACACTAATCTTGCACAGCGTGGAGTCCATTTTGTTCACCACATCGAAGAGAGACCCAAGAATAATAGTGGACATCGGAGCTTTTATCCTAGCCTTCAAAGGCAACATTTTACCTGAGAAGGTTAAGGTCATGATTTATAGGTGACATGTCAGGCCTTACTTTCCTCCTCCAATGAAATGTTTTAACTGCCGAAGGCTCGGACACACATCCTCCCACTGTTCTTATCGGGTTATCTGTAGGGCATGTGGACATGGGTCCCACGAGGGCAACCTTGTGACCAAATCCCTCAGTGTGTCAGCTGTCCAGAACCACACCCTCCTCATTCACCACAACACTCAATGTTCAAGAGGGATAAGAAAATTCAAGAGTATAAGAAATTTGGCTGCCTGTCTTATGAAGATGTAAAGAAAAAGTTTGAAAGCCTTCATCCAACTAATATGGTCTCAAATTTTGTGGCTGCTGTGTCAGTCCACAGCTCATGCAATGACAAGGTCTCGCACAACACCTCCAGGCCCTGGTCGTATTCCAGGGCTGCCATACAGTTGGAGGAGGAAACGTCAGCTCCCTCGCCCCCTACACATATAGCACCAATAATTCTCAAACCATTGGTGTGGCCAGAGATGCCTAGTCATCTTCTGGTGTCATCAGGAATTGAGGACACCTTTCAAGGTGCCCCCCCCCCCCTCCCTCTCAGGACAAGGACAAGCAGCCACAGGCTGTGGGCCGAAGAAAAGTACAATCCTCTTCACACCCACAAGATAAAATTGGGAAATTTCACAGAAATCGAAGTCTCACTAGGATAAGAAGGAGAAATAGAAAGATAAACTACTTTCTGAGGCTTTGACTGTACTGCTCCCCATACCTGCAGAGGTAGAGCCTATGCACATTGACAGCGGATCACACAGTCAGGTGGACAACAACCTGGTAACCCATCTTTTCCATTCGCCACATTGTTAGACCTGACTCCAGTGCACCCTCAGTGGAACTGTAATGGCTGCTATTGCCATCTGCCCAAACCCTGCCATTTAATTGTTACTTTCTCTGTAATTGGCATAGCATGACATGGTTTACAGCAACAAACCTCCCTGCTCTGAAAAACTTTAAACCCTACTGTACCTATCAACTGAATGTTGAGAGATACTCTGGTGGGATCTGTACCCTCATACGCTCTGATACTTCCAGTGAGCAGGTGCCCCTACCACTGCACTAAAGGCCATTGCCGTTGGTGACTACCTATCAGTCTGGATGACAGTATGTAATGTTCATCTTCCCCCTCCCCCCTCTGCCATATGGAAGTACCCAATATCATGAGTGATTAGTGTTAATGGAACAGCTACATCCCCCCTTCTTACTGGAGGCTTAAATGCCCATAATCCTGTGTGGGATGACAATACTATGTCTTACAGAGGCCAAATACTAGAACACCTCTTTTCGGGATTGGATGTCAGCCTACTCTACACTGGAGCGGCAACAAATTTCAGTGCAGCCCATGGAACGTACTCAGCTACTGGTCTCACAGTTTGCAGCCTGACTATTTTAACCCTGATTCGATGGTGCACCCATGGCATTCTTTGTGACAGTGACCATTTTCCTATTATTCTCTCCCCCTCCACTCAGACATCTGGAACATGCTCCAGGTTGTTCATTTCAGGAAGCTGACTGGCCAGCTTTCTACTCTACAGCCACTTTTGCAGCCAGTCAGGCAACGGATATCAATGGAGTGGAACAGGATACTATTGATACTATTATTCATGCTGCAGCAGCAGTGATACACCACTCTTCTGGCTTATCCCGACAATCGCCAATGCCATGGTGGTCTGAAGATTTAGCCACAGCTATCAGGAAATGTTGCACAGCATTTCAATGACACAAGTGCCATCCCTCTATGGATAATTTAATAGTGTTCAAGAGACTCTGGGCAAAGTTGCAGTTTTTAATAAAGAAAGGGAAGCAGGAGTGTTGGGAGCAATACATACCATCCATGCGATACCACACACCATCGTCCCAAGTGTGGACTAAACTCTGCCACATTTGCAGCCATGGTGGTTCCTGGCATCCTTGTCAGTGATAACACCTGCACTAATCCCATGGTACCTGCCAAATGTTTTGCAGCGCACTTTGCTGAAGGGTCCGAATGCAGTAATTACCACCCTCATTTCCTGATCCGGAAACACCTTATTGAGTGCCACCTGCTATCCTCACACACACACACACACACACACACACACACACACACACACACACACACACACACACACACACACACACACCGCTCTATCACACAACACCACTGTTTAGTGAATGGTAGCTACACAGTGATTTGGCAGCATGTTGAGATATGGCCCCCTAGACCCTACAAAGTTCACAACCAAATGCTCAAACATCGTGTTGACAGCATAAAATATATCCTCAGGTTTTAAAATGTATTTGTTGGGAAGGAGAATTTGCCTCCCAGTGGCAGAAAAATATTATTATTCCTGTCCTGAAACTGTTGTGAAAGGACACACATATTTTAACTAACTACCGGTCAATCTCTCTGACAAATGGGCTGAGTAAGCTATTCAAACAAATGTTCAACTGCCATTTTTGGTGATGCCTTGAAGCCAGAGGGCATGTATCACAATTCCAAAATGGCTTTCAGGAATTCCAGTCCAACAAAAATCATGTGGTTCATCTGGAATCTGCAGTGCACAATGCTTTCGCACAGTGTCAAAATGTGATTGCTGTGTTCTTTGGCCTACAGATGGCATATGATACTACCTGGTGACATTGTATCCTGTCTACACTGTATGAGTGTGGTTTCCATGGCAGTTCACCCATTTTTATCCAGAATTTTGTATCTCTCTGGCTTTTTTGGAACCGGATGGGTTCGACTCTCAGCAAAAATATGTACAGGAAACTGGAGTCCCTTAGGGCTCAATTTTGAGTGTAATGCCATTCGCTATTGCCATCAATGGTTTTTTAAATGCAATGGTCCCCACAGTCTCTCTGTCACTGTATATGGATGATTTTTGCCCGTACTATGTCTCCGAGTCACTGAGTGCCGAGTTCAGGGGACTGTCTGGAGAGTACTTCACTGGGCCCTGAATCACGACTATCAGTTTTCTCCTGCATTTGAGTTGTGCATTTTTGCCGACTCCGGACTGTGAACCTGCACCCAGGAATTAATATTGGTGACCAGTTACTTGAAGTTGTTGAAACAATTCCATTCTTAGGTATTTTATTTGATAACTAGCTAATTTGGCTGCCACAAACTCAAGACAACTTGCATGAAGAATCTAAATGCTCTCTTTTTTTCTTAGTAACTCCTCATGGGGCACAGACCACGTAGTTCTTGTGAGATTTTTACAAAGCACCGTTTTTATCCTGCTTGGACTACAGATGTGTTGCCTATGGGTCAGCAGCACCATCTGTACTGAGCTTGCCATTTCACCACACTGGTGTGCAGCTGGCAATGGGGACCTTCCATGCAGCCTCCTGGTGGAGGCCGGTATCTCACTGCTGCGGGTTAGATGACAGCAGCTCGTGGCAAATTATGCAATCACAATATGTCAGATGCTTACTCACCCATGTCACTCAACTCAGTTCAGACTGTTTGCACATCACCCAGAACTGGATTGACCAGCTGGGATGCGACTCGACACTCTACTGAAGGACCTCCAACAGCACCCTTTAGTCTGTGTTCCTAGAGCTCACTCTCAACTGCCCCGCCATGGTCTGGTAGTCTGTACCCTGTCCTGTCACATGGATGGACCTCTTCTGTGGCCCGTACCCTTCTCCATCACCTGTTTCATTTGATCCTCCATGATAATTCTAATTCAGTATGCATCTACATGGACAGATTTAAAGTCAGCGACAGGGTTGGTTACGCTTCTGCGTATGCAAGGGGATATGAGAAGCACACTCTGCCTAGTGCCTGCAGTGTGTACACTGCAGAGTTGGTTGCCTTATCTCAAGCTTTGCAATACGTCAAATCCCTCACCACGAGAACTTTCTGAGCTGTAGCATTTCCACTTGTTGCATATCCCTGTGCTGTACCAAAAATATTTTGGTCGTCAACATCCAGGACGTACTGGTTGACCTCTACAGCTCTGGTAAGACAGTGACCTTCATCAGGACACTGAGTCATGTAGGCATTCCAGGAAAGGAACTGGCCAACCGCCCAGCTATAGATACATTTACAGGAGATCAATTTGACATCCGAATACCAGGCACCAACAACTTTGACGCAATATTTTGAGGCCCTGAGAACTGGAAGGTCAGCCTACTATGACCCAAAACTAGCTGAGAGCAAGTGAAGGGTCCACTAAGGTGTGGCATACATCTTTCCAGGCCTCTTGGAAGGATGCTAGTGTTGTGCCAACTATGTATTGGCCACACAAGATTCACCCATGATTTCCTTCTGCGTCGAGAGGATCCTCCTCGCTGCAGCTATGGTAGTCTACTGATGATAGCATATGCTTTGTTGAGTGTGCCCTGCTGGCCAATCTGTGGAATGCTCTCAGCTTTCCTGCCTCGCTACCTCAGATGCTTGCGGATGACGAGACAGCCACTACCAAAATATTGCATTTCCTAAAGCAGAGTTGATTTTACACTAAACTATAATACTCATCCACTTGTGAATGTTAGGGGTGGTTGTGGGTGTGAGAGTCCCACCTGTGGCAGATACCCCCATGCAACCACAGATTACTTTCCCCGTAGCCTTATTTTGCCTTTAGACCCTCTTGCGCAAGATGCTGCCTGGATTATCTCTGTTTTCTTTTACCTATCATACTACAACAAATGCCATGCCCTTTTTCGAGCTCTTTGACTTGCTTATATATTTGGAGGAGCAAAGTCGCCACTTTTTTTGCTTTTTACCTTTTTTATACACCTCTCTCAAAAATGGAGAAACTGATGACCCAGTAGTTTAGTCCCTTTAAACACATCACCATCATAATAATCTGTTTGCTTAATCTGCAGGGTTCCAGTGACTTTACTCTTATGGCTATGTAGAAGATTAACAGGACAGTCTATGAAAGTCCATTCTGTACACATGGCCATAGAAAGATCTTTTTCTGGTGCCATCAGTGAGATTTTCTTGGTCTTAGTAGAGTTCACAATTAGATTTGTACTGTCATCTCCCATCTGATAGGATTCTTGGTTCCACTGTCTTCTGCAGGAATTTCCTTTTCTGTAATTCGAGAACTCTTGTTGGGATCTTCTTGATTAAGGAGAGGCACTCTGCAGCACAGAGAGAGGGGGTGGAGATCTCTTCTGAACAACACGTTGCAAGGCATCCCAGATATGCTCAATAATGTTCTTGTGCGGGGAGTTTGGTGGCCTACGCAAGTGTTTAAACTCAGAAGAGTGTTCCAGGAGCCACTCTATAGCAATTCTGGATGTATGGGGTGTCGCACTGTCCTGCTGGAATTTCCCAAGTCTGTCGGCATGCACAATAGACGTGAATGGATGCAGGTCATCAAACAGGATTCTTAAGTACTTGTCACATATCAGTCATATCTAGACAAATCAGGGGTCCCACATCATTACAGAGCCTCCACCAGCTTGAATAGTCCTCTACTGACATGCAGGGTCCATGGTTTCGTGAGGTTGTCTCCATGTCCGTACACGTCCGTCCACTCGATACAATTTGAAATGAGACTCGTCCAACCAGGCAACATGTTTCCAGTCATCAACAGTCCAATGTTGGTGTTGACAGGCCCAGGCAAGGCGTAAAACTTTGAATTGTGCAGTTATCAGGATACACGAGTGGGCCTTCGACACCGAAAGAACATATCATTGCTGTTTCATTGAATGGTTTGCAAGCTGACACTTGTTGATGGCCCAGCATAGAAATCTGCAGCAATTTGCAAAAGGGTTGGACTTCTGTCACGCTGAATGATTCTCTTTAGTCGTCACTGGTCCCGTTCTTGCAGGATCTTTTTTCTGCCACAGCAATGTTGGAGATTTGATGTTTAACTGGATTCTTGGTATTCACAGTACATTCATGAAATGGCCATGCGAAAAAATTCCCACTTCGTCGTTACTTAGGAGATGCTGCACCAACTATAACACCACATTCAAACTCACTCAAGTCTTGATAACCTGCCATTGTTGCAGAAGTAACCAATCTAACAACTTCACCAGACACTTGTTGTCTTATATAGGCATTGCCAACTGCAGTGCCGTATTCTACCTGTTTACATATCTCTGTATTTGAATATGCATGCCTATACCAGATTCTTTGGCGCTTCAGTGTGTTAAGTACGTGCTTCACGCTCCTCAGTTTTACCATGCTAAAAGTGCCTTTGCAAGCAACTACATTGTCTTAGTAAAAAGTAGTTTTCTTGTCATTCATTTTTCTCATCCCGTTAATCCAGAAGACTACCAAATTATTCACCACTTATGCTTTATCCCTTGCAAGCCAGCCGAATGAAAGAATCCCTGAAAACATTCTCTTTAATGTGTCATGGCAGGTGAAATAGATTACTCTTCAAAACGTTCATAACATGGCTGGGAAATTTATTTTTGCATTTATTCTTGATCAGAACTCAACATATGTAGCATCCACCTTGAACAAAGCTTTATCATATTTATCTGTGTAAAATGTACCATACTTTTTTTCTGTGATGCGTATGACATCAGAAGTAGCATATGCCTGTACTCGGCAATAATTTAAACAATCTCATAAACCTTCAAAAATTTTGATTGAATTTGTTATGATAAACCGTAAATCCACCCTAATATTATAAAAGTGAAAATAACTATCAGTTACATTTTCAGAACTAAACTGCTGCACTGACTTCAATGAAATTTAGTACAGAGCTTGCATGGACCTCAGTGAAGAATATAGGCTACTTTAGAAATAAAAATAAAATTGACCCTTAAGAGGGTGAAGTAAGGAGTGGAATCTCCTACTTTACAACAGTGAACATAAAGCATGGTGAACACCAGGCTGTGCTAGGCATTCTTCTATTAGTGGTAGTGTGCTGTTGGCTTCCTTTGAACTGACTTACCTAGCCAGTTATTATGTGATGTACAATCTAACTTGGACTGTGAATCTTGGTGCAACTCCACATTGTTCACATTAACAAACATTGCCAGAGGTGAGAGAGATGCGAAATGTCAGATAAAAGTCCTACTACTGAATGGAGTTCAAACACGACACCATTGGATCCATTACTGGCACTTTGTCACTGATCCACCAAGCCACACATTGGAATGAAATACAATAATGTCATAAAAAAGGCTATCAACACATTAAGTAAGCAACATGCCTCATATTATAGCACATCTTAGGACAACATACAATGTAAAAAGTTAACTGAAAGCCATCTTTGTGCCATATCAAGAATTCTTCAACTTGGTCTCATAAAATAAAAGCATGGTTTATTATCCGTATCTCATTACCTAGATTATGTAATTGCAGATGCCTCTTAGAACTGTCAGTCATCATGTCCGCAACTCATGGTCTAGTAGTTAGCGTTGCTGCCTCTGGATCCTGGGGTCCTGGGTTCGATTCCCAGCCGGGTTGGGATTTTCTCTACCCGGAGACTGGGTGTTTGTGTTGTCCTCATCATTTCATCATCGTCACCATCATTCGTGACAGTCACTAGGTTGGACTGTGTAAAAAAATTTGGGCTGTGTAAAAAAATTTGGGCTGTGTAAAAATTAGGGCTTTGTATGGGCACTTGTGACCACACAGTTGAGCGCCTCACAAACCAAACATCATGATCCTCGTCATCTCCCTCTCCTCCCTCCCATCCCCCCTCTTTTCCTTCTTCATCTTCTTGTTCTAAAACTACGCCTTGTTGCTACAGCTGTTCTCCTATGTCTTGTGGTGTCATCATTTTTAGATAATTTTGGCACTTCGTTACTGTCAATAAATTGACTGTTTTGCTTTTCCAAAATGTTTCCTTCCAATAAGCCTGTCAGAGACCTACTATCGCTCTGCGTAATCATCAAGAAATTGTGTGTTCCTCTCTTGGATAGTTCTTAAGAAGGTTCCTTGCATACTGATCTCTTTCATAATATCTTCATTGGTTTTTCTGTTCTGCTTGTCCTCGTTAGACTACTCCAAAGCCATAGTTCCATCACTTTTATGCACGTTCTGTCTGCCTTCAACAGTGTCCGGTTTTCACAGCCATATAGGAAGGCAATTCAGATGAACATCTTGACCAATTATTTTTTTTCTTTCTTTCATATACCAAACACCTTGTTAAATAGTAGTTGTCTTCATCCACTGAAAGCACATTTTAACTCTTGCAATTCTTTTTCTGTTTTCCACAGTGCAATTGTTATCTTCTGTAATTAAGATGCCTAAGTAACAAAATATATCAACTTTTTGTATTTGGTTTCTTTCAGTTCGCATGTAAGTTGTCCTCATTTTTCTTATTTGCTTACTATCGTAATTTTTTTCACTATTAATTTTAAGTTTAAGCTTTAAGAAGCAGCTGAAGATTAGATGGGTAGATCACGTAACTAATGAGGAGGTATTGAATAGGATTGGGGAGAGGAGAAGTTTGTGGCACAACTTGACAAGAAGGGACTGGTTGGTAGGACATGTTCTGAGGCATCAAGGTATCACAGGATAGAGTAGCATGGAGAGGTGCATCAAACCAGTCTCAGGACTGAAGACCACAACAACATCTGCAATCAATTCATCACTCAATCATCTTATGCTGTGAATGGAAATTCCATTCATTTTAGGATAATGAGTTCCTTAGTCTCTTTTTTTTCCGGTAAATTCTTCTCCTTTAATCTCTATCCTATAAATTATAGAAATAGAACCATAAAGAGAAATATTTAAGATAAATTAGTTTCCATACTCTTAACATACATGTAATTATTTTCCATTAATTTGTGTACGTTCCTGGTAGAAAAGCAATAGTAGCTATTTTAGAAACACAGTTTTCCCAAGTAATGAGCAAGTTCTTCATTTTTTCTCTTTATTTGTACTGAACTATTGATTAGCATTCCTGGTAATTATTGGTTTGTGTAGAAGGCAATTTGTAATAGTGTATTCTCTCTATTAATGTGTTCCTGCTTGGAAATTGAAGTCAAAAATGAATATCAACAGTAGTTAATGTAACAACTGCTAAGTATGAAAAACTTAAATTTTCAGATGCATGGTTTTAAAATATTAAAAAAAGACAAATCTTTGGTTATCTTGCCTTTAAATGGTTACTTTACCACATGAAGGAGAAATATGAATAAGGGAAAGAATCTGTAGTATACACATTTGCCGGAGTGGAGGAAAATTTCTCCAAGCTATTTTTTGAAACAATATAATTAAAAGGATAGTTGCTACTCACCATAAAGCAGAGATAGCTGAGTCGCAGAAAGACACAACAAAAAGACTGTTGAAACTAAGCTTTCAGCCAAGAAAGTAAGCTTTCAGCCAACAAAGCCTTTGTCAAAAATAAACAATATGCCTGCTCAATCACACTCAAGCGAACACCACACACACACACACACACACACACACACACACACACACACACACACACGACCACAGTCTCTGACACCTGGACCCAGACTGCAAGCAGCAGTGCATTATGGGAGAGGCAACCAGGTAGGGGTAAGGAGGAGGCTGGGCTGCAGAGGGGGATAGCAGGGTAGGGGTAGGGGATGGTAAAGTTCTGCTGGGAGCATGCAGGGATGAGGTGGAGGGTGGGGCAGCTGGGTGCAGTTGAGAGGTTAGAGGGAGGCAGCAGGAGGGGGGGAGGGGTTAGGGGAAAAGGATAGAAGTGAAAAGATTGGGTATGTTGGTGGTGGAATAAAGAGCTGTATAGTGCTGGAATGGGAACAGGGAAGGGTAGATGGGTAAGGACAATGACTGATGAAGGTTGAGGCCAAGAGGGTTACGGGAATGCAGGATATATTGCAGGGAGAGTTCCCACCTGCGCAATCCAGTAAAGCTGGTGTTTGTGGGAAGAATCCAAATGGCACAGTCACTGAAATGAAGGATGTCGTTTTGGGCAGCGTGCTCAGCAGCAGGGTTGTTCTGTTGTTTCTTGGCCCCAGTTTGCTGGTGACCATTCATGCGGACAGAGCACTTGTTGGTTGTCATGTCCATGTAGAATGCAGCACAGCAATTGCAGCTTGGCTTGTAGATCACATGACTGGTTTCACAGGTGGCCCTGCCTCTGATGGGATATGTGATGTTAGTGACCGGACTGGAGTAGGTGGTGGTGGGTCTTAGGTAAGCTCGCTGCGCACCCCAGCCTCCTCCTTACTCCCAGCCCAGGTGCCTCTCCCGTAATGCCCTGCTGCTCACAGTCTGGGGCCAGCTGCCAGACTCTGTTTGTGTGTGTGTGTGTGTGTGTGTGTGTGTGTGTGTGTGTGTGTGTGTTTTGTCTACTTTTGACAAAGGTTTTGTTGGCCAAAAGTTTACTTTCTGATAGTCTTTTTGTTGTGCCTTTCTGCAATTCAGCATGTTGGCTTTATGGTGAGTAGCAAACTATCCTTTTCATTATATTGTTACATTTCATCCTGGATTTTCCAAGCTATTTTTTGGTATATATTAGTTCCTGTTGTATATCCCCTGGCTAGGGCCATATTTTTTGCTACTGTTGACCTTGTTCATATGATGATGTATACGGAATACAATACAGAGGGTGAGTCACTAACTATTGCCATCAAGAATAACTCCAAAAGTACGATAGGAGCTGAGAAGTTTATGGGACAAAAGTTGCATGAGACAGCGGGGGCCATAACGTGACGTCGGTTTTTTGTTGCTAGGTGGGGTCGCTTCAGAGATATGGTCGACTTTGTATTTTTAAATGGGATGCTGTAGTTTGGTACTTACTTTCTAATAGGGGCTATCGAGGTGAATCCAGTGATACGTATCAGTAAGGTCTTTGAAGGTCAACGAAGATCACAAAGGTTGCATGAATGTCCTTTTACAGAAGGTGTTCAAAGTGATGACCATTGGTATCAATGCAGTGCTTCAATCTTCTTATCATGGATTGAGTGGTATTCCTTATCACTTCAGCATTTATCAAAGCACATGCTCTGACAGTTCTCTCTCACCTATCTTCAGGTGTAGTTGGAATGTCTTCATAAGCAATCTCTCTTACGAATCCCCACAAGAAAAAATCCAGAGGCGTCAAGTCTGGCAACCAATCCAAAGATTTGGGAATTGTCTCTGGAGCTCATTTATGGCCATCAGCAAAAAATGTGCTGGACACTTATGTTCATACCACATTCTGTTTCTTGTTCCGAAAAGTATTTCTTTCAGCAACGTACCTAATGTTTCTTGCATGAGTGTGGTGTACTTCCTACCATTAAGATTTCCTTCGATGAAATAGGGGCCTATAATTATGTCCTCCAGAATCCCACACCATACATTCACAGACCACGGTATTTGGTGTGCAACTTGCAGCAGCCAACTTGGATTTTCAGTTGCCCAATAATGCATGTTATGCAAATTAACATTTCCATGGTTCATGAATGTAGCCTCGTCAGTAAATAAAATCACATTTATTAATGTGTCAGCCTTCTGAATCTGAAGTTGAGCCCAGCGGCAGAATTCAGTGTCATGCGTATGATCGATACCAGTTAATTTTTGGTGGAGACTGATATGGTAAGGATGATATTTATGGTGATGCAGAACACGAACACTACTACTCTGGCTCATGCCAGGTTCCCTTGCGATTTGATGTGAATTAACACAAGGATCCCAAACCACAGTGGCAAGAATACCAATTTCCATTTCCTCATTAGTAACTTTCGTTTGCCCCATATGTTTCTGATGCATTAAAGATCCAGTTGTTCTCAATTTATCATACACATGTTTGAATGTATGACGTGTAGGGTGAGTACGTTGAGGATATCTTTCAGAGTATAAATATTTAGCTCTCACTGAATTTCATTGGCATTCTCCATAAATGGGAAGCATATCAACTTGTTCTTCAAAGGAATACATAATTCATATTCGCTTGATTCGAAGATACTAGTCTTACCATTCCTATTAGTGTTCTATTGCGAAACCATCGAATGGCGTTTACATGTCAATGGCATGTTAGATGGACATGCCATATTCGGCGAATATATACTATTTGCACGAAATACGAGAGAGAATTGTCAGAGCATGTGCTTCTATAAGTGCCGCAGTGATAAGGAATACCACTCAGTCCATGATAAAAAGACTGCAGCACTGCATTGATTGCTACCAATGGTAACCACTTCAAACACATTCTGTAAATGGACGTTCATGCCACCTTTGTGACCTTCATTGACCTTCAAAGACCTTACTGATATACATCATTGAATTTGTCCTGATAGCCACTATCAGACAATAAGTACCAAACTATAGTGTCCCATTAAAAAAAAATTTGACCTTCATATCTCTGATGTGACCCCACCTAGCAACAAAAAAACAAACATCATATTATGTCCCCTGTTGTCCCATGCAACATTTGCCCCACAAACTTTTCAGCAACTATCATACTTTTGGAATTATTCTAGGTGCAAAAGTTAGTGACTCACCCTGCATACCTGAGTGACTGGTTTAAATAACAATCAGAAGTTATACACTAATTTGACTTGTTTTCTATGTATATGTTACTTGCACTGTAGTTAAAAAACTGTGAAACATTTGGTTTGGGAACATAAAAGTTTGACACACACAATGGGGGACCATAATTACTTAATATGAATATTTTGTTGTCTGTGTAAACAATTGGTGAAGTTGTTACGACTTTTTTTCAGTTTACAGCAATTACTTGGATAAAAGAGTTTGTCCAGTTATCAGGAAGAATGATGCTCCCATTTGCATCAGGAATTCTTACTTCCACATTGCCCTGCTTATCATATGATAGTGATTCAAGAAGAAGTATCCTTTTCCAAGGAGTAATACCAAGCAACTTTCACAAAAATGGAGAAGGCTTTTAACAAAGGGCAGAAAACCGCATTGCTACAGACATTTAACATAATTAAAAAATTCTGCTGTATGAAAATACTGTTTATTCAACATCATACAATGGTTAATTACGTCATATAACAATGAACCACCAAGAAAATCTACATCAGTCACTTGTTCAAAGTCCAGGGACAACATTAATAATCAGAGTCTAAAAATCACATAAAATATAACTCATGATTGATTGTCAAGTAAAAATATAACTCATGATTGAGTGTCAAGTGATATATTTTCTTCCCATCTAAAGAATTTTTTCCTATATATGAAAAAGGACAGCAGATAATGGTTTTCATTGTATGAATTTGTGTTTTTTGTTATGTGACTTTGCATAAGAGTTAAGTGCCTGCAATATGAGAATAAGTGAGAAGCCAGGAAAGAGACAACATGACATACTAATTGGAGAAGCACCTGTACCTTTACCGCATGGTGTTAAATATGACCTCCATTAAGCAGCATCAACAAGTAGTAATCGTGCATGCTTTATTTCTTACATAAAGTATCTCATTTGCTGATCCTCATCATGGTGGGAGGATGTTAGATGTCAGTGGGAGGATGTCAGTCCGAAACAGCTGCTTAGCCTTTCAAAGGAGAAGTTTCTTTTTAGAAAGGGAAAGAGAGGGGAAGAATACTTATGCGGCACAAAGAAGAGAGGATATACTTCTAAATTATCTCTATATGTCAAAAGATTTTTAATTGAGAAAACTACTTCAGATGTATTCTGTATGTTTACAACCTTTTTTTATTTATATAGTGGGCGATCAAAAAGTTTCCATTTTGAGGATATTGCTGCAGCATATATGCAACGTAACACAACTGTGATGTGGGTATATAAGCAATGACATGTAGGCAAGGGATTAGTGTGGCATTCATGTCTTTCTGATGCAATTGTGGTAAATGTGGAAATGTGAACAGTGGCAGCATTATCACCAGATGCATCCAGACAGGACCAACATGCTTTTATTCTTTCCTTGGTTGCAAAAGTCGAAACATTGGTGGGCATCCGTTGAAGAATGAAGAATGTGTATGAGTCAAAATACACCATTGTGGAATGATGTGCCAAAGGATGCTGCTGCTTCATGATAACCTAACTGTATAATGCAGAAGTTACACCAACTCAAATGAGAGACACTCAAGTACCTACCCTGTTGTCCTGACCTCACCCCATACAATTATCACAGCTTTGGTCCTTTACAAAAGGCCTTGAAGAGTCAGTTATTCCTGTCAGATGAGGATGTGTTGTAGAGAGCTATAGAATTCTTCATGTAGCAGGAGACAGTATTTTACTAAAGGGGTATCTTCAACCTGGTGTGTTGGTGGAATGATTTCCTCAGTGCTCACAGTTAATTTGCCAGATTGGCACACCAGCCTCTGAACATAAACTTTTTGGTCACCCCTTATTTTTTATTGTTATTGACTACTTTTCATTCTTCCTTTAACATTACATGCAGACATAAAGGAGACATCAAAAGCTGTAAATTTCAGCTTAATGAAGCTCATCTCTGAATCAGTCAGTGCTGAAGTAACTAACGAGCAACACAAGCATTCTGCTTCAGGCACTGGTGGTGACAGTGAGGATCAGCCTGAGAACCACAGATCAGATTTAGACTTGCCTTCTGTCCTCGATGTTTTGAAGAAGCACTTAGTCCATACGTGTGTTCCAACAAAGGTAGCTGCTCTGCGGTGGCTGGGTTTTCTCCACTCAGTGATCCCGAGTAAGGTTGGTGGCAGTAAAAAAATTATACTTTTCCTGTACTGAACTTACACCACCACAATTTTTATGTAATTATTTGTTACAGATGTATGGCCATGTGGATGAATTATTCCCAGACTTGTTAAGAACATTATCCGATGCATCAGATGAAGTTGTGAAACAAGACTTGGAAGTATTGGCCGGTGTTATTTCACTGTCAAGAAGTGAGAAAACTGGGAACTCAGAAAATGGTACATCATTCATTCTATGGTTTTGCATTTTCTACACTTAAAAAATTAATTAAGTGTATACTTACGTAAACATTTGGATGAAATATTCTCATTTTTGAGTTCATTATATTTGTAACCATCTTATTATTTGAAAGTGGTATAAATGAAAAATGGAATGATGACACCAAATAGTTCTGTGTACCAAAGGAAAATGTAAGGCTAAGATGAAAATTTTTAAGGCTAGGTTGACAATGTTGTAACATAGCAGTGAAAACTATGACAAATTGTCTGTTGATTTCTGTCTCGATTTCTTTAGTTGACATTTGTTTGATAATTTTTCTAATGTTTCACCAGCAGGAGTGGCTGGCATTGTCAAAGCTTCACCCTCCATTGCTAGTGGTGGACTGGGGTCAAGCTCACAGCTGCTGATTATATTTACCTGGAACGTCAATGTCAAAGGGCTTTTCCATGGTCATCACCACTTTGGTTCTCCCCTTGCCACCTGAAACTGTCATTCTCTGCAGTATGAGAGTCCAGGATTCATTCACCATGAGGCTTTCCTCTTGTTGAGACTATTGTCATGTTTGTGTATTTCTTATCTTCCGTGAACAAGCGAGTGCAATTGCTCTTTTCTGCAGCAAGAACTTTGGTGTTGGTGAATTTCACTGTGTGGTCGGTCTCACAAGTGCGTGCTCCATCACAGCCAATTTCTTTGCCTGCCCGTACCTGCAATGCCACTCATGTTCATTGATTCTGGCAGAGCACCCATTGTTCCTTAGAATGCTTTCTAGGTGTTGCACCTCGCATCTATGGTGCTGTCGCTCACATATTCATCATGCTCGCACTACGTGTGTGCTAATCCTGCCTCTTTTCTGTCTCAAGTGGTGGTTTGGTAGTTTGTACAAGTACTGCTCTGTGTATGTCAGTATGTGATACACACTGTGTCCCAGGTTTCCACCATCTCTCATAAGCATCACCTCTAGTAAAGGTAGCTGTTGGTCCTTTTCTATCTCCATGGTAAATTTTATGTTGGCATGGAGACAGTTCATGCGTCTTAGGAAGTCACTGAGCTGTTCCTCACCATAGTTCCACAAAGCAGAGGTATCATCACTGTATCTGTACCACACTTAGGTTTACAAGATGCCAAGACCAGCAGCTGTGCTTTAAATGTAAAGTTGGCCACCAATGGACTAAGTGGACTACCAATGGCGACACCTTCCACCTGTTTGTAGAAGCTGCCATTCCAAATGAAATAGCTCATAGTGCAACATGCATGAAAGAGCTTGGTGAGTGTCTCACCAATTTATAACCCTGTTATTTTGCTATCCATCTAGCAGAACACATTTACTACTTTCAGACTCTCTTTTTTCAGTCCTATTCCCTCAGTTTCTTCCATTTTTAATTCCTCTTCACTTGATTACCTTTTTTTGTACTTTTGTTGACATTCATCTTTTTAAGACTTCCAGAGTCTTTGGTGTCACTGACAAAATTCCAATGACATCAGTAAACTTCGAAGTTCTTTTTTTTTTCTCTCCCTGAACTTCAATTCCCTTCCCAATTTCTCTTTGGTTTCTGTTACTGTTTGCTCTGTGTATTCACTTCTCCACTACTGCCTCCCTTTCATGTTCTTTGACTCTTGTACTCTTATTTGGTTTCTGTAGTTGTAGATAGTTTTTTGATCCCTGTATTTTTTCCCAGCTACCTCCAGAATTTCAAAGAGTTCATTACAGTCAACATTACCAAAAGCCTGCTCTAAATCTACAAATACTATAAATGCAGGCTTGCCACTTTTCAGTCTATCTTATGTGACAAATTGTAGAGCCAGCTTTGCCTTGCGGGTTTCTACATTTTTTCAGAACTCAAAACTGAACTTATCTGATGGTGACTTCTATCAGTTTTTCCATCATCCTGTTTCCATTTCTTATGTACAAAGTGGAACAGTTGCATCATGGTAAGTTTTCCCAAGGACCTCACTCATTCTGAGGGAATGTCCTCTACTCCAAGTGCCTTGTTTTAGCATAAGTTGTGCAGTGTTCTGTCAAATATTCTTTTTTGTTTTATTTTACTTCTTTATTTATTTATTTTTTATTTTCACACATCTAGTTCTTTAGGACCAAATTGAGGAGAAAAACTCAAAGGTCAAGGAATGTGTCAGTACATGAAATTACAACATAAAAGTAATAACGGATAAAATAAAATGTTTGTGAACCCAAAAAAAGACAAGCCATAAGTTTATGTAAACACATCAACAATATAACGAGGGAATCAGCTTAATTTTTCAAGGAACTTCTCGAGAGAATAGGAGTAGTGACCCATGAGTAAACTCTTTGGCTTTGATTTGAAAGTGCATGGATTGATGCTAAGATTTTGGAATTTTTGTGGTAGCTTATTGACAATGCATGCAGCAATATACTGCACATCCTTCTGCACAAGAGTCAAGGAAGTGTGATCCAAATGCGTATTGGATTTCTGCCTAGTATTAACTGAGTGAAAGCTGCTAATTCTTGGGAATAAGCTGATGATGTTAACAAGAAAAAACAGTAAAGAATACGTATACTGAAGCCCAATGTCAGAATACCCAAAATAGTGAACAGGGTTAGACAAGAGATTTGCGAACTTACACAACTTATTGCCTGAACTGCTCATTTCTGAGCCAAAAATATCCTTTGAAAATGGGAAGAGTTGCCCCAAAATATAATACCATGGAAGTAAGCAAAGTAGACTACTATTCATGTAGAATTATCAAGTACTTCAGATACCCTTCGAATAGTAAAAATACAGCATTAAGTCTTTGACTAACATCCTGAATGTGGACTTTCCATGACAGTTTTCTATCCATCTGAACACCACAAAATTTGAACTATTTAATTACATAAGTCAAAATGATTAATGGAAAATATCATATAAAGATGTGAAACAAATACTAATAAAGAGATAGAGGGGCTGGCCAGTACTTACCTCAGCTCAGTACAGCCAATAGATACACAAAAAACAGAACTGAAAATTTACGTTCCTAGCTTTCGGAACAAATGTTCCTTCATCAGGGAGGAGAGAGGGGAAAGAAAGGGAAGAAGGGAAAGTGGATTCAGTTACTCACAACCCAGGTTATGAAGCAACATGGAAAGGAAAACAGGGTAGCAAGGATGGAGGCATGGTTGTCCGTAACATCCTTGTTAAACCCTACAATATTCCCAGACTACCTTCTCTACCCAGTGGTTCCTACCCCTGTAACCGACCCCGCTGCAAAACCTGCCCCATGCATCCCCCCACAACCACCTACTCCAGCCCCGCTACTGGTAAAACATACACAATTCAAGGCAGGGCCACATGTGAAACTACACATGTCATTTATCAGCTGACATGCCTGCACTGCACAGCCTTTTACATCGGTATGACAACAACTAAACTGGTTGGGCGCATGAACGATCACAGACGAACTGTCCGCCTAGGAGATGTCCAATACCCAGTAGCGGAGCATGCCCTCCAGCATAATTCTAGGGACCTAGGAACCTGCTAAACCGTATGTGCCATTTGGCTTCTCCCACCCAACACCAGTCCCTCTGAACTGCGGAGATGGGAACTCGCACTCCAACACATCCTTTCATCCCGCCATCCCCCTGGACTGAACCTACGTTAAACAATCTCACTCCCATTTACTCTTCAGTCTTCTCCTCTTTCCCTTTCCTCTTTAGCCATTCACGCATCTTTTCATCCTACATAGTTGTGTTTATCTTTATACTATATACTTCTTTATTTCTGTATGCATCCTCTTTGGTTTGAAGCTGGCACAGTACTTACAGTAGAATATCTTTGGCTTCCCTCTGACAACCATGCCTCCATCCTTGCTACCCTCCCTGTTTTCCTTTCCCTGTTGCTTCATAACCTGGGTTGTGAGTAACTGAATCCCCTTTCCCTTCTTCCCTTTCTTTCCCATCTCTCCTCCCTGATGAAGGAACATTTGTTCCAAAAGCTAGGAACATAAATTTTCGGTTCTGTTTTTTTGGTGTATCTATCGGCTGTACTGAGCTAAGTACTGGCCAGCCCCTCTATCTCTTTGTTAGTATTAATTTCATAAGTCATATGCCCATTCTTGAAATTAAAACATCAGGTTTTGTTGAATTGTTTGTTACAAAATGAAAAAACTGAGTCTTACTGTGATTTAGCATTAATTTACTCTCTACAAGCCATGAATTTATGTCATGAACTGGGCTATTTGAAACAGTACTGATGTTGCACATAACATCCTTTACTACCAAGCTAGTGTCATCTGCAAACAGAAAGATTTTAGAATCACTGTAATACCGGATGGCATATCATTTATATAAATAAGGAACAGGAGAGGCCCAACAGTGATCCATGGGGCACCCCCATTTTACTGTGCCCCACATCATAGGCATTCTCAACAGCGTGGAGCTGTTAAAGTAAGTCGTTGTTGTCGTTGTTGTTGTCGTTGTTGTTGTTGTCGTTGTTGTTGTTGTCGTTGTTGTTGTTGTCTTCAGTCCTGATACTGGTTTGATGCAGATCTCGATGCTACTCTGTCCTGTCCAAGCTTCTTCATCTCCCAGTACTTACTGCAACCTACATCCTTCTGAATCTGCTTAGTGTATTCATCTCTTGGTCTACCTCTACAATTTTTACCCTCCACACTCCCCTCCAATGATAAATTTCTGATCCCTTGCTGCCTCAGTACATGTCCTACCAACCGGTCCCTTCTTCGTGTCAAGTTTTGCCACAAACTCCTCTTCTCCCCAATTCTATTCAATACCTCCTCATTAGTTATGTGATCTAACCATCTAATCTTCAGTATTCTTCTGTAGCACCACATTTCGAAAGCTTCTATTCTTTTCTTGTCCAAACTATTTATCATCCATGTTTCACTTCCATACATGGCTACACTCCATACAAATACTTTCAGAAATGACTTCCTGACACTTAAACCTATACTCGATGTTAACAAATTTCTCTTCTTCAAAAACGCTTTCCGTGATTGCCTTACATCCAGGCAGTACATGAAACAGATCCTGTTGGACCATGTGGTGGCTGTTGCATATGGTGATGGCTCTGAATTCTCTTCCGTGCATGATAATGCCAGAGCCCATGTGGTTGACTTCACTAGGGTGTTTTGTGAAGCCTGGACACTGAAGTAATGGAGTGGCCAGTGGTGAGTCTCAACCTTAATCCTATCCAGCATGTCTGTGGCATTCTTGACATACATTTTTTATGGTCATTCTTTCCCACCACAGACTCTCCTCTCATTGAGAAGTCGGAATGGGTACCATGGGGTGACCTCTGTAAACTTATCCGGAGCTACAATGTAAGTGTCAGTTGGTGATAAATGCTCACGGAGAGCATACATGCTCTCAATGTCCAAGGAAAAGCACACACGGTGATGGGATGATTACTTTGTTTTTGACACCTTTCAGACATTTCAGTTCTTGTTATGTAAGTTAATGAGGATTTAAGGTGTTCTGTTGTGAGCTAATTTGTGAAACATATAAACTGGTAACATACCCTGTCGTCCCCCCTAATTCTTTTTGGCAGTGTATTAATGGGCCCATTGGAAGATGTCTCACTATACTCTTTGAAATCCTCCTCACTTTATGCATTATATGCTCTCCTCCATATTGTTCTCTTTAAATATCTCCCTCTATACCCCTTTTAGTGTCATTCTTTCTGTCACGCCCCTATGCAATGTGCAAATACCAATAACTGCACATTGTTTATTTGTAACCCTGTATTCCTATCCTCCTCACTTGCTCTCCCAGTCTGTTTCTTGCCTCTCCCACTTTCATATATCTTGCTGCATCTTGCAATTACTAATCCTCATTCAGGCTACTGGTGAGTGTAGCTGTTGGTATTTTGTAATGGATACTGGTAGATGAGCCGTTATGTGAAACATCTTATTTATGCATCTATTTGTTGCTCCTTGTTTTTTCCGCGAGACAAATCTATTTGGAACAATCATAACTTAAAGCAGTTTTTTGTTGGAAAAAGAAGCAGTTAATAAATAGATTAGATTAGAAAAGTGTGGATAATTGAGATACAGAAAACAATTGATTCCCTACCTCCCCTGTCCTCACTTCCATCCTCAGTCACCAACTGAATTTAGTACAGAGAGAAGTTCTTAATAAAACAAACAAGCATACATAATTTAATATACTGCAGTTTCCTAGAATGCAACAGTAGCTCTTTGAAGCCTTAAAATTAAGCCTGCATGTGCTTATATTGTCAGATTGTCAGATTGTTTGAAATACTTTTTGTGAAATTTGTATCTTTATTCTTGCCTAAACTCCCTTTCAAATCAATGTTGAAATTTTCTTTCAGTGTCCAAAAACTCCAGTGATACTACTAATTTACACAAACCATACTTTTCAAAGTTCTTGGTGAATTTATTGAAATTGTTTAACGGTGACAGACACCTATTAGAAGACAGAGGACCATTCATTATTAGGTGAGTAATTCTTGCTGACAAAAAGATATAGATATGTTTCAGATTAAAAGTTATTTTATTGGTTATCGGTAATAGTTTTTGAATGAAGTTACGTGTATTGGCCTCTGTCAAAAGAAGGCATGTTGGTGTGGTAGGTTTTTATTTCTCACATGGTAAGGTAAGTGTTAAAACTTAAATCTGATACTTATTTATATATTATGAAATTCTCTCCCTCTGTTCAGACACCTTCCAAAATCGTGTTTTCTGGAATATGACATGAGGACTGATCTGTAAGTTTTGACACAGTAATACAAATTCCTAGATTGTAAAAAACATCTCTTGAGAAGACTATTCTGAAGTGGTTTTTAAGCAAGGCCACTCCCAGTAGCTCGAAAAAATCCTCATTGATGTTTTCTTTCTCAGCTGGGAAGTGAAGGAAATCCCATGTGACTAGATGTGGATTGTAAGGAAGTATAGAAGTACTTTATTTTATAAACTGCTTTTGTTTTGGCCACTCTTTACGCAAGTACTTTATAATGATGCAGCAAGGGCCTTCAGATATCATCATCGACTCCTCCAGACACTTTAGGAAGATTTACTCAAGTACACAAATCTGGAGTCACAGCCCTACTTTCTTCCATTGTGGTTATAGACATTTGTCTTCTTGTACTGAAGACAGTGCACACCTTTCAGTTGCCCTGACTCCTTGCTGTCCTCACATGAAGTTCCCTGCAGGAAGAATGAAGACAAACTGATACACCATATTTAGTTATCAGTTATAACATGAAACATCAGTTTTTACATGCTGAAATTAAGCAATCTGGTTATCTTCAGTTAAACTTCTAGGTTGAGAAAGCATTGATTTGATTTGGTAGTATTTATACAGGGAGACAACAACAACAATGGCTTTAGCCCACTGTTTCCCACACCAGAACTGAGCTGATTATGTGGTTACACTCCGTGTTGGGATTTTAATAAAGCCAATTGGTATGCTTTTAATAAAGCCATTTGGTATGCTTGAGAAGTAGTACGAGACCCTTTACTAGTTATTTATTAGACACGGTTCTTCATGCTCTGCTGACGCAAATATTTTGTGTCTTTTGTCTCCAGAGCTTCACATTGGAAGATCTGGTGTGGTTTGGGTTCAACCTCCTAATCGCATAGTCTCTACATATGGGTTTCTTCCTTTATACCCATCATGTGTAGGTGCTTCTTAAACTTCCTATGGCTAGTCAAGAGTCCTATTATAAGTTTAATCTGTTTCCTGTACAAGTTCAGGATTACAGAACTTCTCTGTAAACACAGCTTTGGCATCATTAGCATGCCATATTTTAGTTTTTGGACTGTAGTTCAATGTTTTCTGTGCTGTCTTCTGATCCAGCTACACAGCTTTTATTTTATCATTACCTTTGTGATGGTTAGGACAGGTTTCAGTCCAATAAATGGAGTTGTCATGCCTATCCTGACCAGGCTATCAGCTTGTTCATTACCACAAATTCCTGAGCAACCAGGAACCCTCGGCAGGTTTAGCCTATTATTTTCCCTGGTCTCCAAAGACTTCATGGCATTCTGCATGATCTTGTTGCTGGGGCTGATAAAAATTTCAGAGCTGCTTGACTGGCTGAATAAATATAGATACTATGATCCTTGTAGCACCTATACAAATTCTCACACTCTTGATAGCGGATATTTCCATGTGGAATACTGTGGTCAGCTTCCCTAGTGAAACTGCTATCTCTAGTCTAAGCTGTAACCCATATACTCTGGCCTCGGTGCCTTCAGGTATTTTCGACTCGTCAGTAAACCAGAGTATGTCTCATGAATGGTGTCGTGGTTCATTCTTCCTCTGATCCCGTCTTCCAATTGTTACAGCGAAGCAGTTGGAAATTATTATATGGCCACCCAGCTCTTCCCTGATCATTTCTGTAGTTAGCACACTCACTATCCCCCACCAGGGGACTTGCCACTCTCTGGCAAGTTCGTGTTTGGCTATCACAGGGCCTCAGCCTTTGCAGCATCTTTTCCCTTCGATGCTGCTTGTCTATCCTCTTGCTATTCTTTTTTCCCCTCCCTTGGGGAACATGTCTGGGATGTTATTGGGAATGTTCTGCGTTGTATGTTGCTGATGTAAGAACAGTTTCACTACTGTTTTTCGCTCCCTTTTCCTTTCTTTGTTTCCCTTCTCCTCTCGTTCCCGTGCTTTGGCGTTTGATGTTCCTCTTTTTTCTTCTTCCTCCCTGTGCACTCCTGAAGGCCTGCCCACGTATCTGACACATAACAGGTGACTGTGTAACGCGTAATTCCCAGCCCCGGGTCGACAGGTAGGGTTCGCACGTACCCCGTATTACAGGCCAGGCCTAGGGAGGGGTGATTGCCTGAGCTGCAACCTTCCCAATTTGCCAATTTGTCCTTCTGTCAGGTGTTCGGGAGGTGTGAACTGAGGTTTGAACAATCACCAAAGGCCTGCTTGTGAAGGGAGTCCCCAGTTGGAAGATGCGCGCCATTGGAGACGCTGGCAATCATGGGAGATTTTCTCACAATGAGTCTATCATCTTCACCATCAATGTCTCTGAAATGTAAACATAATGAGGCTAATGATTCAAAGAACCTTCCCGCTGCACCATGGTTCCTCGTGGTATCGTGTACTGAAGACAGTCATTCCTTTGCCATGGTAAATCCGTTTATTCTTCAGAAAAGTGTTGATTCAATTGCCGGCCCTGTAAAATCCTGCTCTCCTTTATGGAATGGCACTGTACTTTTGGAGACTGCTTCTGATTCTCAAGCACAACAACTGCTTTCCACCTTGCTTCTCTATGGTTACCCTGTTCGTGTTGAGGCCCATAGAACTTTGAATTCTTCTCGTGGTGTTGTTTACACTAGGCAGCTCAACAGTCTAACCGAGGCTGAAATCCAGTCTTACCTCTCTGATCAGGGAGGCACTGCTGTCCATTAGGTGGTGAAAAAAGGTAGATCACTCCTTAGTGCCCACCCACAGTCTCTTCCTCACCTTTGATAGAATGGTGCCCCGGTCCAAGATCAAAGCAGGCTATAAAATTATCACAGTGTGGCCATACATTCTGAACCCAATGTGCTGCTACCAGTGTCATCGTTTCAGCCACACTCAGCCAAATGTGTAACCTGTGGTAGGGATGCACATGAGGGCCATTATCTGCCTCCTCCTCTCTGCTGTATCGACTGCTGTGGCAGCCATGCTGCCTCCTTCTCCTCGCTGTACCAACTGCAATGGTGGCCATGCTGCCTCCTCTCGGGATTGTCCCATGTATTTTGATGAGCGGGCTGTCCAAGAGATCCAGGTAAAGGAAAAAATGCCTTACCCAGTCACTCGAAAGTTATTGGCTGGTCGCAAACCCTGCATTCTCCCGTCTGGTACCTATAATTCTGTTCTTGTTACCCCTCGCTCCATGAAGGACATGGCCACACTGTTCTTGTTACCCCTTGATCTATGAAGGACATGGCCACATAGACATGCGACCTCAAATTCACCTCTGAGGTTGTGAAATCGCCCAGTGTCCAGGTAGAATCGCCATCACCCTGTCCAGCTGTGCAACAAGCTATCAGACTCTTGCCTCAAGGGGCAAAGCCACCAGCTACACAACCACTAGGTCAGAAAGGACAGAAGGTGTACTCCCATGCAGACTTTCTATGTCCCTCCAACCAGCGTTGGACTCCACAATCCGACAGCACACGCAAGCCGATGCTTCTGTGGACCCCATGGAGCAGGATTCTCCTGCTTCTGTGCCCTGTAGCAGCGACTCTTCTCAGGCCACCGAGGTGACACCCCTACATCTCTTCCTCATCATGACTCTCCTCCAGTGGAACGTTTGCGGCCTTCGGTCCCACAAAGAGGATTTATGCTTACTTTTAGCATCGCAGCATCCCCTTGTACTATGCCTTCAGGAAACGAAATTGCACCCTCATAACCACTTTGAGCTTTCACATTTCTTCCTGGTTCGTTTTGACCTTCCCCCTGAGGTTGGCATTCCTTCTCATGCGGGCATCATGCTGCTCATACGAGATGACATTCATAGTCAACCCATCTCCCTGACTACCCATCTTCAAGCTGTTGCAGTTTGCCTTTTCCTTCCCCACCTGACTTTGTCCCTCTGTCATTCGATGTCACCACAGCAGACTTCCTTCAACTTAATGGACAGCTACCTCCCCCATTTCTGCTACTCTGTGATTTTAATGCACATCATCCCCTTTGGGGCTCTCCCAGAACCTGTCAGAGAGGTGCCCTCTTGGCTGATCTTAATTAACTCGACCTCTTCTGCCTTGAATTGGAGCACCCCCTTTCCTTCCTGACTCCTCACACACCTATTCCCATTTGGACCTATCCTCCTGCACTGCCCATCTTGCCCATCACCTTGAGTGGTCCTTTCTTTCTGACGCCTACTCGAGCGACCATTTCCCGTGTGCTATCCATATGCTGACCCATACCCCAAGCACGTGCATGCCTAAATGGCAGCTTCCTAGGGCTGACTGGTGGCTTTACTCCTCCCTGGCAATCTTCGAAGAACAAGATTTCCCCAGTTGTGATGGCCAGGTCGGATATCTCACAAACATTATCCTCACTGCTGCAGAATGTTCCAGTCCTCACACTCTTTCTTTACCATGCCATGCTCCAGTCCCTTGGTGGACTGAGGCATGCCACAACTCAATTTGCACACGGAGACATGCTCTCCGCATTTTTAACCATCATCCTACGATAACAAACTGCATTCATTATAAACAGATGCGTGCAAAGTGTCATCGCATTCTTTGGGATAGCAAAAAAGCTAGCTGGATTTCATTCACAAGTTCTTTTAACAGTTATCCCCTCCTCTGTCATGTGGGTCAACTTCTAACAGCTCTCTGGGAGTATGATCCATTCGCCAATTTGTGGCCTGACAGTCACAAACAACGTTATCAGGGGCCCTATTACTATCTCCAACACCGTGAGCCACCATTTTGCAGACATTTTGAGCTTTTCTCACTATCACCCTGCCTTCCTCCACCAGAATCGAGCAGAGGAGGCTCAGGCAACACCCTTCTCTTCTCAGAATCGTGAGTGCTACAATGCCACCTTTACTATGAGGGAGCTAGATCATGGTCTCAGTTCATCCCGATCCTCCTGCCCAGGGCAAGACGTTGTCCACATTCAGGTGCTGCAGCACCTTTCTCTTGCGGGGAAGCACTTCTCTTGCAGGAAAGCACTTCCTGCTTAACACGTACAACTGCATCTGGGCAGAGGGCACATTTCCCTGACTTTGGTGTGAAGCCACCATCATACCCATGCCTAAGCCCAGTAAGGACAAAAACCTTCCTTCTAGCTACCGCCCCACCTCCGTGCAAGGTGATGGAACTTGTTATTCGTGCCCTGCTGGTATGGTGGCTCGATTCTCACAATTTACTTATGAGTGCACAGTGAGGAATTTGAGCGCAGCGTTCTGCAGTTGACCATCTTGTTACAGTGTCCACCCATGTCATGAATGGTTTTCTGCAGAAATCCCAGACTGTGGCTGTGTTTTTCGATTTGGAGAAGGCCTAAGACACCTGCCCAAGAGCTGGTATCCTCCGTACTCCTTACATGTGGGGCTTCTGTGGCCACCTGCCCTGTTTCCTTCAGGAATTCTTAAAAGACCGAGTTTTCAAGGTGTGAGTGGATTTTTCCTTGGCGGACACCTTTATCCAGGAAAGCAGTGTGCCTCAGGGTTCTGTGCTGGGCATCATTGTCTTTGCTATCACCATTAACCCTATAATGGCCTGCCTCTCACTGGGCATCTCCTGTATCTCTGTGTTGCTGTCTGTCAGGAGGAAGGGTTCACCAATGGTCCTCCCTTCACGTGAATAAGCTCCACCTTATTAAGCCTATCCCAGCAGCTTGGGCGACCTCCTCTCAGCCCTCCCACTGACTAGGCTGTGTACTGGGCACTGCGTTTTTGGCCATCGTCATTTGATAAGTGGCGCTACACCACCACTTTGTACACATTGCACCCAAGTTTTAACTGTCCATCACTTCCTGATGGAATGCCCATTTTTTAACCGTTTATGTTCCATCTTGGGTTTGCCGTCTGAGTTATCGGCCATTTTAGCAAATGACGCGTGGGCAGTCGACCGTGTTTTACTTTTTATCCACTAAAGCAATATGGCAAAGGCCATTTAATTTTTAGTTTTGGACCTCCGTTTCTGTATGGTGTTACTTTTAGCCCTTTCTCCACATGCTTGTTTTCAGCTGTCTTCTCTTATGTCAATTCCAGCAGACTGTAGCCCCATAAATTATAATAGGTCTTATTACACGGGTGTATATCCAGTACGTACTCCTGGGATTTCAGTCCCAGTTCTTACCACAGGCCCTTTGAGTGCTTATAAGAATACTTTTTGCCTTGCAACATATATTCTTTTGTGACGGCTCCCAAACCCAAGATCCTCGGCGGTACTTTTGGGGCAGCCACCACAAATTGTATAAAGCGTGGGTAGTGACCAGGATGCAGCTATGTCTGTTGGCTGAAAAATAATTAATGACAAGAATTGTTCCAGCTAGAATGAAGAGATAACTTATCTTTATTTCTGACGAAATGTGCACCAGCAATACAAGTCCAAGTAATATCCAAGAGTAATCCATTTATTGAGCCTAGTCAAATACAATAGAAATATCACACTGCAATGGCTCCGCTATATATACTCCACGAAAGGCTAGCAATAGACAATTGACAATAGACTGTCCATCTCGGGGACAGCGCTCCTCCTTATATGCAAAAGGCAGAGGGTGCTGCGGACCCAAGCTCAGCCATGGTGCGACCTCTTCCATGGGAGGTAATGCCCTGAGACGCCGACGGCCGCGACAGGAACTGTGGTCAGTGATGTCACGGTCAGGGTGCACGTGCACGAGTTGGTTGGTTGGTTGGTTGGTTGGTTGGGTCCATGGATACAACATATTCTTTATATGAGGGATCCATGATAGTTCCTAAGGTTATCCCTAGGTATTCAACAACCCTGTCTAATAACAGAGCTTATTGAGGAGCTTGAGATTCCAGTATGTGTGCTGGATTTGCTTCCTCATAAAGGGTACAACAACAGTTTTCTTGGGAATAACCGTAACATCATCTTTCCTGCACCAGTTTCTACAGTGTCTGGTTCGATGTTGTTCTAACAGTACTAGTAAATTTGTGAAGATTGCTATGACTAAATTGTGTTTGTATTCTTGACAAAAGTAACATCTAGTATTTAATCCTTCAATGAGTTCATTCACCACTGGGTTCTATAGTAGTAGGGACAAGACTCCTCCTTGTGGACATCCCCTGGCAGTATTGATTGACATTTTCTCATTCATCATGGTGACTACCATCTTTCTTCTAATTAGCATGGTCTTAATCCAGCTACATGTAGTGGTCACAGTGCCATGCACTTCTTCAGCTCTAACCATGGAATTGGAGTTTGTGTTGCTAAAAGCCCCTTTCATACCCAGGAAGATGCAGAGACCTAGTTCCTGAAAGTGTAGAGCTTTTTGCACCTTCCCAAAAAGTTGAAGTGCTGTTTCGCAAGATTTTCTTGGTTGTTGGTTTACATTTAGAGGAACCTCATTTAACTTCTTCTACCTAACATGCACATTAACAATTTTTTCTAAAGTCTTTAGAAGAATGGAGTCTCATATCCTTGCCCTTAGTATGATCAGTTCCCCCTGGTTTCAGAATGAAAACAACCCTCACTGTCCTCCAAGAATTAGGGCTAATTTGTGCTGCTAGGCTACCGTAAACAGTCTACATAACAGTTTAATTAAATCCTCTCCTGCCTGTTGCAGTAAAGCTGGAAAGATGTCATATAGGCCTGGTGGCTTTAATGGTTGAAACATTCCCACTGCCCACTGAATTTCTTTTCAATCAACACATTCTGTGGCAGATTCCCATTTTCCGTTTGATTACCTGTAAACCAGTGTGTTTCAGGAACTGACTCCTAGTCTGTCTTATCTGCCACAGTGCATTGAGGAAAGTGAGTCGTGATGAGCACATCCAGTGTCTCACTCGCTGTTCTTGTATTCTCACTATCTTCCTTAAAGCACCTTCTGGATTAGTTGATATTCCACTGAGGATTTTATAAAGTTTAGTCCAAATAGCGGTACCTTCCACTTCCTCACAGAACATGTTCCAGGAAGATAGCTTTGTTTGCTTGATCGCAAGATTGTATTTGACAAGGGCCTTCTGATATTTTGTACAGAGACAGAAAAGGCTCTAGTTCTCCATGCTGGTCTATCCTGTGCGAGCAGTTCCAACTCTTGAAGAGTGCTGCTACCTGCTTACTGTAATTAAGCCTTGGTGTCTCTTGACAACTTCTACTCCCCACACTTCCCTCCATTACCAAATCCACTACTCATGCCTCAAGGTATGCCCTATCAATCCATCCTTTATTTTACTCTACTTGTGCTGTAAATTTCTTTTCTCCCCAATTCTGTTCAATACCTCCTCATTAGTTACATGATCTACCCATCTAATTTTCAGCACACTTATGTAGCACCACATTTCAGGAGCTTGTATTCTCTTCTTTACTGTGCTGTTTATTGTCCAAATTTCCCTTCCATACAAGACTAAACACCAGACAAACAGTTTCAGGAAAGATGCTCTAGAATTAAGTTTTTATAAGGTGTTAAAATATTTTCTTTTTTCATAAATATTTTTCTTGCCATTGCCAATCTGCAGTTAATATCCTGTCTACTTAAATCTTCAATTATTTTGCTCATTAAACAGCACAACTCAGTTATACTACTTTTAATGTCTCATTGCTATTCTAATTATCTCAGTTAATTTGCACTCCATTGCCCTTGTTTTATTTTTGTACGAGTTCAACTTGTAACCTCTTTTCAGGACATCATATGTTCGATTCCACTGAGCTTCCAAGGTTTTTTTTTTTTTACTGTTTCTGATTGTATTACAAAGCCAACATTGATAGCTTTCTCAAAATTTACAAAGGGCAGTGTCACCTTGCATGCCACTACATTTGCCTGTAACCCAAATTAATCTTCCGCAAGGTAAGCATCAACCAGTTTTTCATTCTTCTGGAAATAATTTGTTAATATTTTGTGATCATTACTTATTAAACTGATGTTTTGGTAATATTCACACCTGTCAGCATCTCCCTTCCTTGTAACTTTCTCCTTGAAGTCTGAAGTCGTTTTTCCTGTCTCATGTATCATGTATGGCAGGTGAAATATTTGTGTCATCACTTGCTCTTCCAAGGATCTCAATAAATCTGAGTGTATCTTGTCTCCTTTAGGTGCCTTGTTTTTACGTAAATCTTTCAGTGCTCTGTCGTAGTCTCCTTGGAGTATCATATCTCTCGTCTCATTTGCATCTTCTTCGCCTCCCCTTTCATACTGTTATTTTCAAGTTTATTTCCTTTTCATAGCACTTCTGTATATATTCCTACCACCTATAACTTCCTGCCTTGGCTTTTATTGTATCTGATCACTTGATATTCATATACATCCTTTTTTCTCCAAAGATTTTATTAATTTTCCTGCAGGTGTCCTCACATTATCTAACCTTACTATCTGATAAAGTGATACAACATTTCATGCTCTGATCCATAGAATGTAAGTTTTTTAATTTTTTTCTGGTGGTAACATTCTCTCGAGTATTCCCTGCTAAGAGATCTGAAATGCAGAGAGAGGTCTATTTTACCTCTAATTTACTCAAGGAGGATACTGTTATTATTAAACCATGCAGGTAGGGCTTCTTGGTCTCATACAATTTTTTTGCTGCTTTGTGACTAACAAAGACATCTTTTGTGATTCAGTAATGAAAACCTGTGTCAGTTACTTATTTATTCCTGCTTATTATGACATGTTTCGAGAACTTATTCTTAAATATTTTTGTGATGTTTTGCATGTGTGATTTTGCACATCCCTTGCACTGTATAGTTCTCTTTTTGAAATTTAACTCCAATTGGACCAATTAATGTTGGAATGTTTGTATATGCTATGTAGGAAAAGTATTTTTGTTTTCTAGTTACAAGCGTTGTGCACAACTTTGTACACAATGTTAAGGAGAGGTGGGCTACAGAGTAATGCGACAATTGTCGTCATAGGAAAGCTGGACAGGAGCAGATGTGATTAGCGAACATTTTAATTTGTATTTCTCAAAGCTTATGAAGACTCATTACAAATAATGCAGCAAGAAACAGAGTCCAGCTCATCAGTATCATCATCAGCACAGCATCATGTGGCAAAGTGTCTCTGAACGCAAGTGGGCCGAGTGGCTGGCTTTGGCTGCCCTATATTGTTGCGGCAGAGGGTGCTCATGGTACAGAGCTGATGAAGGTGTGGCTTAGTGGGTGTGCACCATTGGATCTGCTCAATCCCATGCAACCACTGTCAGCATTGAACAGAAACTTGCAATTCTGGCACCAAAATAACACCGCCCACAGGGTAGTATCAATATGCGATACCACAGCAAGTATTGTCCCTCCTCCATTACACAGAATATCGCATGCAAATAAATCATCACTTACATTGTTTGCTTTTGTAATCAAAACATGCTACAGAGATATTATGACAATATGGTTACGCAAAGAGTTTGTATACAGCAAGAGGTGTTACATTTTCTGAGTATTACATAGTATACAGGAAGTTGCCAATTATAAAATATATTGTACCATTATTGACTATTGAATTATTGATTTTTTTTTTTTTTTTTTTTTTTTTATTTTTTTTTTTTTTTTTTTTTTTTTTTTTTTTACGTGTTGAGTCGAGTCTTTGGGGTACCATAAATATTCACAGAAATTACTGCAGTTATCAAACACAGGAGAAACATTTGAAAAAATTAACTGATTCACTATCTGTTTTCTCTTGAGGAATTTTTTTCTCCGTGCATTGTGTGGTGTACAGAAATTACAAGCTCCAACATTCCGTCCATTGTCTGTGATTTTTGGAAGTGCTGGGCTATCTTACAGTCTTCTTCTGTGTTTCTGAAGGATGCCTTGTATGTATTATGTTGCTGATTTTGTGAATTGATTGGGTGTAATAGTTGATGTGTTCAGTGTACCTAATTTGAAAAGTCCTGCAGTTTGTCCTTTGTAGTAGTTTGAGCAAGTTTTACATATGATTTTATATATTCATGAGTCTTTTCTATTACTTTGGTGCATTCACTAGGACAAAGAAATTCTTTCTTAAAAGGCACCTGAAATTTTTCTAATGTTTTAAATTTATCTTGATATTTAAATCTCCTTTCAGCTGCATCTCCTGTTAAATAGCCCAATCCAAAATCAATTTTCTTGAGCTCATCCCACCTGCTTGGTAATGATTGTGAAAATACTCTTAAATAGTATATTGGATACATTGCTGTCGGTAAACTTATGAGCAGCATCCACAAAACTCTTCTGTTCCTAATATTTCATCCAGAATTATGCTAGACATTTTCAGAGGCGTTGCTCCCCCGTTGACTCTTGCCGACTTGTGGGTTGGATGTCTGAAAGTGACATATACCGGGTGATCAAAAAAGTCAGTATAAATTTGAAAACTTAATAAACCACGGAGTAATGTAGATAGAGAGGTAAAAACTGACACACATGCTTGGAATGACATGGGGTTTTATTAGAACCAAAAAAAATACAAAAGTTCAAAAAATGTCCAACAGATGGTGCTGGACAGCAAAACATCAGTGACTGCGCATGGCAATCGTGTATAAAAGGAGCTGTAATGAGAGAGAGAATCAGATGCGCCAGCAGTCGCAGCATGTTGACGTTACCTGAAAAGGCACTTTTAGTGAAGCTGTATTATGAGAATGGGGAATGTGCTAGTTCAGCGTTACGATCCTATCGCAATAGGAAGGGGATTCGAACATGTAAAGGTCCGTTGACAAATGCAGCTGTGGCGAGAATGATTTCGAAGTTCAAAGCCACAGGTTGTTTAGACGATAGACCCTGTAGTGGCCGACTGAGCACAAAATGTAATGCTGCTGAGGCAGTTCAGGAAGAAATGGAGACTGTAGCGGGTTCATCTATGCACGGGGAAGTAAGCGCTCGTGCAGTCGCAAGTCGCACCGGCATCTCATACACTACTGTTTGGTTGGCACTTAGGCGTACCCTCCGATGCCATCTGTACAAAATCCATCAGCACCATAAACTGTTACCTGGCGATGTAGTGAAGCGGAGGGCATTTGTGGTGTGGGCGTTTCAAAAGATGGCGGAAGATGACAATTGGTTGAGTGACGTGTTGTGGACCAACGAAGCTCATTTCACACTCCGAGTGTCTGTCAACACCCACAACTGCAGAATTTGGGCTACCGAAAATCCTAGAACTGTCATGGAAACTTCATTGCACGATGAGAAAGTCACAGTATGGCTTGGATTTACCACATCTACCGTTATCGGGCGTTTTTTCTTCGAGGAAATGCGTGATTCTGATTTTGTAACTGCTACCGTGATGGGTGAGAGGTATGCCGATATGTTACAGAATCGCATCATCCCCACCCTTGCTGATAAACACCTGCTGGAACGTACGATGTTTATGCAGGATGGCACTCTACCCCATATCACTAGACGCGTGAAAGATCTCTTGTGCGCGTCGTTTGGTGATGATCGTGTGCTCAGCCGCCACTTTTGTCATACTTGGCCTCCCTGGTCCCCAGACCTCAGTCCGTGCGATTATTGGCTTTGGGGTTACCTGAAGCTGCAAGTGTATCGTGATCGACCGACATCTCTAAGGATGCTGAAAGACAACATCTGACGCCAATGCCTCACCGTAACTCCGGACATGCTTTACAGTGCTGTTCACAACATTATTCCTCGACTACAGCTATTGTTGAGGAATGATGGTGGACATATTGAGCATTTCCTGTAAAGAACATCATCTTTGCTTTGTTATGCTAATTATTGCTATTCTGATCAGATGAAGCACCATCTGTCGGACATTTTTTGAACTTTTATATTTTTTTGGTCCTAATAAAACCCCATGTCATTCCAAGCATGTGTGTCAATTTGCACCTCTCTATCTACATTATTCCATGATTTATTCAGTTTTCAAATTTATACAGACTTTTTGATCACCCGGTATACTATAGAAGAAAGGATGTGGCCGGAGTTACATGTGATAAACAGAGCTGATCCTTGTCAAAGATAAAAGAACTATCTATCGTCGTCTTGTCGAAGACAAAAAACTGTTTGGTGACTCTGCTGGGCTACTGTCCACATGTGCTAATTTTCTTGGTCTCTTCTTTCATATTAAAATTTCTCTATGTTTATATATTTCAGTGACTTCTCTGTATAGCTGTGGATAATAGTCACAAATAAAATGTTTGCTTCAGGAAACTTCACTTTGTGAGTTACAGGCTCAAGAGCCTGCTCTGCTACAGCCTGTTTCTCTATTTTTGCTAGCTGGAAATGACTTTTGTGTTCCTTATCTGTGTATTCAATAGTCACAAATAAAATGTTTGCTTCAGGAAACTTCACTTTGTGAGTTACAGGCTCAAGAGCCTGCTCTGCTACAGCCTGTTTCTCTATTTTTGCTAGTTGGAAATGACTTTTGTGTTCCTTATCTGTGTATTCACGCATCTCTTAATTGTTCCAGTATAATATACAGGGTGTTACAAAAAGGTACGGCCAAACTTTCAGGAAACATTCCTCACACACAAAGAAAGAAAATATGTTACGTGGACATGTGTCCAGAAACGCTTACTTTCCATGTTAGAGCTCATTTTATTACTTCTCTTCAAATCACGTTAATCTTGGAATGGAAACACACAGCAACAGAACGTACCAGCGTGACTTCAAACACTTTGCTACAGCAGTTCAAAATGTCCTCCGTTAGCGAGGATACATGCATCCACCCTCCATCACATGGAATCCCTGATGCGCTGATGCAGCCCTGGAGAATGGCGTATTGTATCACAGCCGTCCACAATACGAGCACGAAGAGTCTCTACATTTGGTACCGGGGTTGCGTAGACAAGAGCTTTCAAATGCCCCCATAAATGAAAGTCAAGAGGGTTGAGGTCAGGAGAGCGTGGAGGCCATGGAATTGGTCTGCCTCTACCAATCCATTGGTCACCGAATCTGTTGTTGAGAAGCATACGAACACTTTCACTGAAATGTGCAGGAGCTCCATCGTGCATGAACCACATGTTGTGTCGTACTTGTAAAGGCACATGTTCTAGTAACACAGGTAGAGTATCATGTATGAAATCATGATAACGTGCTCCATTGAGCATAGGTGGAAGAACGAAACTAAAATGAGCTCTAACTTGGAAATTAAGCATTTCCGGACACATGTCCACATAACATCTTTTCTTTATTTGTGTGAGAGGAATGTTTCCTGAAAGTTTGGCCGTACCTTTTTGTAACACCCTGTATAAACAAAGGGATAATTTTAATAGGAAAGAAGAGACTTAGCAACATATGGACAGTAGCTCTCCAGCATCACTAAACAGTTTGTTTTTTTTATCTTTGATGAGATGACAATCAGTTGTTAAGTTTTATCTCTGACAAGCGTCATCTCTGCTTATCACATACAACTCTGGCCACTTCCCTTTTTCTACTGTATATATGTCACTCTCAGATGTCTGACCGATCAGTCAGCAAGACTCAATGAAGGAGCAATGCCTCTGAAGAAGTCCAGTATAGTTCTGGATGGAATTTTAGGAACAGAAGAGTTTTGTGGACACCAAAATGTTTACCAGCAGCAATGTCATCCGGTCGTGAAAGAGCTCAATATGTTGGACACACCTCACTATCTGGCTTGAATCTGGAAAACTGTTTTGACAAATTTAGACCACTCCTAATGTACAAATCCTCCAAAAATTATCCTCCTAACATATCCCATACATTTTGAAATTCCTGTCAATTGTTTACAGTATTCTTCACAAAAACAATCTTGCTACTGGTTGATTCTTGTGTTCAATGAACTCTTGTAATCTCTCTTCCAAACTAGTTCAGGTAGATTCCAGGCTTAACATTATATCTTGCTCTAATGGATCTACTCTCTCATTTGTGTTTGAAATTCCGGTGTGTACCAAAATAAAATTTTGATTTGCATCTTTGAAATATTTCTTAAACTCAGACAAATTTCTGTATGTAACTCTGATGGTAGATTTTCCATTAATACGTTAACTTTACTTTCTAATTCTGTTATTTTATTATCCTATTCTGTGAACCTTGACATAAATTCAGTCTTATTAGTCTCTTCTATTTTCTTAGTAATGTTTTCCTCCAACATCCTCGCATTTTCTTTCAGCTTACTGGTAATAGTATCCCTAATCTTATTATTTATATCTTCCAGCTTGCTATTAATGGTTTCCTCAATCTTATTATTGATGTCCTCGACTTTGTTTGTTTATTTCTTACTTCATCCATTTATTTCACAAATAGTGTTGTCATATCAGCTTTCTCTGCCTCGGCAGTAATCTTGTGAGTTAACTTACACTTTGATATAATAGCTCACTACCCAGTAGTTAACAATAAAATCAATTCTCAGTGTAATATCACTAACCAGTTAGTTACAGGCAACAGTTAATGTTTGAAGTATACTTCTCATCGGTTATTTTTTTAATGTTGAGGTGTGGGTTGGCTCCAAACTACCATTGTGATGTCGACATCTGCTTAGCTGTGGGTGACTCCCAGTGCAATCGCCATTGAACCAGGAACTGTCCTGCACATAGTCTCAGAGTTGATGGCTGTGTTACGAGTGCCAATATGTTGCCTGCTGGCTGCAATCATGTCAGTTATCTTCCTTGTCAACCCCACCATAATCTCTTATGTGTCGCGAACTCCACCAGTCTTGCTTTGCACTTTACCGTATTTACTCGAATCTAAGCCGCACTTGAATCTAAGCTGCACCTGAAATATGAGACTCGAAATCAAGGAAAAAAAATTTTCCCGAATCTAAGCCGCAACTGAAAATTGAGACTCGAAATTCAAGGGGAGAGAAAGTTTTAGGTCGCACCTCCAAATCGAAACAAAGTTCGTCTAATTGTAATATGAGACACAATTTAGGTCGAATGAATGACGATACAGCTGCAGTAGTTTGGTTCGAGTCGTAAGCTTAGCAGTTACGGTTTACCAGGTAGCCATTGGTACGCGTCACGCGCTCCGTCCGTATTTATACGGATATCCTTCCTTTTTCACGTGCTTCGTCTGGTTTGAATTGATTGCTTATTTTTCTTTGATCTGATAAGCGCCGTTTTCTTTGTTATAGGTGTTTACGTCACTCTAAGCTGAAAATGGATTACTGTACTGTGTCATGCATTGGTTGTCGCATTCTGATAGTGCGTGTTTACGGCCTGTCGCCGCTCGCGGCGTGGCTTGCTTTTGTGCGCGCTACCGCCGCTTACAAATAAAAAATAGAGAGGAATCGTCTCATTAGCGAAACATTTGTTGTTACTTACACTACTGCTTTCTTTGATAATGATCAACAAGAACCAAATAATAGACTGCGTATGATAGATGATGTTCTGAACGAAATCTTAGCGAAAATTTTTCTCCGTTTGAAAATCTTTGCAGGCGTCTTTAGTTCATTACATTCTGCACAGAAATTAGAGTCATCTTAGATTTAAAAATCTAGTCAGTTGCCGTGCTTCATTTCTGACTGTATCACTATCAGGCATAAGAATAATACGAATATAAACATGACATGATATGTATATTCTTCCGCGTTTGCTGTTGTCTCACTCTAGTTTCGTAGTTTATTAGGCAGACAGGATTTAGATGAGATAGTAGCAAACACGAAACAATACATGGCAAAATGTTTATATTCGTATTAATCTTATAGCGAAGAGAATACTGCATGTGATTCACAATTCATAAAAGTTCCTATTAGCAACCATCTCTTCTCACAGGTAGGAAAAAATTCAGAACGTAGAGTTGGCCATATTGACAAACATCCCAAACAGTCTTGCCATTCGGATTTTCGTAGTACATTGAAATGCTGCTACATTCGAAGATCAACAATACAGAATTTGTATTTACTTCGTTGGATAATGTACCAAAATACAGTGGTCGAAACTCTGGGCGGAGGAAAAAGGCTCGTCTTCCACTTTTTTTTAATTTATTTACTGACGCAGAGATTTTGGTGCCAGTATTTATCTTTGTGCGTACAAAGCATGCCTGTTTAGTGCTACATATATTCGACGGCAGAAGTTAGTTGTGGCGGCACCCACCAACATTTTTCAGAACTCCCGCTTGCTTTGCACTCGATTCTAAGCCACAGACGGTTTTTTGGATTACAAAAACCGGAAAAAAAGTGCGGCTTAGATTCGAGTAAATATGGTAAATGCAAGCTTGTTGTATTATATTGCTGGGTGTTTGGTATTTCAGCAATGAATTATTCCTTCTGTGTGAAAATTGTTTATTCACAAGCTTCAGTAATGTTTTTCCAATCAATGTTGATAATATTGTTGTTGAAAACTTGAGACACTATTATTCTAACCAGTTTCTTTTGAGCAGTGAATACTTTTTGTCTAGATGTTGAGTTACCCCAAAATATTATTCCAATCAATCTTGATAAAATTGTTGTTGAAAACTTGTGACTCGTATTCAACTCTTGAAGCACTATGTTGATTATTAGTTGCCAAGGGCAGCAAATTAATTCTTCTTAATATCTCATTGGAATTCTTGCACAGTAGATGCTAGTTTCTGATACACTACTGAACAAACAGCTGCTATTATGACCATCTTCAGCAGGTATGTATACCCATAGCGGACCAGGGTATTTGATAGATTGCCCCTTTTACACTCGAGTGGTGAGGTGTAATTTGCATCTGTTAGTTCGTTAGTTAGTTAGTTGGTTTTGTGTGTTATTGCATGGGACGGTAGCCGTTGTGATGCGGAACGTGTCAGAGAGAGACATGATAGAGAGAGATGATATATATATATATATATATATATATATATATATATATATATATATATATATATATATATATACACACACACAAAGATGAGGTGACTTACCGAACAAAAACGCTGGCAGGTCGATAGACACACAAACATACACACAAAATTCAAGCTTTCGCAACAAATTGTTGCCTCATCAGGAAAGAGGGAAGGAGAGGGGAAGACGAAAGGAAGTCTTTAAATATGTCTGCTTGTGTCTGTATGTGTGGATGGATATGTGCGTGTGTGCGAGTGTATACCTGTCCTTTTTTCCCCCTAAGGTAAGTCTTTCCGCTCCCGGGATTGGAATGACTCCTTACCCTCTCCTTTAAAACCCACTTCCTTTCGTCTTCCCCTCTCCTTCCCTCTTTCCTGATGAGGCAACAATTTGTTGCGAAAGCTTGAATTTTGTGTGTATGTTTGTGTTTGTTTGTGTGTCTATCGACCTGCCAGCGTTTTTGTTCGGTAAGTCACCTCATCTTTGTATTTATATATAATTTTTCCCATGTGGAATGTTTCCTTCCATTATATATATATATATGTATAGAGAGAGAGAGAGAGAGAGAGAGAGATAAGGATTAATATTTCTATTATTTACCCCGTTCCCTTAAATGGCACAAAATGCGTATACTGTATTTCTAGATTTATTTATTCCTATTAAAGAATTCATGTATGGTATAGAAGGTGTTGTCAAGGAGATGTGATTTCAATTTATTTTTGAAGCTATTACTGCTGTCTGTCAGACATTTTATTTCATCTGGTAATTTGTACTGTGAGGCTGTTGTAAGAATTCCCAATCTTTTTTAAAAAAATGCCTACAAGATGTGCGACTATGAACACCACACATTATTCTAATCACTTTCTTTTCGGCATTGAATACTTTTTGTCTAAATGTAGAGTTACCCCAAAATATTATTCCATATGACATCAGAGTGAAAGTATGCAAAATATGTTAGCTTACTAATTTCTGATTCCTCAAAATTGGCAGTTATTCTGATAGCAAAATTTGCTGAACCTAGTCACTTTAGAAGATCCAAAATATGAATTTTCCAATTAAGATTCTCATTTATGTGTAGACCCAAAAATTTAGTAGGCTCTACCTTGTCTACTGACTTCTGTTGATGTGTTGTATTTATTGAAGGAACTGTACTTTTTGCTGCAGAAAATTGGATGTACTGTGTTTTATCAAAGTTTAGAGCAAGCCCATTTGCAGAAAACCAATTAATGACTTTTCCAAAGACCGTATTTGTATCATTTTCAATTGGCGTTTCTTTTACCGGAATGCTTGTATCATCAGCAAACAGTGTCAATTCAGCTTCCTGTTTCAGATAGGAAGGAAGGTTGTTCACATATATCAAGAACAGATGGGGACCTGTGATTGAACCCTGTGGAACACCTAATGTAATTTCACCCCAGTTAGATGAAGTGGCAAACTTATTTAAATAACTTGACCCATATAAGGAAACTTTTTGCTTCCTGTTCTGTAGGTATGACTTAAACCACTCATATGCTATTCCATTTATACCATAGAACTGTAATTTCTGTAACATACTGTCATGGTTCACAGAATCAAATGCTTTGTACAAGTCACAGAAAATTCCTATTGGTGACATTTTACTATTTAAAGACTCTATTATGTGGACAGTGAAATTGTATATTGCTGTCTCAGTGGAACAGCATTTTTGAAATCCGAACTGTGATTTACTAAGTATCCCATTACTGTTGAGATGGCTAACTATGCTTGTGTACATTACTTTCTTGAAAAGTTTTGAAAATGCTGTAAGCAAGGATACTGGCTGATAATTATTGACATCTGTGGTGTCCCCCTTTTTGTAGAGCGGCCTGACAATAGCATATTTTAACCTGTCTGGGAAAATACCTTGAGTTAATGATGCATTACATATGTGACTCAAAACATCAGCTGTAATTGCTCCACATTGTTTTAATATCTTATTAGAGATGTCATCTACTCCAACAGAACATTTAATTTTCAAAGATTTAATAATTTTACTTATTTCATAAGAGGTTGTTAGGTGAAACTTAATCTGACTAAATTTTTTTCAAATCAGACTCTTCCATGTACTGCCTGGCTTTTTCTTTTGAACTGTTCTCACCAATTTTTTCTCCTACACTTAAGAAATGGTTGTTAAACACATTAGCTACTTGTGTACTGTTGGTTACTGTTCTCCTTAATAGTAATACTACCTACCCTAGTGGTTACTTTTCCTGTCTCCATTCTAACAACATTCTATATTGATTTGATTTTATTGCCAGAGTTGTTAATTTCTTCTCTAACATACATATTTCTTGATTTCCATACAACTTTTCTCAGTATGTTACAATAATTTTTATAGTGTAAAACTACTTCTGGATCTTTGCTAGTTCTTGCTGTCTCATAAAGTTTTCTTTAATACCTGTAGTAATCCAAGGTTTCTTTGAAAAGTGTGTGGTGTTACATTTAGTAATTTTCTTTGAGAAACAATGTTCTAAAAGGGATATAAATTTATCAAGAAATATGTTGCATTTATCATTAGCATTTGGCTCATTATATACATCTCCCCAATTAACATTTCTTAAGCTTTCTTTGAAGTGCTCTATAGATACCGGGTTGAGCAACCTTACACTTTTACTTAATGGTTTCCAAACTGTACACCCAGTTAGGTTTTGTAAGTTAATCAGTTGTGCATCATTGCCTGACAATCCATTTACCATAGTGAAAGCATATGTTTGTTTTACGTTCTGTTTCTGTACAAATAAATTATCTATTAGCGTGCTACTGTCTTGAGCTATACATGTAGGGAAATTGATAACTGATTCTAAGTTATATGTTGTTAATAACACTTCTAGTTCACTTTTCCTCTCAGAATTATTTAGAAAGTTTACATTGAAATCACCACCGATTAATAACTTTTGTCTGACAGACAGCATAATAGGGAATCAAACATTTTTTATGAATAGCTCCCAGTCTCCTAATGGGGATCTGTACACTGTTGCTAATATCAATACTAAATTATCTAGCTGAAGTTCACAAGCACAAACCTCAAAATGCTGATCAACACAAAATTTGCTAACTTCTACAGTTTTCCAAATATGCCCTTGTTTTATGAAAATGGCAACTCCCCCTTTATCCATCCTAGATCTACAAGCGTAAGATGCTAAATTATACCCACTTATACTGACACTATCCATGCCCACAGTTACATGGTGTTCAGACAGACAGACAGACAGCGTATATCAATCTCATTCTTATTTTTGAGATCATGTAAACACACTAATAGCTCATCTACTTTATTTTTTATTCCCATGATATTTTGAGGAAGTAAGTTGATACTGCTCTTAGCTTTATTCCTATTTACTGTACATGAAGTTTGTTTAATTCCATTTATCTTGATTGTCATCTCTCTGGACTTTGGCTTTAACCTAAAAAATCTGTCTGCCTGGACTCATTAACCACAGGGATCACCCCCTTGTGTGACTGTGGACCCCCTTACAGTTTCAGCTGAATTGCCTGTAGTATCAGTAACTGTGACTTAAATGGGGAACTGGCTAATATATTCTGTAATAAGATGTTATATATCTTTATTTTTGGCAGTAATGACAAATATCTTGAACTATCTTAGGCATGTTTCACACTGGAAAAAAACCTTCTGTTTTTACTTGTACTTATAGCCACTGTACAGTGCGTTGCAGAGGGTACCTTATATTGATATCATCAGTTTTCTTTCATATTCCATTCACATATTTAGCAAGGGAAAAATGACTATCTGTATTCCTGAATTGTGCTCTACACACTTATGATCCCTATGCAAGACGTAGGGTGGTGGCAGCATAAACATCCTACAGTCTTTCTTGAATACAGGTACTATAAATTTACTCAACAGGGTTTTGTGACAACAATGCTGCCTTTCTGCCATTGATCCTCTTTAAGTTTAGTGAGCATTTCTGTTACACATTTGTACGAGCTATACCAATGTGTTGCTATCCTAGGATGAGTACACTGAATTCATTTGACATGTCTCATTGTTTTGCGTGTTTGATACAGATTCCAAACACAGGAACAATACTGTAGATTTTGTAGCACTAGCATCTTGTCTGTGATTTCTTTTAAAATTGCATTCTACTTTTCAGAACTCTTCTAACAAACCTAAGCCTTCAACTCATCTTCCCTAATACTGATTTGACGTGCTCGTCTCATTTCATTTCTCTTCTTAGCATTACCCCTTAATACTCATACATTGTGACAAGCTCAAAATGTTGATTACTAATGTTGTAATTAGATACTATCAGGCTCTATGTCTTTGTTGCATTACCTTACATTGATTCACACTTAAAGAGAGCTGCCATCCATTACATCCTGTGGAAATTTTGTGCAACACCTTCTGCAGTTCATACAATCATCCAACGATGATACTTTTGTGAAGGCAACAGTATTGTCTGCAAATAATCTTATTTTGCTGCTGATCCTGTGTGATAAATCTTGTATGTATTTAGAACATTAGAGGTCCTATCACTCTTCTTTTGCCCATATGCAATGTTACTTTTGTTTCTGTGGAACATTCACCATGCTGTGTAATATACTTGGTTCCATTAGTCAAGTAATTCCTCAACTTGATTAGTAGTCAACAATATGTTGAATGCCTTTCGGAAATATAGGAAGATGTAATATACTTGTTCACCTGCAGTTATTGTTGCTTGATGTCGTGTGTGAATAAATTACACTGTCAGAGCGTGTGCTACCATTTCTTTTTGGTATCCTTTCTTCCAGGAGTGCTAGTCCCGCAGGGTATGCAGGAGAACGAAGGTCATGAGTTGTGCTTTGGAAGGTAGGAAATAAGATACTGGCAGCAGGAAAGCTGCAAGAGTGGATCATGAGCTGTGCTTGGTTAGCTCAGCCTGTAGAGCACTTGCTCAAGAAAGGTAAAGGTCCCCAGTTCAAGTCCAGATTTGCCACACAATTTTAATCTTGTAGAAAATTTGAAAGCAAGCTGTGTTTCACCTTAGTTTTTTTTTTCCTTAATCTATGGTGACTTTCTGAGAGAGACTTTTTTTCTTCCAGGAATGTCATAATGTGTGAGCTTAGACTATGCTCAAGGATCCTAGAACAGGAAGATGTGTCATATTAGCCTGTAGTTTTGTGCATCGGATCTTGCACCTTTTTTGTAAACAGGAGAAATGTGTGCTCTTTCAGAGTCATGTGGGGCCATTTGCTGCACCCTCAATAAATATGAGCTAATCCCCAGCATATTCAGTGTAAAATCTAAGTGGTATTCCATCAAGCCCTGGTGCCTTATTTGCTTTAAGTAGTGTTAATTGTTTTCCAATACTGGAAATGCTAATATCGGTCTGTATTTACTTCTACTTACAGTCACTGCACAGTGTGTTCAGAGGATACCTTTTATTGGTATCATCAGTTTTCTTTCGTATTCCATTCACATTCTGTCATTTGTGAATCTGTATGGTAGCCAAACTTTGGTACAAGAGTATCCTCATGCATGAATACATTTTTAAATTTGAAATTCAATATTCTTGCCTCTTGCATGCTGTCTTCCATTTCAGCACTGTATGGATCCGTAAGAGATTGCTTTGAAAGTTTGGACCCTCATTCATTGACTTTACATATGACCAGAACTTTTTAGGATTTTCTGACCATATTGCACCAAGATTTGATAGTGTGATTATTGTAGCCTTCATACATGTTCCTCCCTATGAATGCACAAATTGCTATTAACTTTTCTCTATCAGTTACCCTGCAGTTTTGGACAATTTGTGGCAAGAGTGTAGCAGTCTCTGTTTTTGTAACATTGTTTAAATGGTGCAGTTAAATTAGGACGGACCTTTTCTGTGTTCAATTACTGTACTTGGTGCATATTTTTCCAGACCACACTTTATTATGTCTTTCAACTTTAACCACAATTGTTCCATTTTTAACAGGTCTGTGCTAAATGTTCTCAGATTATCATTTAAATAAGTTGTTAGACTGTGTACCCGTGGTCTAGGGGTAGCGTCTTTGATTCATAATCAAAAAACGTCTTCGGTCCCGGGTTCGATCCCCGCCACTGCCTAAATTTTGATAAATAATCAGCATTGGCGGCCGAAGACTTCCGGCATAAGAAGTCAGCCTCATTCTGCCAATGGCCTTGTCAAAGAGGGCGGAGGAGCGGATAGAGGTTCAGGGCACTCTCTTGTCCTAGGGGTGGGAAATTGCCCCTAAAGGCGGAAGAATCAGCAATGATCAACGACATGAGGATGCAGAAGGCAATGGAAACCACATAACGTGTATCCACAGGACATGTGGCCTGTAATTGAAGAAGTGTCATGATGATATCTCCATTGGCAAAAGATTCCGGAATAGTCCCCCATTCGGATCTCCGGGAGGGGACTGCCAAGGGGGAGGTTACCATGAGAAAAAGATTGAATAATCAACGAAAGGATAACATTCTACGAGTCGGGGCGTGGAATGTCAGAAGCTTGAACGTGGTAGGGAAACTAGAAAATCTGAAAAGGGAAATGCAAAGGCTCAATCTAGGTACAGTAGGGGTCAGTGAAGTGAAGTGGAAGGAAGACAAGGATTTCTGGTCAGATGAGTATCGGGTAATATCAACAGCAGCAGAAAATGGTATAACAGGTGTAGGATTCGTTATGAATAGGAAGGTAGGGCAGAGGGTGTGTTACTGTGAACAGTTCAGTGACCGGGTTGTTCTAATCAGAATCGACAGCAGACCAACACCGACAACGATAGTTCAGGTATACATGCCGACGTCGCAAGCTGAAGATGAACAGATAGAGAAAGTGTATGAGGATATTGAAAGGGTAATGCAGTATGTAAAGGGGGACAAAAATCTAATAGTCATGGGCGACTGGAATGCAGTTGTAGGGGAAGGAGTAGAAGAAAAGGTTACAGGAGAATATGTGATGGTGGTGGTGGTGGTGGGTAGTGTTTAACGTCCCGTCGACAACGAGGTCATTAGAGACGGAGCGCAAGCTCGGGTTAGGGAAGGATTGGGAAGGAAATCAGCCGTGCCCTTTCAAAGGAACCATCCCGGCATTTGCCTGAAATGATTTAGGAAAATCTCGGAAAACCTAAATCAGGATGGCTGGAGACGGGATTGAACCGTCGTCCTCCCGAATGCGAGTCCAGTGTGCTAACCACTGCGCCACCTCACTCGGTAGGAGAATATGGGCTTGGGACAAGGAATGAAAGAGGAGAAAGACTAATTGAGTTCTGTAACAAGTTTCAGCTAGTAATAGTGACTACCCTGCTCAAGAATCACAAGAGGAGGAGGTATACTACCCTGCTCAAGAATCACAAGAGGAGGAGGTATACTTGGAAAAGGCCGGGAGATACGGGAAGATTTCAATTAGATTACATTGTGGTCAGACAGAGATTCCGAAATCAGATACTGGATTGTAAGGTGTACCCAGGATCAGATATTGACTCAGATCACAATATAATAGTGATGAAGAGTAGGCTGAAGTTCAAGACATTAGTCAGGAAGAATCAATACGCAAAGAAGTGGGATACAGAAGTACTAAGGAATGACGAGATACGTTTGAAGTTCTCTAACGCTATAGATACAGCAATAAGGAATAGCGCAGTAGGCAGTACAGTTGAAGAGGAATGGACATCTCTAAAAAGGGCCATCACAGAAGTTGGGAAGGAAAATATAGGTACAAAGAAGGTAGCTGTGAAGAAACCATGGGTAACAGAAGAAATACTTCAGTTGATTGATGAAAGGAGGAAGTACAAACATGTTCCAGGAAAATCAGGAATACAGAAATACAAGTCGCTGAGGAATGAAATAAATAGGAAGTGCAGGGAAGCTAACATGAAATGGCTGCAGGAAAAATGTGAAGACATCGAAAAAGATATGATTGTCGGAAGGACAGACTCAGCATACAGGAAAGTCAAAACAACCTTTGGTGACATTAAAAGCAACAGTGGTAACATTAAGAGTGCAACGGGAATTCCACTGTTAAATGCAGAGGAGAGAGCAGATAGGTGGAAAGAATACATTGAAAGCCTCTATGAGGGTGAAGATTTGTCTGATGTGATAGAAGAAGAAACAGGAGTCAATTTAGAAGAGATAGGGGATCCAGTATTAGAATCGGAATTTAAAAGAGCTTTGGAGGACTTACGGTCAAATAAGGCAGAAGGGATAGATAACATTCCATCAGAATTTCTAAAATCATTGGGGGAAGTGGCAACAAAACGACTATTCACATTGGTGTGTAGAATAAATGAATCTGGCGATATACTATCTGACTTTCGGAAAAGCATCATCCACACAATTCCGAAGATGGCAAGAGCTGACAAGTGCGAGAATTATCGCACAATCAGCTTAACAGCTCATGCATCGAAGCTGCTTACAAGAATAATATACAGATGAATGGAAAAGAAAATTGAGAATGTGTTAGGTGACGATCAGTTTGGCTTTAGGAAAAGTAAAGGGACGAGAGAGGCAATTCTGATGTTATGGCTAATAATGGATGCAAGACTAAAGAAAAATCAAGACACTTTCATAGGATTTGTCGACCTGGAAAAAGCGTTCGACAATATAAAATGGTGCAAGCTGTTCCATATTCTGAAAAAAGTAGGGGTAAGCTATAGGGAGAGACGGGTCATATACAATATGTACAACCACCAAGAGGGAATAATAAGAGTGGACGATCAAGAACGAAGTGCTCGTATTAAGAAGGGTGTAAGACAAGGCTGTAGCCTTTTGCCCCTACTCTTCAATCTGTACATCGAGGAAGCAATGATGGAAATAAAAGAAAGGTTCAGGAGTGGAATTAAAATACAAGGTGAAAGGATATCAATGATACGATTCGATGATGACATTGCTATCCTGAGTGAAAGTGAAGAAGAATTAAATGATCTGCTGAATGGAATGAACAGTCTAATGAGTACACAGTATGGTTTGAGAGTAAATCGGAGAAAGACGAAGGTAATGAGAAGTGGTAGAAATGAGAACAGCGAGAAACTCAACATCAGGATTGATGGTTACGAAGTCAATGAAGTTAAGGAATTCTGCTACCTAGGCAGTAAAATAACCAATGACGGACGGAGCAAGGAGGACATCAAAAGCAGACTCGCTATGGCAAAAAAGGCATTTCTGGCCAAGAGAAATCTACTAATATCAAATACAGGCCTTAATTAGAGGAAGAAATATCTGAGGATGTACGTCTGGAGTACAGCATTGTATGGTAGTGAAACATGGACTGTGGGAAAACCGGAACAGAAGAGAATCGAAGCATTTGAGATGTGGTGCTACAGACGAATGTTGAAAATTAGGTGGACTGATAAGGTAAGGAATGAGGAGGTTCTATGCAGAATCGGAGAGGAAAGGAATATGTGGAAAACACTGATAAGGAGAAGGGACAGGATGATAGGTCATCTGCTAAGACATGAGGGAATGACTTCCATGGTACAAGAGGGAGCTGTAGAGGGCAAAAACTGTAGAGGAAGACAGAGATTGGAATACGTCAAGCAAATAATTGAGGACGTAGGTTGCAAGTGCTACTCTGAGATGAAGAGGTTAGCACAGGAAAGGAATTCGTGGCGGGCCGCATCAAACCAGTCAGTAGACTGATGACAAAAAAAAAGAGACACAATATATGTTTTACCATACAAGCATACTACATTTCTTGTTAAACTTTTTGCATTTGTTGATCATCATTATTGTGATAATATCATGATTGCCAATTCCTCTGTCACTAGTGACACTCTCGTAAAAATCCATACTGTTTATAACTGAATGCTCTAAAACATTTATTTTTTGTGTGGATTTTTGAACTAATTGTTTGCAGAGTTGTCAGATAATGTTACTGGTATCGCTTCAGTATCCTTACCCCTGAAAGTGTACGTGTAGGTTTCACAGTTGATAATGAGACGGTTAAAGTTGGCACGTGCTACTGCCATATGCTCAGGGTATCTTCGTGCACTGAGTTTAGGCTATCCCCAAATGACTCCGTCACTGATGTGTCTGAATCTGAAGGTTGGTAGATATATCCAGTAACTAATGTAAGTGCACAAACTCAGGTTACTCCTGTAGTGAGACTCATTTTGGATATTGCTAGACCTAATTTTTCTGCTTGTTGCTATAAACACTACTACTCCTGGAGAGTCTAATCTAACTTTCCAATATATGTTTCATGTGATGGCGAAAATTTGCCTCTCTCTACCTCCTTCTGCCTGGATTTGATATCGGTATGTTGAAGTATTCGATCTGTTAGCAATTTTCAGTGTATAGTGTAGACCTGGCTTATTCAGGGTAACTTTTCAAATCTCCTCTGTGTAACATAGGTCAAGATATCTACAGCCTATCTCAGAACAGAACTGGCAAAATCTCTTGGTTAAATCCTCCATTGGGCTCCAGACCAGACAGCCCTGATTAGTTCTCAGAATGATGCTGAATATATGTGTATCAAAGATCTTTTATAAAAGATGCTTAATAAAATATTTGATATTATATTTTGATAGTTTTTACGATTTTCTTTTATAAAAGTTAGAGCTAGCTTTTATAAAAGATTTGTCAGAACTCTTTGACAGTGTACTTAGGGCCTTAGCAAAAATCATTCAGGTGAGCGATTTTATGAAGATCTTGCACACAGCTTTAGTGGCAAATCTAGCCTCACTGGTGTGCCATGAGGACACAAAGGGAGTGTGTTCCTCACACTTCATAATTCTAAGATTGTCAGTTGGAAATATCTTTGCAGTAAGTTATAAAAAATTAGAAAGGACCCTGTTATAGGTACATTTTTAATGTACAAAATATTTTAATCTACACTACATATTCTTCATACAATTTTACAGTCTAAATACGCATGTATTATAATCAAAAATAGGTGAACTCTGATGGCTTCAAACTCAGTATTCAACAAACATCCCCCTTTTGCAGAAATCGTACAGGTAAGTCAAAGCAGCTAGTAAATATTTACTTACAATTGCAGGAGAAACAAGTATCATCCTGCCAGGTGTATGGGCAGGTACAGATTTGTGGAATTGATTTAATAGAGCCAGCACTAAAGAAGCCTAAACGACATGTGATATTATTTACTGCTCTGTTCCCTGTATACCAGGGGCTCCCACGAGTTTGGGCACGCGAGCCATACTCTGGCATGAGTGTTATGGGTTTCTTGCCTGCTTGCCTACTTCCTCCACATCTATGTCACACAGTCTTTAAGAAGGGGGAAGGGGGGGGGGGGGGGGGGACTGCAAATGCACCACGTTTAATTGGTAATTTAATTGCACTGCATATGGTACAGTTTTATGTTTCATATTTCTCAACAACACAGATCACAAACAAAACAAATTTTGCTTATTATTTTAATTTTTGTAAGTTATAAATTGTTGGTATACGGACACATAGAAACAATTTCACAGGTTTTTTGCGTTCAGGTTGGCATGTAGTCATGACTTATTTAGTCTCAAAACAAAAACAAACACACACACACACACACACACACACGTTAATTAAAATATTTCATCGTGTTTCCAACCTCATTATGGAGCTGTGCAAACTCTTCCTGAGGAAAACAATGTAGACCCCCTGTGCAGTTTTAATGTAAAGTAATGTGTCCTTTAAATGAGAACTCCATTGGAGATCAGTCCTTTCTATCTGCACATGCACAAGATTGCTTTCAACTGAAATAGTCTCAAAAATGGATGTAAGACTGGCAATGTCCTCAAAATGTTTAGAAAACTATCCTTTTAATTATTCCAGAGCCACAATTAATCCTTTAAAATCTCATTTTCTTTGATTCCAGGAAGCTTAGGGAACTGAACAGTGTTGTTTTGCCCAAATTTGTCCCTTGCACATTGCAATTTTCGTTTTAAATGCATCCCCATCAAATCGGAAATATTTTGTTTGTCACCTTGCAGTGTTTTACTGTGGGTGGTATGTAGTCAAGTGCACTTAAAATCATTTCTGGATGTTCTAATTTTCAATCCTGCTTTCCGTTTTTTCATAAATTGAACAACAGTGAGTTTCAAATCAGAAAATTGTTCCAGGTTTGCCGCTTCATTTAACCAATGTACTTTGCAGTAATATATAAAGTCTCTATACTCTAAGTTCGGTTCTATCAAAAACTTTTGCAGCCCACAGCGTAATAATGCTTGTGTCTTCAGAAAATTTATTGATTATACCACGAATTTCATCACATGCTCCATACCTGCAGATTTAGCACAAAGTGCTTCTTGATGTACAGAAGAATGCATCCTGTTTGTTGATTGGTGTAATATTTTCCTCTTTCATCATAAATTACATCTTCACATTCTTTCTGCATTGTACTGTATGTTGTTCCATGACAAATTTGTGGCACTCATTGATTTTGCGACTGCACAATAGGTGTTTAGAATTCTTGTCCTTATCTGCCATTCCCATTCATTTTTAAAGCCTTGTGATTTTAGATCACTAGACTGCCTCTTTCGGTGCAAATAGCCACTGGGCCTGTGAACTTCCTTTATACAATGAACAATCACCATCATTCAACCAAACCGAAGAATGTCGTGGCAACTGAAACATTCTGCACTGCATGCTCAGCCAAGTACCTCTGAGGAAGATTATCCAGAGCCGAGACAAGGCGAACCTTGGCCTGCAAGCAGGCTGCACATCATAATTGCATCCAGTTTGGCGTGCCGTAGACAATGCTGTGTGTACTATAGCCTCATGTCTGAAGAGATCTACCAGTGTGGCACTGAGGGTATAAATTCATTCACACATTGTTCTATTCAGCATTGTTTTTTTTTATATCTTAATGATTCTTTACAGATTTACTGTGTTCAGTGTCAAATTCTATGCTTTATAAAACTGGAGCAGGTGATTTGTGGCCAAAATCTATATCTATCATTTGCTTAGACCAACAAGATAATGGTCAAAACATCTAGGTAGTAGGGGGTGTTTCAAAAAGAATGACCTGATTTTAAAACTCCATATTTATTAATAAAAATATACTACAAACATGGGATGGATTGCAAACACTCACAAAATCTTAAAGTTTTACCTGTGCTATTATAGATGCTGTGTCCATGAGCAGCAGCACAAATATCATCTAGATGATAGCTAAATTTGTAAGAGATGAAGCAACATTTCATGCTAGCACTAAAGAAAACTGATGTAATGTGCACATATGGCGACTCTAGAACCCTAATGACATTATCGAGCAGAGCCTCACCTAAACTGAATGTTTTTTGTGCCATTTCATGTGAAGCAATGAGCTATCTTCAAATGCTACAGGGTTGACTTTTTCCACTTCTTCAGGAGGACTCTAATGACTTCATTTTCCAACAGGATGGAGCTTGACCACAGTGACACAACAATGTACATCAATTTCTCAAAGACACTCTGCCTTAAGACTGGATAGGGTAAATGGGACCCTGAGATACTGCCCTGCATTCTTGGGCCGCATGATTCTTATGGTGATGTGTGAAGGAAAGCGTGTACATTTCACCTTTACCTTGTGACATGAAGTGAAGAACAGAATAACGGCCACAATAACTTCCGTAAAAGTTTGTGGCAAATTTAGCTATTGTTGAGAAGTTGTTCGTGCTTATGATGGTTGACACGTAGAGCATTTATAATAGCATAGGTAAAACTTTAAGATGTATTTTGCAAGTCATGTCATGTTTGTACTATGTTTTCAGCAACAAGTATGGAGTTTTGAAATCGGGTAATTCTTTTTGAAACACCCTGTATTTATTTACAATTGATGGAGAAACAAGTACCATTCTTCTAGGTATATGGGCATGTACTGATTTTTGGAAATGACTTAATAGAGCCTGCACTGAAGGAGTATATATTAGGTATGACATTATTTACTATTCTGTTCCCTGTATGATTAGATCCACATCTGAATAGCTCTGCCATGTGCCAGTAGGGCATTAAGTGTTATAAATTAATTCATATGTAATTCTAGTCATGGTATGGGTTTTCCAATTGTTGAGACACGTTTGATTCAGCTTGGCACATTTTCCGTTGTGCCACTACCCTATTACCTGTCTTTGTTATGATTTTAAATGGTTGTTGTTTGATTGTGACATGTACTCCAAAGAGCATTTAATGTCTGTACTCCTCTCTAAATTCCTAGTGTACTAGAACTGTTGTCTTACACAACTTTACTAAGCAGACAGACAACCATAAAGTAATATTCTAGTTTTTTGTTTCCCTGTTACTGAAAGTGAAAGGGCGGGGGGGGGGGGGGGGTGTATGATCTCCCACAATTTTATGAATGTTCTAATCCTACTTTGTTATGTAGAAAAATACATTTAAATTCAGTATGAAGCACCTGAATGTATGACAAAATTGCATTTGTAAAACAAAATCTATCTTACTTTTTTAACTTAGGCAGCTGTGTGTGTCATTAAATTCTGAAGACGTATATCGAACATTGTCAGAAATTCTTCAACATGAAGACAATCTTAAATTTGCTGCAATTATGGTGGAAAACCTGAATACCATTTCTCCTGACATCACCAGAATTGTTTGAACTGAGAACAAAACTCAAGGATGTAAAGTCTGAAGTAGGTAAACAAGGTTTCATACAATCATTAAGATTTTTCACAAAGTTTACCACTATGTTCATGAATATTTGTGAAATAATTGCTGTTTCATACTATACTGGTGAAAATGTACCCCAATTTGTTTGTTTACATTGCAGGGAAGCTGTCAACTTTTCCGCTGTTTGTATGAATCATGGTGTCACAATCCAGTAGCGACAGTGGCATTATGTCTACTTACTCAAAACTACAGCCATGCTTGCGACTTAATACATAAATTGTATCCTTTTCACAAAATTGATTTAATTTTATAATCAACGTTAAGTGTGATACTGCTATGATCATTTTATTGTGCCTTAACAACTTTTCAGTGGAAGTCTGGAAGTGACTGTGGAATTTCTTACCGAGATAGATAAACTGGTGCAACTCATAGAGTCCCCAATTTTTACTTGTAAGTTCTATGCACTATTTGTTAGCAAGAAAATTTGTATATAGCACTTAAGACAATGTATCTTGCTTGTTTAATTATTTATTAGCTCGTTAGTCTCATATCACAAACAAATCTCTCAATTAGTAAAGGCTAGTCAGTTTTGTCAATTCTATAACTGTTTACTCTTTGTTATTGTATTTAATGTGAATCTGAATTATGATTAGAAAATTGCAGTTTGTGACAAATTTTAAAATTAATTAAAAGAAACATTCTGCCTCTGCCAATTCTTTAGATCTTCGCCTTGAACTGTTAGAAGTTCCTCCGAAGCAACACCTAGTACAAGCTTTGTATGGCTTGCTGATGCTGTTACCACAGACTGAAGCTTTCCATACGCTGAGACGAAGACTCGACTGTATTCCAAGCCTTCACATCCAGTGCAGTGATAGGTAATCTGCTTCATTATTAAACCAAAGTCATTTGCCCACAAAACCTTTTGCTGTGCATAATTAATTGATGAGATCAATTCAGATGCTGCTTTCCTGGTGATCTGTTGCTGTCCTCACCTTGAAATTAATAACTCACATATACATTTTTTTCATATCTTCTATTGAAGTGTACACCCTCTTATTAAGAAATGTTATCAGCAGTTTTATCATTTCCTTACTTAACCTGTATTCACATACATGCTGTTCTCCTCAAATACTATATAAAGTCTGTTGACAAGAATACAGGTGTTATTTTAATTTGATAAGAAGAATTCTTAATAACTGGTAATTAACTCTGAAGTCCTGAGTAGCTCAGCTGTCTGAAATCATTGCAAAAACAGAAAAGAGAGGGAAGTTTAAAGAAGAGCCTCTCATTTCATCAAAGGCTTTCTTCAGCAAGAGATTGCAACCATACACTATTTAATTATGGGATGTATGTACAGCCACTTCGGTTCCACAAAATTGTTGTCAATTGACCATAGTTTCGATTGCACTAGGGCAGTCTTCATCAGAATAAAAAGTTACATGGAATACCTAAAAAATATAATGACATGGTTTGAAATAAAGTACACATAATAGGGTACGTCCATAAATTACATACAAACTGTACTTGTATGTAATCACACCATTGTTAAAAACTTCTGAGCAAAAGTGCTCTCGTCTAAAAGAAATGTCATAGGAATAAAAACTAAAATGTAAAAGTATAACATGATTGTCAACTAGATAAAATACTTCATGGAATATGGAGACAGCTGCAAGGTTGCTTAGGGCCAAGAGTGGCATAACACAGCTGCTGCCATCAAATAAACAGCTAACACACCAAGGCAGCCACGAAAACAGATATGCGCAATCTACCAGGAAGTAATCATATTACAGACAACTTAAGAGCAAATGAGGGATTGTAAGGACAAGTTTAAACATTAATTGTAACAAACAGGAACCAGTGTATGAAATTTACCACATAACGCAACAATCTTTTTTAAAAATACAGTTCAGGTAATATACAGAGAAAACATAAAATTGAAAGGAAAAGCAACGTTTAGGAGTCTACATTGAGGAGAGTATCACCATTCAGACAATCTTAATTGGCAGCTCTATACTTTGAAAAAAGTTTTTATTGCATAATTACAACAGTTCATTAAGAATAATACTGTCCTTCAGAGATAGGTGTTTAAAAACGTATAGCTCTTCTAAGACGTTAAGACTAAAGCCTTTTACATCTTTAGGATGATGCTCTGTGATTAGTAAATGATCAATGAATGTTGAGTTAGGAGCATTGGTGCCCTTTTTCCCTAGAAAGTGTTCCTTGAATCTTATCGAAATAGCTCTGCCTGTTTGCCCTATGTAATAGGTGAGAAAATTGTCAGAAATAATTTTATAAACACCAGAATTTTGCAAAGGGGAAAGCATAAGTTTTAAGTTATGTATGATGTTATTTTTTAAAGTATTATTAGTGGATAAGGCTAATGTACAGTTATTGTTATTTTGAAGCAGACACTGTATTTTGTAAGAAATTGGACCCAGAAATGGCATAGAGAAAAAAATTTTCTTTTCATTAGGTTCATTATTAGAAATGCGTAGGGTGGTGATTCTCTTATTGGTATTACTAATAAAAATATTATCTACTATGGAAGGGTCATAGCCATTATTGACTGCAATTGATTTTGGGGGGTGGAGGTGGCTCTATGGATCACTGAAAGAAAAATAATTTTCTTATGAGAATGTGGGTGTACTGAAATGAAAGGTATAATTTGACCAGAACAAGTTTCTTTATGAAAGATGTTGAGGCTAATTTTGTCATCTACTATCGTAAGAGTGAGAATTAGAAAGTTTAGCTGCCGGAAATCATTTTCAAGTTCACAAGTGAAAGAAATATTTTTGTGCAACTTGTTAAAAATATTGGAAAGTTGATCAATACCGTTATTAGACTCTTTGTAAATGATGATGATGTCATTGTCGTATTTAGTGTATGAAAGAATGCCTACAGCTGATGCTGAGAAATTATTGAAAAATTTTACTTCTAAGGAATTAATGAACACATATCAAAGGATTCCTGCTAAGCGATTCCCAATTGCATGGCCATCTAGTGGTTGATATAGTTTTCCATTAAACTTAAAATAATTGAATTTAATTACAATATGAAGTAAATTCATAGTAGATAATATTTTTAGTAGTAATATCAATAAGGGAATCATCATCCTAGGCATTTCTGATAAAGAACCTACTCAAAAGAAAAAAAAAATTTCTCCATACCATTTCTGGGTCCCGTTTCTTACGAAGTACAGTGTCTGCTTCAAAAATAGTAGAAGAGTATAGTAGCCTTTCCCACTAGTAATTCTTTAAAAAATAACAGCATACATAACTTGAAACCTATGCTTCTCTCTTTGCAAAATTCTGGTGTTTATAAAATTATTTGTGACAATTGTCCCACCTGTTACATAGAGCAAACAGGCTGAGCTGTTTCGATAAGATTCAACGAACGTATTCTAGCGGAAAAAGCCACCAATGTTCCTAAAGATGTAAAAGGCTTTAAGCATAAGATCTTAGAAGAGCTAGATTTCTTAAACACCAACCTCTGAAGGACAGTCTCATCCTTAATGAACAGTTGCAGTTATGTAACAAAAACTTTTTTCGAGGTATAGAGCCGCTAATTGAAATTGTCTGAATGGCGATACTCTCCTCAATGTTGACTCCTAAATATTGCTTTTCCTTCCAATATTTATTTATTTATTTTTCCTGTATATTACCTTAACTGCATTTTCTTTTTTTAAAAAAGACTGTTACGTTATGTTGTAAATTTCATACACTGGTTCCTTTTAGTTGCCAATAATGTTTAAAATTGTCCTTGCAATGCCTCATTTGCTCTTAAGTTGTCTGTAATTCAATTACTTCCTCCTAAATGGCGCAAATCTTTTTTCGTGGATGCCTTGGCATGTTAGCTGTTTAGTCTGACAGTAGCGGCTGTGTTATGCCACTCTTGGTCCTAAGCGACCTTACGGCTGTCATTATATTCCATGAAGTATTTTATCTAGTTGACAATCTTGTTATACTTTTACATTTTAGTTTCTGTTCCTATGACATTTCTTTTTGATGAGAGCACTTTTACATGCAAGTACATTGTTTCTACATAATTTACAGAAGTAATCCTATTAAGCATATATTATTTCAAGCCATGTCGTCATACTTTTTAGGCATTCCATGTAACTTTTTATTCTGACGAAGGTTGCCCTAGTGCAATTGAAACCATCGTCAATCGACAAAAATTTTGTGAAACTGAAATGGCTGTATATACAGGGTGTATACGACCCGGGAGATCCGGGAAAAACCCGGGAATTTTTTCATCCGGGAAAAACCCGGGAATTTCTTAGAATTCCAGGATTTTTCATTGTTTTAGATTTGAGTTAAAGTTTTGTAGGTTCGACGTGTAAGATCTGATACTCTGACAAAGAACTTTAGTCCACTACTGCTGAATAATACTGCAGCAATGAAACATAAATCAGAGAATAACACCAAAATAAAAGTTTAGTTGCATAGAAAATGGGTAATTTACACAATGCACAGACCAGTTTGCCGACACCGAAAAGTGTCAAAAGCTTTAGGTCGAAGATTATGCAGTACGTCCGTAACAACTAACGTGCATTCAATGTGCGTGACATCCAATTGTTTACATTTCTAACAGATCACCAGAAAATATTACGAATAGTGGCTTGAGATGCGTTACTTTCAAAGGAAATTTCCACGCAAGACGATTTATGTTACGTGTGAGAATGTGCAGTGAATTTCTTAAATCGCAGGGCATTATAACTCTCATTCAAAACGTAACACTTTGAGGATCAGCCATTTGAAAAATGTCGGGCCCAGAAGATATGTCATTTATGCCACTATTTAAAATTTTACCGGCCCATTTGTATTTGATATGACTTAACGTGTAACACACGCTAAAAAAGACCGAGCTTCAAGTTAGTTTTCATATTTAATGTTGTTCTTACATAGATAAAAAAAATTATGCGATCAATGGCAAAAAGTGTGATTGACCTTCAAAAAGTGTGCATAATGCGTTACTGAGCAATGTCACAAGTCTTTTCATGCCAGAACACCTCGACTTTTCTACGCAACTGATAATCATTTTGGCACGATTTTAATTGCCAAATTAGAGCCTGTTAGTAGTCCTACATACTTACTATCATTGTAGGACTAATAACAGTGGATGCCAATAGATGATGCAATTCTTGTTCGTACATACACATCTACTTAAGAGTTAACTGGTGTAGAAACGCACTTTGCTGATTTGAGCGAGCTCCGCCTACCTTCGTAACGTAGGCGCCGCGGCCTGTCTTTTTTTCTTAGGCCTCGTGCTCTGAATAACTGCCGTCATTCGCTAGCGAGATCACGTGACATGAGCTATGACTGGCTGACAAAAGTGCATCACTCAACGCAATCTCTATTTTAGAGTTTCAGAAGCTACCGTGCTGTAGTTTGTGGAATTTGTGTATATACTTTCGCAATACGAAAATAAACTCTGTGCATATTGTCTCGCACCAAACAACTTTCCAAACTCATTGTTTTTCCTGGATTTCGTTTCCTAAAGTGCTGGGACGTCCTCCGCCGGTATAAGATCTTTACGATTCAAAGGACTGATAGGTTTTACAGCTCCGAGGGAAAGCATACTGTTACTTAACATGGATGTATTTTCATCTGCTTTATACGTAATTTCATCCGGGAGAAATTGTGTTTTTAACCGGGAAATCCGGGAATTTTTTTTTCTTGTCCACGTAGACACCCTGATATATACATCCTGTGAAGAAATTAGTTTTTTATCTGATTACTAAATAGGACTGGCTTCTTGTATCTGTTTACAAGTTTCAGACTGCAAATTTATCTTTCATAATTTAATTTTTTAATAATTTGAGTGACATATTTGGTCAATGGGAGTACCATAGAGGTTGGTAATAAACAAGCAGTGTTATTGTTTTACAGGTGTATTTCTGACACCTGTCTGCCTTTAGCTGTAGACTGTCAGTTGTCTCTGGATGCTGTGTGAAACTCACTGGCCCAAACAGCTGTTGCTGACCCAAGATGGCTGCCAAAATGGCAGTACCTATACTTCCAAAATTTAATTAATCCTGTGAAAATTACTTTGACTAAAAATAAAACTCCAAAAAACAGCTAGATGTTCATTAAAATTCTCATAGAACACATGAAAGAATCCAGGATTGGTTTCAATGAGGTGTTTTGTTTAAAATGTAATTAATGGCAACAATGAACACACACTATTATGTGAAGTTGATTGGTGGTGTGTCAATTTATTTTAAACTTCACTTTCCACCAACTCTGCACTATGCCTTCACAAATAATTAAACAGTTCTACAAAGTAGACTGCACATTAATTTCAAGGGAGTAGTCACTGATTCAGATAAACACAGTTTTTGTTTGTTTGTTTGCAATAGTCCACATATGCCTTTCTCTTCACTGATGAATAAAATAAAACATCACAAGCTGTTACTCTCTCCTTTCACTGACAAGTCCTCATTAAGAGCCTGAATAGTTAGTAATTGTCTTCATACTTAACATAGATACTGTTGTTGAGGTCTTAAGTCCTAAGACTGGTTTGATGCAGCTCTCCATGCTACTGTATCCTGTGCAAGCTTCTTCATCCTTCTGAATCTGCTTAGTGTATTCGTCTCTTGGTCCCCCTCTACGATTTTTACCCTCCACGCTGCCCTCCAGTACTAAACTGGTGATCCCTTGATGCCTCAGAACATGTCCTACCAACCAATCCCTTCTTCCAGTCAAGTTGTGCCACAAACTCCTCTTCACCCCAATCTCCCTTATTAGTTATGTGATCTACCCATCTAATCTTCAGCATTCTTCTGTAACACCACATTTCGAAAGCTTCTAGTCTCTTCTTGTCCAAACTAGTTATCGTCCATGTTTCACTTCCATACATGGCCACACTCCATACACATACTTTCAGAAACGACTTCCTGACGCTTAAATCTATACTCAATGTTAACAAATTTCTCTTCTTCGGAAAATCTTTCCTTGCCATTGCCAGTCTACATTTTATATCCTCTCTACTTCAACAATCATCGGTTATTTTGCTCCCTAAATAGCAAAACCCTTTACTACTTTAAGTGTCTCATTTCCTAATCTAATTCCCTCAGCTCACCCGACTTAATTCGACTACATTTCATGATCCTCATTTTGATTTTGTTGATGTTCATCTTATATCCTCCTTTCAAGACACTGTCCATTTCGTTCAACTGCTCTTCCAAGTCCTTTGCTGTCTCTGACAGAATTACAATGTCATCGGCGAACCTCAACATTTTTATATCTTCTCCATGGATTTTAATACCTACTCCAAATTTTTCTTTTATTTCCTTCACTGCTTGCTCAATATACAGATTGAATAACTTCGGGGAGAGGCTACAACCCTGTCTCACTCCCTTCCCAACCACTGCTTCCCTTTCATGTCCCTCGACTCTTATAACTGCCATCTGGTTTCTTTACAAATTGTAAATAGCCTTTCGCTCCCTTTATTTTACCCCTGCCACCTTCAGAATTTGAAAGAGAGTATTCCAGTCAACATTGTCAAAAGCTTTCTCTAAGTCTACAAATGCTAGAAACGTAGGTTTGCCTTTCCTTAATGTTTCTTCTAAGATATGTCGTAGGGTCAGTATTGCCTCAAGTGTTCCAATATTTCTATGGAATCCAAACTGATCTTCCCTGAGGTTGGCTTCTGCCAGTTTTTCCATTCGTCTGTAAAGAAATTGCGTTAGTATTTTGCATCCGTGACTTATTAAACTGATTGTTCGGTAATTTTCACATCTGTCAGCATCTGCTTTCTTTGGGATTGGAATTATTATATTCTTCTTGAAGTCTGAGGGTATTTCGCCTGTCTCGTACATCTTGCTCACCAGATGGTAGAGTTTCGTCAGGAATGGCTCTCCCAAGGCCGTCAGTAGTTCTAATGGAATGTTGTCTACTCCCGGTGCCTTGTTTCGACTCAGGTCTTTCAGTGCTCTGTCAAACTCTTCACGCAGTATCGTATCTCCCATTTCATCTTCATCTACATCCTCTTCCGTTTCCATAATATTGCCCTCAAGTACATTACCCTTGTAGAGGCCCTCTATATACTCCTTCCACCTTTCTGCTTTCCCTTCATTGCTTAGAACTGGGTTTCCATGTGAGCGCTTGATATTCATACAAGTTGTTCTCTTTTCTCCAAAGGTCTCTTTAATTTTCCTGTAGGCAGTATCTATCTTAGCCCTAGTGAGATAAGCCTCTACATCCTTACATTTGTCCTCTAGCCATGCCTGCTTAGCCATTTTGCACTTCCTGTCGATCTCATTTTTGAGACATTTGTATTGCTTTTTGCCTGCTTCATGTACTGCAGTTTTATATTTTCTCCTTTCATCAATTAAATTCAGTATTTCTTCTGTTACCCAAGGATTTCTACTAGCTCTCATCTTTTTACCTACTTGATCCTCTGCTGCCTTCACTACTTCATCTCTCAAAGCTACCCATTCTTCTTCTACTGTATTTCTTTCCCCCATTCCTGCCAATTGTTCCCTTATGCCTTCCCTGAAACTCTGTACAACCTCTGGTTCTTTCAGTTTATCCAGGTCCCATCTCCTTAAATTCCCACCTTTTTGCAGCTTCTTCAGTTTTAATCTACAGTTCATAACCAATAAATTGTGGTCAGAGTCCACATCTGCCCTGGAAACGTCTTACAATTTAAAACCTGGTTCCTAAATCTCTGTCTTGCCATTATATAATCTATCTGAAACCTGCCAGTATCTCCAGGCGTCTTCCACGTATACTTCCATGATACTATCATTTTCCAATTCTCGATCTCTTCTGTTCTACTCTTCTCTTTTGAAATCATGTACACCAAATTAAGTTAGGGTTTTTTTTTCTGTCAGTCAATGCACTTATCTTCTTTCTTGATCCACCTCCACAACCCTTGTATACTCCATATATGCAGTGTCTGACTAAAAGCTTGCCGAAATGTTCCAACATGACACCATTACTCAGTCTCCAACAAGCCTCTTTGTTCCAATGCCAAATCTCCCAAAATAACTTTACTTTATCACCTTCTCATTACAGTGCTTCTTCAGGGTGTATATGCCCCAGGACAGCCGGAAAAAACCTGGGAATTTTTTCATCTGGGAGAAAACTGGAAAAAACACAGGAATTTTTTAGAGTTCCGGGAATTTTTCTTTGTTTTAGTTTTCAGTCAAATTTTTGTAATTTTGACTGGTAAGAACTGATACTCTGACAGAGAATTTTACTGTAAGTGTCTGCGAACAGCAAAATGTGTTAAAGGCTATAGGACGAAGACCATGCAATTCTTCCTAACAACAAACTGCTTCCGATACCCGTGACGTCACAACTGTTCACACCAGGTTAGTTTGAAGAGTTGCTATGGGGCTCTTGCGCGTGCACTATTGAGTCGCGTATGAGCAGTACCTTCTACCTTCTTGAAGTGTGACTGTTAAAGAGTGTTAGCTGTGTCAGCAGTATCAACAAGCAGCCAGATGCTACCCAGAAAAAAATTTCTGGCATGCCCAAGCTGCTAGATTCGCACATGCGAAGAGCAGTCTGAGTTATAGTGGGGTGGGGGTATAGTCTCCACTTTTAGTGATTTTGCTATTTACTCTTTATTTACAGCTCTCATGTTAAATGAAAACAAAATATAATTCCGTGGCCAGGAGCTATCAAGTGATTTAAAATAATTCACATAATTACGGAAGACTAAAATATGTTATTAGTTTCAGATTTCTGATTTTATTTTATTTCCACGTTTCTGGCAGTCAAGCATTAATCTCCTTGCAGAACAATGAAGTTATTTTTGTTGATCTGCTAAAGAAATTTGCCTTTTATTAGTCTTTTTCACAGAGGCAGTAAATTTATTTGAAACGAAGTGCTTCATTCCACACCATTGGCTAGTTTCAACTGTTTGCTAAATTTCAAATGCACATTTTCATCTGCCGGCACGTATGGCATTACGCCATAATAAAGAACCAAACATGAGATAATATTATGTATTTTAATATTATTTACGAAATTCCGATGTTTTCGGAGTATCATGTGATGTCCTGTTTCGTTTATGATGTAATGTAAGATCTCTTCATGCTATGCAAGATCTGTAAATGCCGTATACATATGAACATAAGGGCTTCCTACTTCATCGTAGTTGCGCGTGGGCAGTAAAACCTGTTTTCTGGTGTAGTCCGATAATTGGTGAAATGGATTCTAATAGGTTGTGGGAAAATATTGCGAATGGTGGTTTGAAAAGTGTTGCTTTCAAAGTAAATTTAATTTTATGCAAGGTGAATTATGTCATGAACAAGAATGTCCTTTGAATTTCTTAAATCGCAGAGTGTTTGACTCTCATTTAAAGCTTGACTTAACACTTTGGAGACCAGACATTTACATCATTATTTAAAATTTTACTGGCACATTTGCGTGATGTACCTTAAAGTGTATCACACGCAAAGAAGACAAATACTATACATGAAAGCTTAGCTTTTCTTGTAGATACACTATGTACGTTAATTGAACCATTAATTTTTCCTATTTGTGTGTCAACGCTTTATAACAGTGCTGTTGTTACTGGCTGACTACATCACGTGCCCTGTCCTCTGAAGATCTACTGTCATCTGCTGGCGAGATCACGTGTTATGAGCTATGGCTGGCTTACAAAAGCATCACAATCTCAGTTTCACTAAAGTGCTGTGATTGGTGGAACTCGAATATATACTTTCGTAATACGAAAATAGGCAGTGTACATGTTGCTGCACTTAGAAGTTTGTCCCAAAATGCGCATGTGTTTCTTTGGTGTGTGTTCATTTTCTAAAGTGTGCGGAAGTTCTACACCAGTCTGTAAAACCTAAACCATTCAAAGATTGATAAGTTTTATAGTTCTGAGGGAAAGTTTACTTTCACATAAAGAGGAAAACTATGTATTTTCACCTGGGAGAAAGTGTACTTTTAACCAGGAAAATCCCGAATTTTTTTCCCTTATCCCTGTATACACGGGGTTCTTTTTGCACCCTTCTCACATATCATAGTCTAAACATTGCTACAAAAGACTTTTTCCTTTCCGTCTACAATAACTGATCCTCACATCATTTTTCCACTATCAGCTGTCTTTCTCCTCATTTACAGAACATAGATAACAATCACAACCTAACAGGCATAGCACTGACCAACATATATTCAGTATATTATTATTACACAAAAATACAACTAAAGGAATACATCTACAAATAAAATTTCATACCTTCCCAAATATTCATTTATACTTTGTTTGTATTATGAAAATTAGCAAAATAAAATTTACTAACTGTACATTGAAAACAGACAATTAACAAGACAGAGACTACTGTTGAATTGATACACTGTAATTACATAGGATGAAAATCTGTCACAATCAATTGAAGTTTTGAATTGCATTTTCAAATTTTGCATGAGAGACCAACTCCAGCCACCATCAGGCATTGAAATAATCCAGTGGCGAAAGCTGAAAATTTGTGCTGGATTGGGGCTCAAACCTCAACATCTTACTGAACGCAAGTGGTTGCCTTAACTGCTTCAGTCATCTGGACACGCTTCCATCTGGCCCAAATTTTCATGCTGTTGCACTCTAGTAGCATCCCCTGTCTGTTCACCTACTTGCTCACAGTCAGTCCTGTATTCCCAAACAGACCCTGTTGTGCATACGGTATACGGGTGAATGGACAGTGGATGCCACTAGCATGTGACAAGTCAAGAATTTGGGTCATACGAGAAGCATGTTCAGATGGGTGAGGTGGTTGAGGGAACTACTCCTGTTAAATTGGTAGATCAAAGTTCAAGTCCTGGTCCAGCACAAATTTTCAATTTTCACCGTCAAATTATTTTGATGCCTTATTGCGGCTGGAGTTGGTCTCTCCTTCGAAATTTGATATTTACAGCCGCTGTGTCAAACAACAATGTGGCATTGTACATGTCCAACAGAACAGACACCACACATTTACTCATACATACTAGTACTATGTTTTGCATTGTAGTTCATATTCCATTCCTCAAATTTCCTTGATCAAGTTACCTAATTCTCAAAAATTAACCATTACTACTTTGCAGCTAATTTGATGAACCTTTCCTGGTCTCTTGTCAAGCTGTGTCTGCATCACTTTTTGTATTCGGCAGACTGCCTCAGGGGATGTTTCTGTTCAGATCATTCTGCACAGGACACAGTCCCACATTCCACTTCTTTGAGCTATGACATTTTGCCTTCCCACCTAGCACTTACTTATATGTGTCCTTTGGCTCTTGTGTAAGCAGTTTTTGTCTGGAAGTGTTTAGAAAAGAGGCAGTGGCTTCACTTGAAACAGTGTCCAAAATTCTCTCAATACAAACCCACCACCTTGTTCCTTAAATATCTGAAAAATGCGATCCCTACCCATAACTATGTCTTCTTCGAGGGGATTATATTAGAAACAACTACATGACATGCTAATGGGAACCATTCTATGCCTACCTGTGAAAGTGGTCATACACATACCAGCACTAATGTAACTTTTGTACAGCTTTTTATGCCAGCGTGACCACCTAATACCTGCTGTCTGAATGAGTGGACACTGCTAAATTGTGCAAAGATCAAAGTTGACCATCGAGTAGTGGTTCGTGCTGCTGAGCACCCAACTTCAATGGTTGCTTCACAACCCATGCAAGCTGGATCCTCTTCCTGTTACAAGCTTCACTGAACTATGTATGTGGAAGAGACACCTATTGATCCTGCAATCCTCCTTGCCTTAATATCTGCCAGACTCTGTCCTACAGCCACCTCCACCCATCACTCCATGTACTCTTCACCTACCAGAGCACTCCTCCACACCCTTGTGCACCACAGTCAACTGGCCCTTCTTCAATCAGAGCCAGATCACTAGTGCCACATTCCTAGCCCAAGTGCTTGCTACCTCTCCCTCCCAACAGTAATTGCCCCCGTCTCCATAGGCATCACTAACACTCAATTAAACAGGAGGAGGGGATGGGAAGGAGACGACTCAGTAAATAGGATGTATGTCACAAGGGAACCTAAATTCGAGATTCCATTGAGAAAAGTTGAAAAAATTAGGACATAAAGCCACTTTTTGGAGCATTCTGGATGCCTCAGACCATGTTTTTTGATGGCACTTAAAACTCCTAAAGCATACTAATTTAACCATGGATTAAAATGTATTTTCTAACTACCAAGTATAAAAGTTTATCTAATATTAACATTTAAATTTACCATCAGTGTTTGTATTATTATTATTATTATTATTATTATGTTATTATTAAATCCTAAACCTTTTTCTAGGGAAGAAACAAAGAAAAATAACAGAGAAAATAATAGGCTATATGCTGTATTTAGATCAATATAAAAAACAGTTGATAAATTCCTATAACCTAGGTTCTCCTACATTGTAGTCATAAAATTGAGAAATTGATATACATTTTGTAATAAACATTTACTTAACATTGTTCCTTTGCCTTGTAAAAAAGGCAATATTGACGAATAGCCTCGAACATTGTTCATAGCAGTTCCTCTTGACTCATACACGGACTGTAACTTTATTATTATACCAACACCAGACTGTAAGTGATTGCCACATGGCATCCCGTTGTTAGCTTTCTGCCTCCTAGCCACCCGTCTTATGAACTTACAGCAAAACCAACAAAACCAAGCAGATTCGTGCTTATCTACCTCACTCCATCATCACTCGTAGAGATACCAACAGTTGGTTAAAACTTGGGAGACTGTATTTTTAATGAAAATATAAGTGGATTTGATTTGATAGGATATTAGCAAATCCACCAAACCATTAATTCTTACTGCTTAAGAGCTTTTAATATATGCAGTTAGTTAAGCTTAGATACATTTATTCAGTGATATCATTTTTTGTCAACAGGGACTAAAAAATATTTTGGTGGGTGGGGCACGTACTCCGTCACCATCCCCTCCCCTTCCCAGCGTTAACACCCATGCTCTCCTCCAACCTTGTCAATGCATGGCAATCCGTTTGGTATATGTACCCAGTAGGGAAAACAGCCCATGATATCCAGGGCTCCCAATTCAGCTTACAACATTGAAAAAAGGTGATACTCTTCTGAGTAACAGAGTATGTGGAAATTCGGCACAACAAACTGGCAGATGCAGCAGCCAAGGCGGCATCCAACATTGCTCCTGCAACATACTGATCTATACTCTTATATGAAGTGACTTCACTAGTGAAGCACAGGGACACACCCATGGAGACAAGGAATGATTGGAAATGTGAGGCAAGAAAGTGTAGGTGGGTCAGTCACCTAGCTGTTTTGTAGCTCCTTCCAGCCACAAAGATTGAAATGAAGTCCTGACTTTTCTCCACATTGGACATTTTATTGTAGCATTTGGATTCCTTCTCCAGTGAATGAGCTCAGCAGTGTGCAGTTCTTATTGCATACAACTGTCTTTGTGTCTCTTTTGTTAGAATGCTTCGTTCATTTTCCAGTCCATAATTTGGCTGTCCTTGCCCTCTATTTCAGATAGTAACGTACTACAGTTTGTACAGCGAAGAAGAGCCTCAACACCTGGCAGCACTGTCACCAACTTTTAGCTTAAAAATTCCTCAGGCTAATGGTATGAAATGAAATGTCGTGTGGCTAAGGCCTCCTGTTGGGTAGACCAGTCGCCTGGTGCAAATCTTTTTAGTTGACACCACTTTGGCGACTCGCGTGTCGATGTGGGTGAGGTGATGGTGAAGACAACACAACACCCAGTCCCTGAGTGGAGATAATCCCCGACTCAGCCAGGAATCAAACCCGGGCCCCTTTGCATGGCATTCTGCCGTGCTGACCACTCAGCTATCGAGGCGAACAGCACACTGCCATAGAGATGTATACAGAATCATATTATGTGTTGTGTTGTGGTAAATGTGCAAAGCATTGCAACAGAGCCAACTTTAACTCTTGGGGCTTTTCTTTCACCATTTCAGTCAACTGAACTGTAACATTTTGGACTTGTCTGAATTATTTTTAGATTATTTTGTGCTCTTTTCACTATAATATTCCCACAGTTTATTTCATATTGCTCTTTTTTTAATGGATTTGAACAACAATAATGGAAATGTAACACAAGAGCATTTAATTGTGTATGTTGGGAAGGTGTTCAGTGATAACTTGCTTGTTAAAACCATCAGTATTTGAAACTGTGATTGCCTTGGTTTAACTGTCACAGCCCGTGGTAAATCATTTCAGATATAAGGAAAACACTCAGTCTTTCCAGAAATAGGTCACGTGTTAGCAGTAGATGAGTTTTGCTTCATAAAATATGTAACTTTTTCCCACAAACATTAGGCCTTCAGTGACTACCATTGCAGAATATTGTCAAATGATATTTCATGAAACTCTTCGAAATTCTGGTTGTATATAAAGGCCATTAGGAGCACCAAAGATAGTGTGCAGCCCCTAGCGAATGAGACAGGAAATGAAATTGGAGGTGACAAAGCAAAAGCTGAAATGTTGAACTCAGTTTTCAAATGTTACTTTACAAAGAAAAGCCCATAAGAATTTCCCAATTCAATCCTTGTAACAATTAAAAAGATGAATGAAACCTATTAGTGTCAGTGGTGTTGAGAAACAGCTGAAATTGTTAAAATTGAACAAAGCTCCAGGGTGCCATGAGATCCCTGTCAGTTTCTGTACTGAATTTGTGGCTGCATTCGCCTCTCTTCTAACCGTAATCTATTGTAGATCCCTCAAACAAAAAACTGTGCCCAGTTTTTAGGGAAAAGCACAGATCACACCTTTCTACAAGAAGGATAATGCAAGTGATCCACAAAACTACCGTCCAATATCCTTGACATTGATTTGTTATAGAATCTTTGAAGATACTCTGAACTCAAACATAACGAGGTATGTTGAACAGAATGACCTCCTCAGTGTCAACCAGCTTGGATTCCGAAAACATAGATCATATGAAACCCAACTTGCACTTTTCTCACATGGCATACTGAAAGCATTGGATCAATGCAGTCGGGTAGATGGAGTATTTGTTCGTTTCCAAAAATTATTTGGCACAGTACCACACCTACACTTATTATCAAAAGTATGATCATGTGGGTAGCAAGTCAAATTTGTGACTGGATTGAGGAGTTTTTGGTAGGGAGGATGCAACATGTTATCTTGGATGGAGAGTCATCGTCAGATGTAGAAGTAACTTCCAAGTGTGCCCCAGGGAAGTGTGTTGGGACCCTTGTCATTCATTTTGCATATTAATGACCTTGCAGACAATATTAATAGTAATCTCAGACTTTCTGCAGATGATGCAGGTGTCTGTAATGAAGCTGGTTAAATATTCAGTCATAGCTTGATGACTGGAATCTGCCAACTCATCCAAATACCTGGGTGTAGCATTTTGCAGGAATATGAAATAGAATTATCACATAAGCTCAGTCGTGGGTAAAGCAGTTGGTAGTCTTGGGTTTATTGGTAGAATACTGGAGAAGTGCGATTAGTGTACAAAGGAGATCACTTAAAGGTCATCAGTTTTAGAATGCTGGTGAAGTGTGTGGGACCCCTTACCATGCATGACTACCAGGGGATATTGAACATATACAAAGAAGGGCAGCATGAATGGTCACAGGTTGGTTTGAGCTGTGGGAGAGAGTTACAAAGATAATGCAGAAACTGAATTGGAAGACTGTCGAAGATAGGTGTAAACTATCCAGGAAAGCCTATTAACAGGTTTCGAGAGCCAGCATTAGATGATGACTCTAGGAACATACTACAATCCCCTATGTATCACTCACATAGGGATCGTGAGGATAACATAAAACTAATTAGAGCATGCAGAAAGGCATTGAGACAATCATTCCTCCCACACTTTGTACGTGAATAGAATGGGAAGAGACACTATTAATTGGTACAGTGGGACTTACACTCTGCAATGCACCTCATGGTTCTTTGCAGAGTATAGAAGTTGTAGATGTAAAATGACAGATGCTCAATACAGATTTTAATTTGTTAGGGTCTCAAAAGTCCTAAAAGGAAATTGATGTATGATTACCATTTCATTTACTGGTTTTTAGAGTTTGATTACTAATGTAAAAAAGACCTGTGATATTGAAAAATAAAAAAATTGTCATAGATTAGGCTACCATTTGTCATTAAGGTTTCACACCGAACTGCGCTTAAAAACTCAAGATAACTGCTTGCATAGACATTTGGGCTGTAATTTTTCAGATGTTACTCATGAAGAGCCATGTATACTACCCTCCTCCACATGCACACACAAACTTTCTTATGCAGGGAGGAGAAGCAAAAAAGCTTGTTTGGCAAGGGAGGGGAGTATACAGAAGGTGAGACATGTGAAAAAAGTATTATAGAGAGAGGGAAGCATTCAGTAGTCAGATTTATGATAAATTATCATTTTGTTTCTTTAAGAACATAATTTTTGGAATATGTAGCACAATATTCCAGTTGTTGAACAAACAGTGACACATTTCGTTAGGCTCATTCTCAAATAGTAAATTTTCATACTTCTATCTGAATTCATCTTTTCGGAGCAAAATTCTTCCAGAGGAATCACACCTCTCCTTTTATATATGTACACCATTAATGTAAATAAGGTACTATAATTTTATAAGCCAATAAAACATCAATTTAAGGGGAATTACATTCTATTGTTCACAGAGCTCTTCATGCCACGAAAGAAGAGTGTAATAAACATGAAAAGTTCTTGGACTTCAAGCAACTTTTGGATCATTTTATAAAAATTCAGGATCAACATAAAAGAAGCAAACAGGCTGCGCGTAATGCTGCTTTATTAGAGAAGAAAATTGCAGGGCTGGATACATAGCACCGAAGTAGCTGTTATTTACTATCTGTGTGGTTAATAAAAACAGTATTGTATCAAAGAATCATTGAGACCCTGTGTAGTATACAAATAAAAACTTTTTCCAGTTCATTGATACAGTGTTATCTTAAGCAGTTGTTTTATGCCATAGGTATGGTATAATTGCTCTATTACTTTGTTAAATTATTTTGGCATACTGTACAGCAATGCAAAGGCCACACACAGAAAATTTCACCAGGTTAGCAGCTGTGAAACTTGGAAAATGAAAGCATCTTTCATTGTACATTCTGGAATTTTTTTATACTACCTTAAAGTTGCAGTTGTAATCACAACAAATTTTGTCCTCCTTCTTGCAACTGTTTGTGATAAGAAACAAATCCCTGAAGCTGCATTACTCACTGTATTTTGCTTGTGTATCATTGTCTATTTTGTATAGGAAACCTCTCATGAAATGAGTATATTGCAGCTGTTTAATAAATTGCTCTATACATGAACTATATGTGTTTCTGTTTAAAGTAACCTTGGTGTAATACACACAGTTCCTTTAGCCTTTATCACATGTGATCAGAAGTATTAGACTAAACCCATTTTGTTTCCCCATGTCCTCTCATCCTGGGGTCTGAGTAACATGTTGCTCCTTTCTGATCTTCCCCAACCTTCTCTCGCTCCCTCCTCCTCCCCCCCCCCCCCCCCCCCCCCTCCCTGAGGGAGGAACAAATAGTTTCAAAAGCTAGGAAATATTTAATGTGTCAGTCAGCAGTACTGGAATTTCATCTCCTGAAGGTAAGCTATGGCCCGCCAGCCATTCTGTCTCTGTAATTTTATAGTTTTCTCAACTGAATTTTGCTTTTGATATTGTTAGGACTAACCTGTTAAACAGCTGAAATATAGCACTCATAAGTGCTGTAAGCTTTAGATTTAATTCTCAATTATTACAGCACAGACACAAAATATTGTAGAAGGAAGAAAGAAATATATATAAAAGCATAGTAACTCTCACTGAAAATTATATTAGGGTAGTTTGAAAAGTTCTCGGAATCACCACGAGAGGTCAGTGCTAGTGCAACGAGTTGTTCATGCGATATTCAATGGACTGTTGCCTGTAAACATGTGCCACATCAGTGCTCTTGTAAGAGAGTTGTGGCGGTGACGTGGCTCTGTTGTTTCCGCGTAGTGATTTGCGAAGATGGAAAAAATTGAGATTTGAGCAGTGATTAAGTGCTTTCATACCTTTCTTTACGAAGTAAAGGACATTCATGCCGGTTTCCAGAATACACTGGAGGACTCTGCTCCTTCATATTCAACTGTTGCTAAGTGGACAAATGAATTTAAATTTGGTTGGGAGAGCTTAGATGATGATCCACGCAGTGGGCGACCAAGGTGTGTCATTGCTCCAGAAATCATTGCAAAAGTGTACAAAATGCTCATGGAGGATCACCAATTGAAAGTGCATGAAAGTGCTCACAATTGCTAGATGTCATCTGAAAGGGTATATCACATTTTACCTGAAGAATTAGAAATGAAAAAAATTACCTGCAAGATAGGTGCCGCAACTTGACGCGCGCCTGCACACATGTGCCATCCCCATGGCAAAATTACACGAACTAAGGTACGAATTGTTGCCACACCCACCTTATTAAGCTGATATGAGTCTATCAGACTTTCATCTCTTCCCAAAACTGAAAATTTTTCTTGGTAGACCAAGATTCACTTCAAATAAAGAATTGATAGCCAGAGTTGAGAACTGTTTTGCAGGCCTGGAGGAAAGTCATTTTTGAGATGGGATCAAGGCACTGGAACATCATTTGGACCAAGTGCATTAATCTACAAGGAGACTACATTGAAAAATAAAAAAAGTTTCAGAGATGTAAGTACTTTTTCAATTCTGTTCAGAGAACTTTTCAAACCATCTTCATACAATGCAACAACAAAAAATAGAATTGAGGAAGAATGAAAACTCTGTACTTAGATAAAGTTTCCTGGTCATTGAATACTGACTGTCAAAAAGGAATTGAGGTGGGTTAGATAAAAGAGATGAAAGACAAAGACACAAGCACACACAAAAACATTGATAACAAGAAAGGAAAAATAAAATGATTATTCTTTCACTAATAATCTCTTGCAGATAAAAATTGAAAATATTTTCATTGAAGTTGTTTGATTATTGTTACCTACTGGAGCAGTAAAGTTTGCTTCTTGAAATACCCATCAACGATTGCAACCTTCTCTTTGATATACTGTTCTTTTGTTTCCCATTAAATATGATTTTTGTTGGTTCTGAGTAACTATGATTGGGAATAGTAATTATGAAACACACTTCTACTGGGTGTCTGAGAGTTTGACTCTTTATTTGACATTAAATAGTGAAAATGTTGCAAGAGAAGTGTATTGAGGTAAGTAATTTATCGAGGTTGTGGATAAGTCATTTCTCTGCTATACACTTTCTTCCAGGATCGATTATTGTCTTCTGCAGGACAGATTCTGTGAAGTTTTGGAAATAGGATGAAGTACTTGCAGCACAGAAACTGGGCCATGCCAAGATAGCATAATCTAATGAGAGAACATCCCATGAAACACAATGATCCGGGTGCAAATCCCACTGCAGCACACAGTTTTAATCTGTCAGGAAGTTTCAAACAATGTATCATTTTGAAGACCAGTGTTAAATAGTGGCATAAAACAGAATTGACAAATGCAAAAAGACAAAATAGTCTATATGTCATAAACCAGTGTTATCGAGTGAGATGGCTTATTTAGGTTCATATCCCTGTGTGGCCATCCAGATTTATATTTTCCATGGTTTATCTAAGTCACTTAATGTGAATGCAAGAGACATTCATTAAATAAAGGAATGGCCCATTTTCTTCCCCATCCTTGTCTAATCTGATCTCATGCTAAGTTTCGAGTGACCTTGTTGACTGGATGTTGAATCCTAATCTCCTTGAACCATTGTTAACTGTTTGTTTCAGGAAAAAATTAATCTTATCTTTATCTTCTCATATCTCACCTGCTTAGGTGTGGCTAGTTTGTACAGTAGAGCACTACTATCAAAAGGCAGGGATTAAAATTACAATTTTCAGTTGTCACAATTGTTTCAACCTATACATGTCCATCTCAGTGGTAATACTTTCAACTGTGCTAAGGGTATATAACAAAGGGCACTGTGGCTTAACCAATTTTTTTTTCCACACACACACACACACACACACACACACACACACACACACACACACACACACACACACACTAGCAAAGGAAATCAATTCATGTTAATTTGTTACTGTGAAATTTTGTTAGAACAACTACATAAAAATGAATTGGTAGTTCCTCAGTACATTATATCCAGACTCCTTCTATTGATACCCATATTAGGAAGCAAATTAAATCACTACTCACAAAATCAGGAATTTATGGGTGTTACAATGGAATCCAAGATCTGTTCTATCCAACAAAATCAACATCAAAAATGAAGTTCATCAACAGAAGATTATGGTGGGCTGCATAACAGAAACCTAGTTCTCTCTCTCTTCCAATGGATATTCAGTAATAAGACCTGATACATTAGCTGGAAGAGGTGGTATGGCAATTTTGGTTCACAATAGCATCTCATACATTAACATGATCTAAAATTATACATTTCTAATTTACAAAAAAATAGCTATTAAGTCTTCTCGCTTCATGTATTTACAACATAATGTTTGTTTACACTCCATCAAGAAATAAAATAGATGCTGAAACCTGGAATAAAGTCTCTTGCCAGTTAGTTATGCCAGTCATTATACATGGAAATTTCACCTCCCTGAGTTTGAGCGTTGCTTATTAGGAGTGACAGAGAATAATCAGCTAATTGTAATAAATAATGGCTCACCAACTCCAACACCTTATTCATCCAAAAGACCATCACCACTGGGAATTATATTATTATGTTCTAGCTCTGTCAAGATTTCCAAATGGTAGCTTTAAAAGACCCACTAGAATTGGACCAACTACCAATTTTGTTGAACGTCAACAACAATAATGCGAAAAAGCCAACCATGATACCCTTAGTACATTAAGAAAGCTCAGTGTAAGTATGCAAGACAGTACTATTTCAAAAGACCCTTAAACTTGGAGATTCATCAAAGAGAAAACAGCAATATTGGATGCAGCAGACCATTCAGTCTCAAAGTAAAAGTTAATGCACTTGAATAAGTAGCATCCTTCTTGATGGTAGACTTTGAACATTGTAAAGAAATTGCCAGAAAATGACTTGCATTTCAAAAAGACAGGAAAAATCCTACTATAGATAATTAGCTTAAACTTCATAAAACGCAGGCACAAAAAAAATCTCAACACAATGACAAAAAAGGCTCATGGGCAAATATTCTGGAATATGAAAAAACAAATGAACATATCTGAGGTATTCCAGCACGTTAAAATAAGAATCAGACTTTCACCTGCAGAAAGTATCTTCAAAGATCTGGATGACTTGTTTAATTGCATTCATGGAGTCCACTGACAGTGCATCTTACTTTCAATATACGAATAACTGCTACTTGGATAACTTTCTACGCCAATCATTCTATATGCATAACTGCAGAAAGTACTAAAGAATGCTACAGATTCTTCCATGGGATAGATACCATACATCACTCTGTGTTACGTCATGTGCCTAATTTAACTCGAATATGTTTACTTGATGTTTATAAAACAGCATAGATGAAGAAAGAATTGACACCTGATTGGCCACTTCAAATTATTCTACCAATCACAAAATTCAACATTAATCCTCTTGGCTAAAAATCATTTATACCAGCCTCATTATCATCTTGCATTGTTATAAGACACTTGAACACATGATTAAAATAAATTGGAATAGTGGCTTGAATCAAGAATTATTTCCAAAGTTGCAACTTGGATTTCACAAAGGAAAATAAATGCTTGACACGCTCTCCATTTTATCAACTATAATACAAACTGTGAATAACAAGAGGTCAGCACTTTCTGCAGATATTTCAGGGGCTTACAGCAATATATTATTAACAGTTCTACTACCAAAATTATTAAATATGGGCAGCATTCCTTCAATTTTTGTTTCAGAAATCAAATCATTTTCAAATTAACATGAAATATTTGTTCGACACAATAATAAAATACTTAACTCCACAATTACATGAAAAAGGCTTAACCCAAGGGGCTGTCCCAAACACTTTGCTTTACATAATCTATACCTCAGATCTCAAAAATATTTTTTTCTTCAGCAGTCAAAATTCTCCTGTATCCTGATGATATATGCTGTAGACAAAAGGTTACCTGCATCAAAATACTTCTTAAAACAAGCTGTCTCAACGTTAATTTGATGGCTCATTGTTAGTGGCCTTTCAGTATTGCGAAACAAATCCTCAGTTGTCCACTTTATAAAACTATATTATTCTGTTGCATGAAACAAAATTTCCAGTTAAAATATCTGTGAAATTTTTGTGCATGATCTTTAGACAAATATTTCATATGGATTAACTACATTGAATGTAAAACAATCTATGAATATTATGAAGTCAATAGCTGGTGCTTGGTGGGAAGCTCATCCCTCTATTATTCTGATGTTATACGGAGCTATATAGGGTGATTCAAAAATGTTTACAAACTGACATGTGCACACAACAAGGATCAGTAATCACATAGGAACTGCGGGTTGTAAATGCCACTAGAGAGCTCTATGGGAACAAGAAGCCGTTGCTACACAAACACAGGCAGAGTGTGTGGGGACCATTCTCACTGTGGAAGTGTTGGGAGTAACATAGCTAGCTACACGTACTGCAAAATGGCTAAGATGCATTCGATTTATGACGTGGCCAACTGCAACAGATGAGAAGCTGTGCAGTCGTATTGTGCAAAATATCCCGATAGAAAGGTGCCATGCCACACATTATTCTCCATCCTGCATTGCTGATTGCACAAAACCGGCTCGTTACATGTGCACAAGCCAGATGCTGGTCACCAACAAGCAACACAAACAGTTGCAGCAGAAGTAAGCGTTCTCGAAAAGGTGCAATCATATGCTATCAACAAGTACACAGGTGTGTCCCGCACCACTGATATCCCCCAACCCTCTATCTGGCACACTGTACACAACAAAGGACTGCATCTGTTTCATTTCCAATGCATCCATGCACTGCAGCCAGAGGACAACAACAGGCACATGGGATTTGTGCAGTGGTTTCTGCAGGAACCTGCTGCAGACCGAAGCTTCACAACAAGTGTCCTCTTCACCGATGAGGCTGTGTTCTCACTCGAGAGCGTGATGAACATCCACAACCTGCATACTTAGGTGGATGTGAACCCACATGCTACACATATGCATACCTCACAATGCAAATTTACTCTTAACGTGTGGGCTGGTATTGTAGGATGGTTGCATGTATCTTATGTTCTTGTGAGAGGTTATGCCAGACATACTGAATGATGATGTCATGCCTATTCATCACCACATTCAATTTCAGCACAGTGGAGCTACCGCACATTTCAGCAGACATGTGAGGACACATCTGCAGGCAACCTTTTCTGGCTCTGGATTAGTCACGGCGGGCCAGTCACATGGCCACCACAATCACCTGATCCGTCCCCAATCGATTTTTTTCCTGTGGGAGTTTCTGAAGGGCCTTGTTATGAAACGCCTGTTACATAGCCGGAAGACCTAGTGGGCAGGATTGTTGTGGCAGCAGGATGTCTTCAAGATACACCAGGTATCTTGGAAAGGCTGTGGTGTCCAGTGCATTGTCATTGTCGGGCAAGCCTCGATCATCTGGACGAAATGTTAAGCATCTCCTGTAGTAGACATCCATTTTTAACATTTGACTAAATAACTGCAACGCCATTTGGTAGCCCCAGATGGCCTTTGCGACCCCCAGTACCTATGTGATTACTGATATGCTTATCATATGCCCAATGTGCCATGTCAGTTTGTAAAAATTTTTTAACCACCCTGTATCAGTACTGGACTATTGAAATATCCTTTACAGCAGTTTATCAAAAAAAGTTCTGTCTAAACTCAATAGTTTTCCGATATTGTTGTCTGCAGATATACATCAGCAGAATGCGATCTACACCTACAAATGGATTGTTAGCTGAAGCAGTGGAACATCATCTCAAACAAATGACAGATTTCAATTAGCAAAGAAGTTTCTTCTAAGGATTAGCAAAGAAGTTCCTTCTAAGGGGTATAAACAGACTACTACTCCAATTTCAATCAATGGACCATGTCACTCTCTGCATTCAAATTAATTTCCTACACAGCCTTTATTGTTATTAGCAGCAGACCTTGTTTATGAAATTAAATGTCATATCAACACAAGTGGTGGGGATATACAATCTCAGTTCTCAAGGCCTTCTTTCTATACTTGGAACAAAGATATTATGAATTGGATCTCTGATGTTTCATCAAAGGCATTATTAATATTAAAAATTCCTGGGTGAAAAAATATATAAAACAAGAGAAACGCAACCACTTACTTTTAGAGGACTGGTGCATGGCACACAGAAACACTAGCTTTTAAGCTCTAGCTCTGTTTCTAGTAAGAGTATATTCAGACACACAACCACCAGATTTATACTCTCACAGCTGTGGCAAGACTGATTACTGAATATCAAAAGCCGCTGCCTGGAAAAATGGTGAGGAGGAGGTAGGGGAGGATGCACCAGGCATGGAGAGGCTATCAGGGTAGCGCGAGGCAGGTCGTTCGCAAGATGCCTCAGTGGCTGTATGATGAGATGAAAGGAGAGCAGAGGATTGAGGATGGGAGAGGGGAGGAGGGGAATGGAGGAAAGGAGAGGAATATGGTGATAAAGAAGGAGACAGGGAGGGGGAAAGAGAGAGAGAGAGAGAGAGACCACATCTACATATACATCCATACTCCGCAAACCACCTGATGGTGTGTGGCGGAGGGTACCCTGAGTACCTCTATCGGTTCTCCCTTCTATTCCAGTCTCGTATTGTTCGTGGAAAGAAGGATTGTCGGTATGCTTCTGTGTGGGCTCTAATCTCTTTGATTTTATCCTCATGGTCTCTTCGCGAGATATACATAGGAGGGAGCAATATACTGCTTGACTCTTCGGTGAAGGTATGTTCTCGAAACTTTAACAAAAGCCCGTACCGAGCTACTGAGCGTCTCTCCTGCAGAGTCTTCCACTGGAGTTTATCTATCATCTCCGTAACGCTTTTGCGATTACTAAATGATCCTGTAACGAAGCGCGCTGCTCTCCGTTGGATCTTCTCTATCTCTTCTATCAACCCTATCTGGTACGGATCCCACACTGCTGAGCAGTATTCAAGCAGTGGGCGAACAAGCGTACTGTAACCTACATCCTTTGTTTTCGGATTGCATTTTCTTAGGATTCTTCCAATGAATCTCGGTCTGGCATCTGCTTTACTGACGATCAACTTTATGTGATCATTCCATTTTAAATCACTCCTAATGCGTACTCCCAGATAATTTATGGAATTAACTGCTTCCAGTTGCTGACCTGCTATTTTGTAGCTAAATGATAAGGGATCTATCTTTCTATGTATTCGCAGCACATTACACTTTTCTACATTGAGATTCAATTGCCATTCCCTGCACCATGCGTCAATTCGCTGCAGATTCTCCTGCATTTCAGTACAATTTTCCATTGTTACAACCTCTCGATACACCACAGCATCATCTGCAAAAAGCCTCAGTGAACTTCCGATGTCATCCACCAGGTCATTTATGTATATTGTGAATAGCAACGGTCCTATGACACTCCCCTGTGGCACACCTGAAATCACTCTTACTTCGGAAGACTTCTCTCCATTGAGAATGACATGCTGCGTTCTGTTATCTAGGAACTCCTCAATCCAATCACACAATTGGTCTGATAGTCCATATGCTCTTACTTTGTTCATTAAATGACTGTGGGGAACTGTATCGAACGCCTTGTGGAAGTCAAGAAACATGGCATCTACCTGAGAATCCGTGTCAATGGCCCTCTGAGTCTCGTGGACGAATAGCGCGAGCTGGGTTTCACACGACCGTCTTTTTCGAAACCCATGCTGATTCGTACAGAGTAGATTTCTAGTCTCCAGAAAAGTCATTATACTCTAACATAATACGTGTTCCAATATTCTACAACTGATCGACGTTAGAGGTATAGGTCTATAGTTCTGCATATCTGTTCAACGTCCCTTCTTGAAAACAGGGATGGCCTGTGCCATTTTCCAATCCTTTGGAACGCTACACTCTTCTAGAGACCTACGGTACACCGCTGCAAGAAGGGGGGCAAGTTCCTTTGCATACTCTGTGTAAAATCGAACTGGTATCCCATCAGGTCCAGCGGCCTTTCCTCTTTTGAGCGATTTTAGTTGGGTTTCTCTATCCCTCTGTCATCTATTTCGATATCTACCATTTTGTCATCTGTGCGACAATCTAGAGAAGGAACTACAGTGCAGTCTTCCTCCGTGAATCAGCTTTGGAAAAAGACATTTAGTATTTCGGCCTTTAGTCTGTCATCCTCTGTTTCAGTACCATTTTGGTCACAGAGTGTCTGGACATTTTGTTTTCATCCACCTACCGCTTTGTCATAAGACCAAAATTTCTTAGGATTTTCTGCCAAGTCAGTACATAGAACTTTACTTTCGAATTCATTGAACGCCTCTCGCATAGCCCTCCTCACACTACATTTCGCTTCGCGTAATTTTTGTTTGTCTGCAAGGCTTTGGCTATGTTTATGTTTGCTGTGAAGTTCCCTTTGCTTCTGCAGCAGTTTTCTAACTCGGTTGTTGTAGCACGGTGGCTCTTTTCCATCTCTTATGATCTTGCTTGGCACATACTCATCTAACGCATATTGTACAATGGTTTTGAACTTTGTCCACTGATCCTCAACACTATCTGTACTTGAGACAAAACTTTTGTGTTGAGCCGTCAGGTACTCTGTAATCTGCTTTTTGTCACTTTTGCTAAACAGAAAAATCTTCCTACCTTTTTTAATATTTCTATTTACGGCTGAAATCATCAATGCCGTAACCACTTTATGATAGCTGATTCCCTGTTCTGCATTAACTGTTTCAAATACACACATGAGGGGAAGGGGCAGGAAAAGTGATGGGGGAAAGGTACAACACAATCTGGGTGGGAGAGGAGTGGTGGGGACAAAAGAAAGAAGGGAAAAGTGGGAAACCTGTTAGTGGAGGTTTAAGCCTGGAGGAGAGAATTATCCTAGGGGACTTTAATGGAAAAATAGGTAAAGAGGATATGTTCATCCCCACAATAGGAAAACATGGCAAGCACTCGACCACAAACAAAAATGGATTAAAAATGATCAATTTTGCACTGTCAAAAAATATAAGAATTTGCTCGATGATGTTCCCTCACAAAGAAATACACAAAGGTATGTGGTGCTCTCCAGATGGCAAAACAGTAAATCATATTGACCATGTTATGACAGATCACCATTGCACTTCATTTATAAGATGTCAGAACGTAGAGAGGAACTAGTGGTACGAAAGATGAAAACCAAGATGATTTGGAATCAACAATCAAAAATCACACCAAAGCCTAATTTATATATCGAACAACTGAAGGAACTGTCTGTTAAAGAAACCTATGCGACTGAAATAAATAACCGATTTACAGCATTGCAAGAAGCTGAGGAGGTAAATAGTGTCAAGAAGGCTTGGGAAATAATAAAGACTGTAGTAACAGATGCAGCAGAAAAAACACTGGACAGGAAAAAGAAAACGAAGGAACAGAAATGTTCAACGAAAAGTGTGAGAGAGCAGTGGAAAAGAGAAAAGAAGCCAGCATACTGTGGCTGCAAAATAAGGAGAGAGGGGACAGGAGGAAGACCTTCAAGGCGGTTAGAAGAGAAACGGCAAGAGTTCTATGAACAGAGAAAAGGAAGCATCTAACTGGAGTCCTAGAATCTATAGAAGTGGAAAGCAGGAATGGAAACTCAAAGAAGTTGTTTCAGTATACAAAGAAAAGTACGAGAGGTTATCAAAATGAAAACCTATTCATAAAAGATAAAAATCAAAATATACTAACACAGCTGGAAGATATCCTCGAAAGATGGAAAGAGTATTTCTCAGAAATGTTAAATTCCACTGATCCGCACATAACCTTCAATTATGCAATGTCTGAGAGTTACAGCATTAATAATGACGAATGTAGAACCACAGAACAGGAAGCGATCCACACCATTCAAAAGCTGAAAAACAACAAGGCAGCAGGCGAGGACCAGACATCAGCAGAGATGTTAAAAGAAGGTGGAAGCAAACTACACAAAGAAATTTATAACCTTATCACAATGATATGGAAAACTGAAACACTGCCTGAAGATTGGAAAACTGCAATAACTTGTCCCACACACAAGAAAGGAAACAGAATGGAATGTGGAAATTACAGAGGAATCAGTTGGCTGAACATAACATACAAAATCCTGCCAATGATCATTCTGGAAAAACTTAAACCTTACGCAGAAAACATTATTCAAGATTACCAGGCTGGATTTCGAGCAAACCGTTCCACAACTGATAATATGTTTACTGTACGACAGATCTTTGAGAAATATTGAGAATTCAACAAAAACATCCACTGTCTCTTCATTGACAGCCAGCAAGCCTATGACAGCATCCACAGAAGTAGCCTCTACAACATGTTACGATAATTTAGTACACCCAGTAAAATCATTAGGATGATACAACTGTGCATGGATGGCTCCCACACAGCAGTGAAGTTCAGAGGATCCATATTCCCCGCCTTTCTGATTAAAACAGGCTTACAACAAGGAGACGCTCTTTCGTGTGTCCTCTTCAACCTTGCATTAGAGAAAGTGGTTCAAGAGAGTAATTTACTTCTATACAATGGTCTCCGATTCGAATACAGTGAAGTATAACTCCTGGTTTATGCAGATGATATAATGTTGCTGAGTGAAATTGAAGAAGAACTGAAAGACATGTACAGATCTCTCACGCACAGTGCCAGCAAAATGGAGCTTTTGATTAACCAAGAGAAAACAGAATATATGGAAATAGGTCGAGTCATAAATCCAAATCCTTACTTTGAAATTGACCAACATTCTAAATTCAGGAAAGTTCTTCAGTTTAAATACCTTGGATCATGTTTAAACAGTCAAAATATCATAACAGTGGATATAAACGAAAGAATAGCCTCAGGGTCAAGATGTCTGTACTCACTAAGCAACCCACTCAAAAGTAAAGCTTTGTCAATCACTACCAACATGAAGATATACAACATAGTACTGTACGGTTCAGAAAGCTGGACACTTACAAAGAATGAAAGAAAAAACTGAATGTTTTTGAAAGGAAAGTAATGAGAAAAATCTGGCGACCTGTGTTGGAGAATGGCATATGGAGAATTCGAAAGAACAATGAAATTTATCAGCTAATGAAGCAACTCACTATCATCCAGAAATTAAAAAGTACGAGACTGCAATGGGCTGGACATGTGGCTAGAATGGAAAACAACAGAATCACCAAAAAAGCATTTGAAGGACCTCTCCAGGCAACAAGAACATTGGGCCAACCTCGTACAAGGTGGAAAGATAACACAGAGAAGGACATTGCAGCATTAGGAATTTCCGCATGGTGGAGAGAGACTGCGAGAGATAGAAGGCGGTGGAAGCATATAGTTGATGCAGCATGTGGTCTACAGGGCCTGTCATCGCTGAGGAGGAGGAGAAGGAGAAGAAGAAGAAGAAGAAGAAGAAGAAGAAGAAGAAGTAGTTCAGAGAAACTTATGTTGGAAGGGAGTATCCACATTCCCAGTGTAGTGAAGCAGCTGTTGAAGTTATTAGTGTTGTGATGCGCAGCATGTTTGACAACTGGATGGTCAAGTTTGCAGTTTGCCACAGTTTGGCAGCCGTCATTCAGTTGACTGTGGACAGTTGGTTACTCATCATGCCCCACATAGAATGCTGCATAGTAATTACAGCATAGCTGAATATAACATGGCTAATTTCACACATGTAACAGATGCTTGAGACTGGACAGCAGTAGGAGGTGGCAGGTGGCTGTATGGGACAGGTCTTACACCTGCGTCGACCTTTGTGGTGCAGAATTGGGGGCTTGATTGGAGTATCAATCAACAGGGATATTGTGCAGGTCGGGTGGACAGTGGAACACTACTTTGGGGTGATGTGAGTAGGATATCCCTCATCTCAGGGTATGACGAGAGGTATTCAAAGCCTTGGTGTTGGATGTGGTTGAGCTTTTCAAGATTAGCATGATAGTAAAAGATTTGCGGAGTGCTGGCTGGTGGCTGTTCAACAGGGTTACTAGTGTCAGAGGAGAAGCTGGAACGAGAGATCTGCTCATGGATGAGCAGTATAGGATATTGTCTGCCAATAAAGGCTGTGGTACAATATCAGTATATTTCGACAACTGCTTTCCACGCAGCATCCACAGGTGGTAAGTCTGTTTGGAGGAGGCTTTGTGACTGGAACAGGTCACAGTTGTCAAAGTGGAGGTACTGTTGGTTGTTGGTGCACTTGATATGAAAGGACATATTTATGGAGCCACTGAGTGGTGATCAACATCTAGGTAGGTGGCTCATCCAGTTGAGAAAGACCAGGTGAAGCAGAGGAAATATGTATTACGAGTACTGGGGAAGGAGAAAGTTGTCCTTGCCACGAGTCCAGATCATGAAAATGCCATCAGTGAATCGGACCCATACAAGGGGTTTTACGTGTTGACTGGATACGAAGGATTCCTCTAGGTGGCCCATAAATAGGCGTAAGATGATCCCGTGGGACTACCCATGGCAGTATCACGGGTTTGTTTATAGATTTGACCTTCAAAAGTGAAATAATTGTGGGTCAGGATGCTGTTGGCCAGGAGGATTAGAAAAGAGGTGGTGGGTCTGGTATCAGGAGGAAATTTGGAAACGGTAGTGTCCCACGGTCGCAAGGGAGGTTGGTGTATAAGGATATTGCATCCATAATTACCACCAGGGAGAGAAAATGTGAAAAACCAGCAGAAGAAGTGATCAGTGTCTTAATGTGGGATGGGAAGTTATAGACAATGGTTTGGAGGTATTGGTCAACAAAGGTAAAGGTTCATTTAGTGGGAGCATTATATCCAGCCACAATAGGGCGACCATGGGGAGACCTTTACGGTGTGGCTGGTGGAATAGGTAAAAGGTAGGAGTGGTAGGTGTGCATGTGGTTGCTGGTGTGATGGGGAGATGGATTCAGTTCTCAGGTTTTGGGATAGTATAATTTTACAGTCTAATAATAATTTTGTGGGTTTAATTATTTCAGTTATTACAGCCCTCTTCAATGATTTATTCAGTAAAGTCAATGTCAACAGCTGGTAAGAGGCTGCACTCGTGCAAGGCTCATCCTCTTCACTGCCTTCTTCTCCTTTGCTCCCTTCCGTTCCCGCCCCCTCCCCTTCCCACTCTCTATCCCTTATACGCTATACCCTCTGAACTCCTTTCATCTTGAGCCACTACGTTGTCTGACGAATGACCTGCCTCACATTATTTTGCTACAGCCTCCTTGCCTCATGCATCCTTCCCTAGCTCCTCTACACCTCTGTCTACTCGTGCAACTGCTTTCGATACTTGATATTCGGTAATCAGTCTCACTGATACTGAGAGTATATACTGGGTGTACACAAAGTCCAGGAACACTTTCAATTATTTATTGCACAAGAACCAAACAATGTATAGATATCATACATATGTCATTTTAAAGAGAAACGATGAAAGTTGTTTTTTTTCCTGCATACCGCCACAGCGTAGATTGGTAATTTGCCGATAGTCTGCGCTAGCCACAAACATGGCGAGTTCAGGTGCGGATTGGGCTTTCTGTGTGTTGTTTCATGAAATGGCGTCCCTGATCACCAGATCTCACTCCGTTGACTTTTTTCTGTAGGGACACATTAAAGATCTGGTGTATGTACCGCCTCTACCACGTGATGCAGCAGAGCTCCAGAAGAGAATACGGGAAGCAACTGCCACAGTTGACGATGTCATGCTGGGACGGGTATGGCAAGAATTCGATTACCATATTAATGTCGACCAGGTCACTCATGGTTCGCATATCAAATGTTTGTAAATAAAACTTTCAGAGTTCAAAATGCAATTGTATGACATCTGTACAATGTTTAGTTCTTGTGCAATAAATAATTGAAAGTGTTCCCGGACTTTATGTACACCCTGCAGTTGTGTGTAGAAAGTTGTTTAGACTTACTAGAGCAAGAGCTTGAAAACTAGTGTTACATGTTTTGTATTTTGTGTTTCTGTGCACCATGCACCCATCGTCTATTGGTAAATGTTTGTCTTTGCCTTATTTATGCATTCTTAATACTCACAAATGGACCAATTGGCTTTGGTTTTGTATCCCCACAACCGTCACTGTTCGAACAACTTGACATCCCAGAACTTCTGTCTGAGAGCACAGCAGAAGCTATAGCCATAAAAGAAGCAGTAATATTTGGTACACAAGCGGGAATTTATCCATATCTACTGAGACTAAATAGTATACCCCACTCAGAAATATTCCACATAAACCTTCATTCACAAGAAATAGTTCTCTAAATTAGTTACAAGTAATTCATGTGTCCCCCCCCCCCCCCCCCCCCACCATGAACCAAGGACCTTGCCGTTGGTGGGGCTGCTTGCGTGCCTCAGCGATACAGATAGCCGTACCGTAGGTGCAACCACAATGGAGGGGTATCTGTTGAGAGGCCAGACAAACATGTGGTTCCTGAAGAGGGGCAGCAGCCTTTTCAGTAGTTGCAGGGGCAACAGTCTGGATGATTGACTGATCTGGCCTTGTAACATTAACCAAAACGGCCTTGCTGTGCTGGTACTGCGAATGGCTGAAAGCAAGGGGAAACTACAGCCGTAATTTTTCCCGAGGGCATGCAGCTTTACTGTGTGGTTAAATGATGATGGCATCCTCTTGGGTAAAATATTTCGGAGGTAAAATAGTCCCCCATTCCGATCTCCGGGCGGGGACTACTCAAGAGGACGTCGTTATCAGGAGAAAGAAAACTGACGTTCTACGGATCGGAGCGTGGACTGTCAGATCCCTTAATCGGGCAGGTAGTTCGGAAAATTTAAAAAGGGAAATGGATAGGTTAAAGTTAGATATAGTGGGAATTAGTGAAATTCGGTGGCAGGAGGAACAAGACTTTTGGTCAGGTGAATACAGGGTTATAAATACAAAATCAAATAGGGGGAATGCATGAGTAGGTTAAATATGAATAAAAAAATAGGAGTGCGGGTAAGCTACTACAAACAGCATAGTGAACGCATTATTGTGGCCAAGATAGACACGAAGCCCACGCCTACTACAGTAGTACAAGTTTATATTTATGAAATGTATGATGAGATAAAAGAAATTATTCAGGTAGTGAAGGGAGACAAAAATTTAATAGTCATGGGTGACTGGAATTCAAGAGTAGGAAAAGGAAGAGAAGGAAACGTAGTAGGTGAATACGGATTGGGGGTAAGAAATGAAAGAGGAAGCCGTCTGGTAGAATTTTGCACAGAGCATAACTTAATCATAGCTAACACTTGGTTCAAGAATCATAAAAGAAGGTTTTATACATGGAAGAATCCTGGCAATACTAGTAGGTATCAGATAGATTATATAATGGTAAGACAGAGATTTAGAAACCAGGTTTTAAATTGAAAGACATTTCCAGGGGCAGATGTGGACTCTGACCACAATCTATTGGTTATGAACTGTAGATTAAAACTAAAGAAACTGCAAAAAGGTGGGAATTTAAGGAGATGGGACCTGGATAAACTAAAAGAACCAGAGGTTGTACAGAGTTTCCGGGAGAGCATAAGGGAACAATTGACTGGAATGGGGGAAAGAAATACAGTAGAAGAAGAATGGGCAGCTCTGAGGGATGAAGTAGTAAAGGCAGCAGAGGATCAAGTAGGTAAAAAGACGAGGGCTAGTAGAAATCTTGGGTAACAGAAGAAATATTGAATTTAATTGATGAAAGGAGAAAATATAAAAATGCAGTAAATGAAGCAGGCAAAAAGGAATACAAAAGTCTCAAAAATGAGATCAACAGGAAGTGCAAAATGACTAAGCAGGGATGGCTAGAGCACAAATGTAACGCTGTAGAGACTTGTCTCACTAGGGGTAAGATAGATACTGCCTACAGGAAAATTAAAGAGACCTTTGGAGAAAAGAGAACCACTTGTATGAATATCAAGAGCTCACATGGAAACCCAGTTCTAAGCAATGAAGGGAAAGCAGAAATGTGGAAGGAGTATATAGAGGGTCTATACAAGGGTGATGTACTTGAGGCCAATATTATGGAAATGGAAGGGTTCAAATGGCTCTGAGCACTATGGGACTCAACTTCTGAGGTCATTAGTCCCCTAGATCTTAGAACTAGTTAAACCTAACTAACCTAAGAACATCACACACATCCTTGCCCGAAGCAGGATTCGAACCTGCGACCGTAGTGGTCTCGCGGTTCCAGACTGCAGCGCCTAGAACCGCACGGCCACTTCGGCCGGCTGGAAATGGAAGGGGATGTAGATGAAGATGAAATGGGAGATATGATACTACATGAAGAGTTTGACAGAGCAGTGAAAGACCTCAGTCGAAACAAGGCCCCGGGAGTAGACAACATTCCATTAGAACTACTGACGGCCTTGGGAGAGCCAGTCATGACAAAACTCTACCATCTGGTGAGCAAGATGTATGAGACAGGTGAAATACCCTCAGACTTCAAAAATTACCGAACTATCAGTTTAATAAGTCATATTTGCAAAATACTAACACGAATTCTTTACAGACGAATGGAAAAACTGGTAGAAGCTGACCTCGGGGAAGATCAGTTGGATTCCGTGAAAATGTTGCAACACGTGAGGCAATACTGACCTTATGACTTATCTTAGAAGAAAGATTAAGGAAAGGCAAACCTACTTTTCTAGCATTTGTAGACTTAGAGAAAGATTTTGACAATGGTGACTGGAATACTCTCTTTCTAATTCTGAAGGTGGCAGGGGTAAAATACAGGGAGCGAAAGGCTATTTACAATTTGTACAGAAACCAGATGGCAGTTATAAGAGCCGAGGGACATGAAAGGAAAGCAGCGGTTGGGAAGGGAATGAGACAGGGTTGTAGCCTCTCCCCAATGTTATTCAATCTGTATATTGAGCAAGCAGTAAAGGAAACAAAAGAAAAATTCAGAGTAGGTATTAAAATCCATGGCGAAGACATAAAAACTTTAAGGTTCACTGATGACATTGAAATTCTGTCAGAGACAGCAAAGGACTTGGAAGTGAAGTTGAACGGAATGGACAGTGACTTGAAAGGAGGATATATGATGAACATCATCAAAAGCAAAACGAGGATAATGGAATGTAGTCGAATTAAGTCAGGTGATGCTGAGGGAATTAGATTAGGAAATGAGACACTTAAAGTAGTAAAGGAGTTTTGCTATTTGGGGAGCAAAATAACTGATGATAGTCGAAGTAGAGAGGATATAAAATGTAGACTGGCAATGGCAAGGAAAGCGTTTCTGAAAAAGAGTAATTTGTTAGCATTGAGTATAGATTTAAGTGTCAGGAAGTCGTTTCTGAAAGTATTTGTATGGAGTGTAGCCGCGTATGGAAGTGAAACCTGGACGATAAACAGTTAGGACAAGAAGAGAATAGAAGCTTTCGAAATGTGGTGCTACAGAAGAATGCTGAAGATTAGATGGGTAGATCACATAACTAATGAGGAGGTATTGAATAGAATTGAGGAGAAGAGGAGTTTGTAGCACAACTTGACAAGAAGAAGGGACCGGTTGGTAGGACATGTTCTGAGGCATCAAGGGGTCACAAATTTAGCATTGAAGGGCAGCCTGGAGAGTAAAAATCGTAGAGGGAGACCAAGAGATGAATACACCAAGCAGATTCAGAAGGATGTAGGTTGCAGTAAGTACTGGGAGATGAAGAAGCTTGCACAGGATACAGTAGCATGGAGAGCTGCATCAAACCAGTCTCAGAACTGAAGACCACAACAACAACAACAATTCACGTGTGTTTTAATCATGGACATTTTCCAGTACATCTTCACGAAAGTTTTTTATTATCCTTACTGTCATAGTACTAATACCTCTTCTGTTGATCTCAACCATATTTTCTACATTTATTCCAAACACTGTGTGCATAGATAGGTTTTCATGGAAGATTTGAGAAAAGCCGATATCGTGTGGTTCTCCCAGTATTATGTATGGAAATTACAATATTTAAATTCTTGACATCTTCTCAAATTACCACATAAGTGATACCTGTAATACTTAATTTTCCAGAAATGAATATTTAAGACCATATTTGTAACAACCACTTGAAGTGTAATGTATTTGTAATACATACCTGTGTGGTACTTTCTTCCAAATGCAAATTTTTTAAAAAAATTAAAATATCCAATTGTTTTTAGTGATGTACCATCAGTCAAATGGGTGTCAAAATGTAATAAGTTTGATTGAGTAACAATTTAAACATTGATTTCTGTGTGTTTATATTCCCAAAAATATTTGTCTACAGACATAGCACTTGAAATGTCACTAGGTGGGGAAACTCCATTGTAATGCATCCTGTTATGTTAGCAGCTCCTGGGCTCGTTTTCTGGTTGTCCATCGCTCTTTTCTTAATGCTGCCAAATGTGCTGTCATCCAGCACATAATCCACGATTTGAAATTCTCCCTCCGTCACCATCTCTTTCCTTGCATTTACCTTTTTTTAAAAGTGCCTCCTCTCATAATTTATGTCATATGCAGTCTGTTTTCCTTTTTATTGCATTCAGGAATTATATCTCCTCTATCACCTTTCTGTGTGGCACCTCAGTATTCACTTTATCCTTCCATAAGTAAATGTGGACTGTATTATGCAAGGACAGTAATTTGCTGAGGTATTCTGTTGCCTTCCACAATTTGGTGTAGCTCTTATGTCACTCCTAAGCAAATACTTTCCCATTCTCTTTTTTTCTTACTTAATCCATATACAGTATTTACCCCAAATGTCAAAGTACTTTTATGAGGTAGATTTTTTCATCCTTGTTGTTTAAGAAATAACTTACATTTGATTGGTGACCGTGGTATGAATGTTTTGCAGATAAATATTTTACCTGACGAAATATTCACCCACATGCACTCAGAATTTTGACCCAGTGTTTCTTTGAAGATTGTCTGCCCTATTTTCCTTTCATTTAAAGAATATATTGTATTCTTTCAAAGTTTTTTAGCTGAGGAAATATAACTATCCAAAAGTGTTGTCGTAAGAAACATAAAATTGTTCAAATTCTAATGTGTAAACCACTCAAAACACAGTATTACTATTTTGTGATGTATATTGTTACTAGGAAAGCTTGTTGGTTAATGAAATATTTCAAAATACACATATAAAAAACAGTTTTGCATCACCTTGGTTCCCAAAAATCCTAAAGACACATGTTGACTGTGGACATTGTCTTACAGACACAGTCCCTTTGACTGTTCAGAGATGTCACTAAACCCACCCAAAGATGAAAACAACAATGCACGAGCAGGGCCTATTAGACAGAGGGGGTCCAACAGCCGAGCAGTTCCAACCATTCCACCAGGAAGTAGGTAAATGGCTCGTGTTGTTTGTAGTTCAACCATGCTTAAACAGTCAATACCACAGTTCGATCACGTCCTCATTGTTACTTTGTGCCAGGAAGGGCTCCCAACAAGGGAAGTGTTCAGGCATCTCAGAGTGAACCAAAGCGATGTTGTTCGGACATGGAGGAGATACAGAGAGACAGGAACTGTCGATGACATGCCTCACTCAGGCCGTCTGAGGGCTCCTACTGCAGTGGATGACCACTACCTACGGATTATGGCTCGGAGGAACCCTGACAGTAACACCACCATGTTGAATAATGCTTTTCATGCAGCCACAGGATGTCGTGTTACGATTCAAACTGTGCGCAATAGGCTGCATGATGTGCACCTTCACTCCCAACGTCCATGGTGAGGTCCATCTTTGCAACCACAACACCATGCAGTGCGGTACAGATGGGCCAAACAACCACGCCAAATGGACCGCTCAAGATTGGCATCACGTTCTCATAACCAATGAGTGTCGCATATGCCTTCAACCAGACAATCATCAGAGACGTATTAGGACGCAACCTAGTCAGGCTGAATGCCTTAGCACACTATCCAGCGAGTGCAGCAAGGTGGAGGTTCCCTGCTGTTTTGGGGTGGCATTATGTGGGGCCGATGTACGCCGCTGGTGGTCATGGAAGGCACCATAACAGCTGTACAATACATGAATTCCATCCTCCAACCGATAGTGCAACCATATCGGCAGCATATTGGAGAGGCATTCGTCTTCATGTACGACAATTCGCAACCCCACCGTGCACATCTTGTGAATGTCTTCCTTCAGGATGATGACATCGCTCGACTAGAGTGGCCAGCATGTTCTCCAGACATAAACCCTACCAAACATGCCTGGGATAGATTGAAAAGGGCTGTTCATGGACGGCGTGATCCACCAACCCCTCTGAAGGATCTATGCTGAATCGCCGTTGAGGAGTGGGACAATTTGGATTACCAGTGCCTTGATGAACTTGTGGGTAGTATGCCACGACGAATACAGGCACGCATCAATGCGAGACGACGTGCTACTGGGTATTAGAGGTACTGGTGTGTACAGCAATCTGGACTACCACCTCTGAATGTATCACTGTATGGTGGTACAACATGCAATGTTTGGTTTTCATGAGCAATAGAAAGCGCAGAAATGATAATAATGTTGATCTTTATTCCAATTTTCTGTACACTGTTTCGGAACTCTCAGAGCCGAGATGATGCAAAATGTTTTTTGATGTGTGTATATGGTTTTGTTTCTAGAATAATCTTGGCAGGCAAATTTGTGCACTGAAAATGTCTGTGCATAACAGTAGAACCCAATGGTAACCCATTTAAAGAATACCCAACCAACAGAGTGACATTAAAAATACAAGCATAGTCTACATTTTCTGTCCTTGACGATGTAATTATTGTGTATTTTAACATTTGGTACGCTTTTTATACAAAATTTCATATGCAACCCTTTAAATATGCAGTATAGACAGGACCAATCAAGACTTGTTCTGTGAGTCACTTACTACTAAGCCATTGTCAGTGTGTCTGATAAGCACTGTCAGTCATCACCAACTCATGTTATGCAATTTAGATTTGAGAAACTAGTGTTAGTTGTCATTCATACAAATAGGTTAGACTCCATGGAGTCGATGAAAATTACCTGATTTTGTGAAAACTAATACACAGTGTGGTCTGCATGTGGATAATATCACTGTAGACTATAAATTTCAATTAATGAAAAGTCATCTTAGTTATTGAAAGTTCAGGCCAGCATTCATTTTATCATTAATTGAACTAGAGTGGGAGATCAGTAAATTCATGCACTGAAGACAACTGCAGAGTGAAAGGACCCTAATACCTTCAATTTGACCCCTTTGTTGATTTATCACAGGAGTAGTGGAAAGTTATTATTTCTGGTAATAGCGCATGTTGATTCCTTACTTGTCAACATACGGATTGAAATGAAACACCAAAAACAAAGATATCAAAGCAAGATAGTGATAAGCTGAGCTCGAGAAGGATTTGTCAGGACTGAGAATTGAGTGGAAGTGACAGAAAACTGGAAAAGCAAGTACTCCAACCAATATGCCAGAGGTAAACGACACAAGAAGATACACGAAAAGAATATAGTGTCACCAACGGAGCAGACAAGAGAAGAGATTACTTGAGATTTCTGAAGAAGAATATGAGAGAATAAAGGAAAGGGTGAAGAGGTTCTAAGCAGAGGAGGAGGAGAAAATGCAACCCATGGTCATACAAATACTGTAATGAAAGATCGCCAACTACTTCTTCTGTCCCTAAAAATGTTTTAATTACAAACAAATCAAGCTGCACTAATGACATGTGAAATGTAACTCAAACCTACACCATGGGGAAATACAACAGGGCAAAAAATATAAAGTAAATAAAAATAATGAGAAAGGGGGAGAGAATCCATGTAACTGTCTGGGATGGCAAACAACAGTAAGTGCAGACAGTTACATTTAGCCCAAGAACACTGGGTGGGGGAGGGGGGGGGATGTTACATTGCTACTAAACTATTGTAAAGTTTACTATTCCACATTTTATTCAAAGGAAGTTGTAATTGACAGGTAATGCATTAGCTACTTGCAGTTATTAGATCTCCAATGGTATGTTACGTACCAAATTAAAACACAATGTACTCTTTTACACCCTACGGCTATCGTAAGTTTCATGACAGTTTACTAATCTGCGGTTAACAATGAAATAAGCAAATACCTACTACAACAATGAAAAGTCTGGGATGCTAAACAATGAATGATAGGACAGATCTCAACTCACTGGATGATGGGCAGGTGTCAGTTGTGTTGTTAGTCCTTCAAAATTGTAGTCTTCTTCTGAACAAAGGAACATTATGTAATAGATACAAAAATATACAATCAAAAGAAAATAATCTAGTGCAATGACTCAGCCATCATCCACACACTGTTGGAGAGCATGACTTGGTTCCGCTCACTGTATGTTCTAGTGGCCAATTAAAGCAGAAGGTAGTTTATGAGTCGATTATAATCATAAGTCCACAGAAATATTTTCGTTTTCTTAATTGTATAGGAACTGAAAATAAAAATGCTTCTATGAAGTGCTACGTCAGTTATAAAAAATTTATTTCTTATTTACATAATAAAATAAAATTGCTATATATCACACTTACTTCCATCTAGGAACTTTAATAAAATCACTTTCTACTGTAATGTGTTTTTCACCTGATTTATGAATACTCTGAATAACTTTTCATTTCTCACAGAATATGAAACTTGTGAACGCCAGTACAAAAAACAGGAACTCCCTCACAACTCACACTAGTCTCTTGATGGAGCTCCATAACTATAATTCAAAATTAGCCAGTCACTGCCTGCTTACTGATTTAATACTGCTTCTCTATATGACTCAATATTCTTCAGACACCACAACAAACAGTTACTTCTACAGATATATTCTCCTTCGGTAATCTTCGTGGAAGACAATACAAGGGAGGAGTTATTGCTGCAAGCTACCTACTGAAAACTTGTCTCATTTCTGGTAGCTCATATGTAACTGATTACATTATAACAATAGCATACCATACACCCACACAAATTCAGCATGAAAGGCTGAAGAAAATTATGACAGAAGGATATCCCCATCTTTGCCATTGCTGACAATGAGCTGTTGGAATTGTTTAACTAAGTCAGCATTCTCAGTCAGAATTTGGGCAACTTCATCCTGAATTGCCAGTGCATCTTTGAGGCTGCTGCGCAAGACAGCGTAGCGTCCTGAACTGGAACGGTGTCGTCGTTCCATCTGTGAAAAAATTACAGTTGTAAGCAACAAGGCATATTAATTGGCAAAAGTTTTTGCTTACTGAAGGACTTGTTTAAATACTAAATATAAATAATTAATTTGTTTGTCTTTATGAGATAAAATAACAGATTGACTACAATATTTAAAATCAAGTGAAAATAGATCTTGGCATAACACATTAACAAATAAACAGCAACTCAGATGGGGGGGACAGAGGAAGTATTAGAAATTAAATTATTTATAGAAAGATACCAGTTACTTTGGAATAAGGCTGGGCATCTCGGACATATTCCGAGTCGTGGCCACCTTTGTGCTCAGACGGCAAAGACTACCAAATCCACCGGTTAGTTCCTCAACCGTTAGGGGTAAAACTCAATGGGACCTGGGGCAAGTAAGGCTAGCAACCTGCTTCCCTGGTAATATAAATATGATGCTGGCAACAAACAGAGTAAAATGCCTCGGACCTTTGGAGGTGACAGAATCCCACCTATAATTGACAAACCAGGAACTCCTAAGATACGACTCGGCAAACGAATGGTAACAATATGGGGAGCTATTAATATCAATGGGGACTACTCTGGGAAGAAGGTAGAGCTGGCAGAGGCTGCAAGGAAGATGGGGTTGGACGTTTTAGCTGTTAGTGACATTCGGGTAAGGGGTGAGAAAGAAGAGGAAGTGGGAGAATACAAGGTCTACCTGTCAGGAGCCAAAGCAGGAATAGCACAATGGGGTGTAGGGCTTTTCATCAGGAAAGAAATGGAACCCAGTGTAGTTGCAATAAGGTATGTAAATGAACGACTGATGTGGATAGATTTGACAGTGTCTAGCAAGAAAATTAGGATTGTGTCAGTATATTCGCATTGTGAAGGGGCAGATCAAGATAAGATGGATAGTTTTTATGACGCACTCAGTGATGTAGTTGTTAGAGTAAAGGACAAGGACAGTGTTCTGCTCATGGGTGATTTTAATGCCAGGATTGGAAATCGAACAGAAGGGTATGAAAAGGTTAGGGGTAAATTTGGAGAGGATATGGAGGCCAACAGGAACGGGAAACAGCTCTTGGATTTCTGTGCGAGTATGGGCTTAGTAATCACAAACTCCTTTTTTAAACATAAGAACATTCACCGGTATACTTGGGAAGGCAGGGGAACCAGATCTATCATTGACTATATAATAACAGATCAGGAATTCAGGAAGGCTGTGAGGGACACACGTGTATTCAGGGGATTCTTTGATGACACTGATCACTATTTAATCTGCAGTGAAATTGGTATTGTGAGGCCGAAAGTGCAGGAGGTCAGGTCCATGTGTAGGAGGATAAGAGTGGAGAAACTTCAGGATAAGGAAATCAGACACAAGTACAGAACAGTGATCTCAGAAAGGTACCAGTTAGTTGAATGTAGTCAATTGCAGTCACTGGAAAAGGAATGGACAAGGTACAGGGACACAGTACTAGAAGTGGCCAAAGAATGTCTGGCAACAGTAGTGTGTAAAGGTAGGATGAAGCAAACAGCTTGGTGGAATGACACAGTCAAGGCAGCCTGTAAAAGGAAAAAGAAGGCATATCAAAAATGGCTACATACTAGAAACCAGGTAGGCAGAGAAAGTTATGTTGAAGAAAGAAACAAAGCCAAACAGATAATTACAGCATCCAAGAAGAAATCTTGGGAAGACTTTGGAAACAGGTTGGAGACCTTGGGTCAAGCTGCTGGAAAACCATTCTGGAGTGTAATTAGCAGTCTTCGAAAGGGAGGTAAGAAGGAAATGACAAGTATTTTGGACAGGTCAGGAAAACTGCTGGTGAATCCTGTGGATGCCTTGGGCAGATGGAGGGAATATTTTGAAGAGTTGCTCAATGTAGGTGAAAATACGATCAGTAATGTTTCAGATTTCGAGATAGAATGGGATAGGAATGATGATGGAAATAGGATCACATTTGAGGAAGTGGAGAAAATGGTCAGTAGATTGCAGTGCAATAAAGCGGCTGGGGTGGATGAAATTAAGTCGGAACTCATCAAATACAGTGGAATGTCAGGTATTAAATGGCTACACTGGATAATTGAAATGGCGTGGAAGTCGGGACAGGTTCCATCAGACTGGACGAAAGCAGTAATCACACCGATCTTTAAACATGGGAACAGAAAAGATTGTAACAACTACAGAGGTATCTCTTTGATCAGCGTTGTGGGTAAAATCTTCTCAAGCATTGTTGAAAGGAAAGTGCGAGTATTAGTAGAGGACAAATTGGATGAAAATCAGTGTGGGTTTAGGCCTCTTAGAGGTTGTCAGGACTAGATCTTTAGCTTATGGCAAATAATGGAGAAGTGTTATGAGTGGAACAGGGAATTGTATCTATGCTTTATAGATATAGAAAAGGCATATGTCCGGGTTCCTAGGAGGAAGTTATTGTCTGTTCTACGAGATTATGGAATAGGAGACAAACTTTTGCGAGCAACTAAAGGTCTTTACATAGATAGTCAGGCAGCAGTTAGAGTTGACGGTAAATTGAGTTCATGGTTCAGAGTAGTTTCAGGGGTAAGACAAGGCTGCAACCCGTCTCCACTGTTGTTCATATTATTTATGGATCATATGTTGAAAACAATAGACTGGCTGGGTGAGATTAAGACAGGTGAACACAAAATAAGCAGTCTCGCATATGCGGATGACTTAGTTGTGATGGCATATTCTATTGAAAGTTTGCAAAGTAATATTTCAGAGCTAGATCAGAAATGTAAGGACTATGGTATGAAGATTAGCATCTCCAAAACAAAAGTAATGTCAGTGTGAAAGAGATATAAACGGATTGAGTGCCAAATAGGAGGAACAAAGTTAGAACAGGTGGACGGTTTCAAGTACTTAGGATGCATATTCTCACAGGATGACAACATAGTGAAAGAACTGGAAGCGAGGTGTAGCAAAGCTAATGCAGTGAGCACTCACCTATGATCTACTCTCTTCTGCAAGAAGGAAGTCAGTACCAAGACTAAGTTATCTGTGCACCGTTCTATCTTTCGACCAACTTTGTTGTATGGGAGCGAAAGCTGGGTGGATTCAGGTTACCTTATCAATAAGGTTGAGGTTACGGATATGAAAGCAGCTAGGATGATTGCAGGTACTAGCAGATGGGAACAATGGCAGGAGGGTGTGCACAATGAGGAAATCAAAGAAAAACTGGGAATGAACTCTATAGATGTAGCAGTCAGGGCAAACAGGCTTAGATGGTGGCGGTGTTACACGCATGGGAGAAGCAAGGTTACCCAAGAGATTCATGGGTTCAGCAGTAGAGGGTAGGAGGAGTCGGGGTAGACCAAGGAGAAGGTGCCTGGACCCGGTTAAGAATGATTTTGAAGTAATAGCCTTAACATCAGAAGAGGCACCAATGTTAGCATTGAATAGGGGATCATGGAGGAATTTTATAAGGGGGACTATGCTCCAGACTGAACGCTGAAAGGCATAATCAGTCTTAAATGATGATGATGATAGAAAGGACAAAATGCAAACTTCTGTGAAACACAATTATAAAATTAGTTTTTCCATTTGTTATTCAATCAAAATAGTATATCTTGAAAATGAATTTATATGTCTGAATAGTGTAACGAGAATGTACGATACTCATAGGAAAAACTGCATAAATAAAATACAGGAAATGAGACGAGCTAGCACTTTGAAATTCCTTTTTGTCTGCTACACATTTTGTGCAATATCATATACTCCCCAAAAGTGATATCAACCATTCTTATGAAAAGTTGACACATTACCAAGTGGAGGAACCATCAAACTGTCTTGTAGTAAACCAAAATGTCAAACATCTTCTACAATGATAACAGGTTTTCTTCCTTTACAGAAGATCTTTGGACACACAGTAGTTACAGGGCAACCAGTCAGTTTCAGGTGCTGTGCACAGCATTCATACGTGACTGATCGACACTGTGAACAGTACCTGTGAGTGACAGGTTGCTCTGCAACTACTACTGATCTGAAATTGTTCCGCATCTGACAAAACAATGTGGAAAAAATGTGCTAGACTGTTATTATTGTTGCTGCTGCTGTGGTCTTCAGTCCAGAGACTTGTTTGACGCAGCTCTCTGTGCTACTCCATCCTGTGCAAGCTTCTTCATTTCCGAGTAACTACTGCCACCTACATCCTTATGGATCCGCTGTGTATTCATCTCTTGGTCTCAGTCTACAATTTTTACCCTCCGCGATTCCCTCCAATGCTAAACTGGTGATCCCTTGATGCCTCAGAATGTGTCCAACCAACTGATCGCGTCTTCCAGTCAAGTTGTGCCACAACTTCCACTTCTCCCCCCCCCCCCCCCCCAATTCTATTCAGTACCTCCTCATTAGTTCCATGATCTACCCATCTAATCTTCAGCATTTTTCTGTGGCACCAAATTCCAAAAGCTTCTACTCTGTTCTAGTCTAAACTATTTATCGTCCATGTTTCACTTCCATACAAAAACTTTCAGAAAGGAATTCCTGACACTTAAATCTATACTCGATGTTAAAAAATTTCTCTTATTCAGAAACACTTTCCTTGCCATTGCCAGTCTACATTTTATATCCTCTCTACTTCGACCATCATCAGTTGTTTTGCTCCCCAAATAGCAAAACTCATCTACTACTTTAAGTGCCTCATTTCCTAATCTAATTCCCTCAGTATCACCTGTTTTAGTTTGACTACATTCCACTATCCTTGTTTTGCTTTTGTTGATGTTCATCTATTACCCTCCTTTCAAGACACTGTCCATTTCATTCAAGTGCTCTTCCAGGTTCTTTGCTGTCTCTGACAGAATTACATCACCGGCACACCTTAAAGTCTTTATTTCTTCTCCATGGATTTTAATTGCTACTCTATTTTTTTTTTTTTTTCGTTTCCTTTACTGCTTACTCAATATACAGATCGAATACAATCAGGAATAGGCTACAACCTGTCTCACTCCCTTCTCAACCACTGCTTCCCTTTCACGCCCCTTCACTCTTATAACTGCCATCTGGTTTCTCTACAAACTGTAAATAGCTTTTTCCTGTATTTTACCCCTGCCACCTTCAGAATTTGAAATAAATTATTCCAATCAACAATGTCAAAAGCTTTCTCTAAGTTTACAAATGCTATAGACATAGATTTGCCTTTCCTTAATCTATCTTTTAAGATAAGTCATGCGGTCAGTATTGCCGCGTGTGTTCCAACATTTCTATAGAATCCAAACTGATCTTCCTCGAGGTTGCCGTCTACAAGTTCTTCCATTTGTCTGTAAAAAATTCGTGTTAATCTTTTGCAACCATGACTTATTAAACTGATAGTTCCATAATTTACACACCTGTCAGCACCTGCTTTCTTTGGAATTGGAATTATTAAATTCTTCTTGAAGTCTGAGGGTATGTCGCCTTTCTCATACATCTCGCTCACCAGATGGTACAGTTTTGTTATGGCTGGCTCTACCAAGGCTATCAGTAGTTCTTTCAGTACTCTGTCAAATTCTTCACGCAGTATCATATCTCCCATTTCATCTTCATCCACGTCCTCTTCCATTTCCATAATATTGCCCTCACGTGCCCTTGTATACACTCTCTACATACCCTTCCATCTCTCTGCTTTCCCTTCTTTGCTTAGGACTGGTTTTCTGTCTCATCTCTTGATATTCATACAGGTGGTTCTCTTTTCTCCAAAGGTCTCTTTAACTTTCTTGTAGGCAATATCCATCTTACCCCTAGTGACGTATGCCTCTACATCCTTACATTTGTCCTCTAGCCATCCCTGCTTATCCATTTTGCATTTTCTGCTGATCGCAGTTTTAAGATGTATGTACACTCCTGGAAATTGAAATAAGAACACCGTGAATTCATTGTCCCAAAAGGGGAAACTTTATTGACACATTCCTGGGGTCAGATACATCACATGATCACACTGACAGAACCACAGGCACATAGACACAGGCAACAGAGCATGCACAATGTCGGCACTAGTACAGTGTATATCCACCTTTCGCAGCAATGCAGGCTGCTATTCTCCCATGGAGACGATCGTGGAGATGCTGGATGTAGTCCTGTGGAACGGCTTGCCATGCCATTTCCACCTGGCGCCTCAGTTGGACCAGCGTTTGTGCTGGACGTGCAGACCGCGTGAGACGACGCTTCATCCAGTCCCAAACATGCTCAATGGGGGACAGATCCGGAGATCTTGCTGGCCAGGGTAGTTGACTTACACCTTCTAGAGCACGTTGGGTGGCACGGGATACATGCGGACGTGCATTGTCCTGTTGGAACAGCAAGTTCCCTTGCCGGTCTAGGAATGGTAGAACGATGGGTTCGATGACGGTTTGGATGTACCGTGCACTATTCAGTGTCCCCTCGACGATCACCAGTGGTGTACGCCAGTGTAGGAGATCGCTCCCCACACCATGATGCCGGGTGTTGGCCCTGTGTGCCTCGGTCGTATGCAGTCCTGATTGTGGCGCTCACCTGCACGGTGCCAAACACGCATACGACCATCATTGGCACCAAGGCAGAAGCGACTCTCATCGCTGAAGACGACACGTCTCCATTCGTCCCTCCATTCACGCCTGTCGCGACACCACTGGAGGCGGGCTGCACGATGTTGGGGCATGAGCGGAAGACGGCCTAACGGTGTGCGGGACCGTAGCCCAGCTTCATGGAGACGGTTATGGAGACGGTTGCGAATGGTCCTCGCCGATACCCCAGGAGCAACAGTGTCCCTAATTTGCTCGGAAGTGGTGGTGCGGTCCCCTACGGCACTGCGTAGGATCCTACGGTCTTGGCGTGCATCCGTGCGTCGCTGCGGTCCGGTCCCAGGTCGACGGGCACGTGCACCTTCCGCCGACCACTGGCGACAACATCGATGTACTGTGGAGACCTCACGCCCCACGTGTTGAGCAATTCGGCGGTACGTCCACCCGGCCTCCCGCATGCCCACTATACGCCCTCGCTCAAAGTCCGTCAACTGCACATACGGTTCACGTCCACGCTGTCGCGGCATGCTACCAGTGTTAAAGACTGCGATGGAGCTCCGTACGCCACGGCAAACTGGCTGACACTGACGGCGGCGGTGCACAAATGCTGCGCAGCTAGCGCCATTCGACGGCCAACACCGCGGTTCCTGGTGTGTCCGCTGTGCCGTGCGTGTGATCATTGCTTGTACAGCCCTCTCGCAGTGTCCGGAGCAAGTATGGTGGGTCTGACACACCGGTGTCAATGTGTTCTTTTTTCCATTTCCAGGAGTGTATTTCTTTTCACCTGCTTCATTTACTGCATTTTTATGTTTTCTCCTTTCATCAATTAAATTCAATCTCACTTCTGTTACCAAGGATTTCTACTCGCCCTTGTCTTTTTACCTATTTGATCGTCTGCTGCCCTCACTATTTAATCTCCCAAAGCTACCCATTCTTCTCCTAATGTATTTCTTTCCCCCGTTTTTGTGAATCATTCCCTAATGCTCTCTCTGAAGCTCTCTACAACCACTGGTTGTTTCAGTTTATCCAGGTCCCATCTCCTTAAACTTTACCTTTCTGCAGTTTCTTCAGTTTTAATCTGCATTTCACCTGGAAATGTCTTACAATTTGAAACCTGGTTCCCAAAGCTCTGTCTTACCATTATACAATCTATCTGAAATCTTCTGGTATCTCCAGGCCTCTTCCACATATACAGCTTTCTTTTGTGATTCTTAAACCAAGTGTTAGCTATGAGTAAGTTATGCTCTCTGCAAAATCCTAGCAGGTGGCTCCCTCTTTCATTCCTTACCCCCAGTTCATATTCACCTACTACTTTTCTTTCTCTTCCTTTTCCTACTATCAAATTCCAGTCACCCGTGACTATTTAATTTTCATCTCGCTGAACTATCTGAATAATTTCTTTTGTCACATCATCCATTTCTTCAATCTCCTCATCATCTGCGGAGCTAGTTGGCACATAAACTCGTACTTCTATGGTAGATGTGGGATCCATGTCTATCTTCGCTACGATGATGCGTTCACTATGCTGTTCATAATAGCTAATCCATGCTACTATTTTTTTTATTCATTATTAAACCTACTCCTGCATTACCCCTATCTGATTTTGTATTTCTAACCCTGTATTCACCTGACCAAAAGTCTTGCTCCTCCTGCCAGAACATCACTTATTCCCACTATATTTAACTTTAGCCTATCCATTTCCCTTTTTGAATTTTCTAACCTACCTGCCCAATTAAGGGACCTGATATTCCACGCTCCGATCCGTAAAATGCCAGACTGTACTAAAGGGTATTTCTCACATCAAGCATTAACAACATACTCATAACAAGCATATGGAGTGGCCAGATCCAATTAAAATATTCACTGACAAGTCAAATGTAACTGATCAACTAGGTGCGGCTGGCATCATCATCTGTAGGAGTTTCGAAGCATAATAACATTCTTACTTACTCAGAAAACATTACTGTTTACCACAGAGCACAACCATTGTGCAAACTCTCCAGTTTGGCTGCTTGGGGTGAACAAGACTTTGATCTTACCTGCCTTGTTAAGTGTCTTCAGCTGCCAAAGACTGTGGTCATGTATGTATTGCATTTGCATGAGAATGCATGTGCGTGTTGTCTATTTTTGATGAAGGCCTCATTGGGCAAAAGCTCACTTTCCAACAGTCTCTTTGTTGTGAACAGAGTTACAACAGTAAATATTTGAAGGTATTAAAATTCACTACAGTACCATATTAAAACATCTCTCCCTTAGAAAAAGGCTTCCTAATGGCACAATTAGTCAGCTTCAAAAGTGCTGTGTCGCCCGAACAATACACAGCCAGGGCAAAAGCACCACAGCCGCAAAGACGCAAACTGGTGCATGCGCCATAGAAACTCGCCACTTGCGCGAGTTCCACCAGCACCACGGGCAACGCTGAGGATGAAGAAATTGACTTCACCTTGGCCAATTGCCAGCAGAGTACAATCCAACAATGACTGGATGACAATGAACAAAAGCCTACTCGGAAGAGAGAAGAGGAGCTCTCGTCCACTTGGTTATATATCTTTGGCCAGGGCTGACTTACACAGGGAAAGTTATTAGTTAACTCTTAGAAGTGAGCAGATAGGTGTTCTAAATTACATTTCCTATGTACTGTCAAGTTTACGTACTATTATTTGCACTTAGCCATTATGGGCCTTTTTTGTGTTATATTGGATGCAGTGTCGCAGACTTAATCATTGAAAAAGTCACAAATATACGTAAACCTTTGTAACTCATTTGTGTGACTTTGTTACTAATTTGCTGGAGTGTTGCACAACCTTCATTCCCCTGGGGCATAGCTGTCTAATAGTGGCAGGGAGAAATTGTGTTAGCAGTGTACTGCACCAGAAGCCACTTCACGAACTCACAAACTTGGACTACCATGACAACAGTGGCAACTCAGCCTCCACAGAAGATGTGACGAGGCCTTTACAAAATTAGCAATGAGGGTTTACAAAATAAAAAACATGGAAATTCCAGCACAATTTTCCACATAATAAGAACTCTTGGGCCTGGCACAATTTTCCACATAATAAGAACTCTTGGGTGTGCAGCTACAAAAGCCCATCAAGAAGGTATGGAGCATACATTTCATAAACAAATGACAAACACAGTACCCATGCAGATAACTTTTCTGCCAACAGCACACATCAAAATGAGCCTCTGAGGTGGAATACTTCCTTTTAACCCTCCCTAAACCATATCTGACAGCCCCTTAACATCCCTCAATAATACAATGAAGAGCCAAAAGAAACAGGTACACCTGCCTAATATCATGTAGGGCCCTGCGAGCATGAAGTAGTGCTGGAGAGAACTGATATTACGAATCCTGCAGAGCTGTCCACAAGTCCGAAAGAGTACGAGGGAATGGAGATCTCTTCTGAACGGCATTGCAAAGCATCCCAGATATGCTCAATAATGTTCATGCCTGCAGAGTTTGGTGGCCAGTGGAAGTGTTGAAACTCATAAGAGTGTTCCTGGGGCCACTCTACAGCAATTCTGGATGTATGGGGTGTCGCACCGTCCTGCTAAAATTTCTGAAGTCCATCGGAATGCACAGTGGACATGAATGGATGCAGGTGATCAAACGCGATACTGGCATATGTGTCACCTGTCAGAGTCATATCTAGACATAACAGGGGTCCCGTATCACTCCAACTACACACCATTACAGAGCCTCCGCCAGCTTGAACAGTCCCGTGCTGACATGCAGGGTCCATGGATTTGTGAAATTGTCTCCGTGCCCATAGACGTCCATCCACTTGATACAATTTGAAATGAGACTCGTCCGAACCACGCAACATGTTTCCAGTCATCATCAGTCCAATGTTCATGTTGACGGGCCCAGGCAAGGTGTAAATCTTTATGCCGTGCAGTCATCAAGCATACTCAAGTGGGCTTTTGGCTCCAAAAACCCATATTGATGATGTTCATTAAATGGTTTGCTCATTGACACTTTTTGGTGGCTCAGCATTGAAATCTGCAGCAATTTGCGGATGGGTTGCACTTCTTTCACGCTGAACATTTCTTTTCAGTCATCGTTGGTCCTGTTCCTGCAGGATCTATTTCCGGCTGCAGCAATGTCAGAGATTTGCTATTTTACTGGATTCCTGATATTGACGGTACACTCTTGAAACGGTTGTGCATGAAAATCCTCATTTCATCATTGCCTGGGAGATGCTGTGTCCCATCGCTCGTGGGCCGAGTATAATACCACGTTCAAACTCAGTTAAATCTTGATAATCTGCCATTGCAGCAGCAATAACCGATCTCACAACTGCGCCAGACACTTGTCTTATGTAAGTATGGTCTTATATAAGAACCATATTCTGCCTGTTTACATATCTCTGCATTTGAATACGCATGCCTGAACCAGTTTCTTTGGCACTTAAGTGTATGAAGTGAATCTGTCTGAAATGGTAGTACACATCTCTGCTATATACCCCTCTATTAATGAAGTCAAAACGTGATTATCAATAACCCAAAAAAACAACATCATCACTATCCCACGTGATGACTGGGTGTTGTGTGATGTCCTTAGGTTAGTTAGTTCTAGGGGACTGATGACCATAGATGTTAAGTGCCATAGTGCTCAGAGCCATTTGAACCATTACTATCCCGAACAGAAATAAGTCGTAAAAACCCAAAGACCAACAATTTTATGCCTCCTAAAACCCTTTGTCTTACCAAAACTACTCATGTACTTCCACTATCATCCCCAAACCCTCTAATGATCCCCTACATTTATGTAATTCCCTGCTCACCTCTTTACAGAATGAAAACTAATCAGTTACTGCACATTGACAAACTCTTGTTTCATGCCTGGCATATGCAACTGAGGAGTGACAACAAAAATGATATTTCAAAGCAGCTATATCATAAAGACTCAGTCTCAACCTCTAAAACCCTGTTTTCATCTGATGGATCCCTGTGACACCTCCACATGTAGCCACTGAAAGAATGTCGGCACAACACCTACTTCAGTCTAATATCACTGTCACACATGTGACATTTACAGTATTCCTCAATGACATCTGGCATTTGCAAAAATTTAATGATTGATTCTGCATCTCCCATCTCACCCCACATCATTCAGCTATTAAAGGTTAATTTTGGATCCGAGCTGCAAAAAATAACACAAGAAAATCACAACCAAAATAATGAACTAGTCAAAAAAGCATATACCACAGACTATATATGATATAAGAAACAAGTGAATATACCACATAAATATAAGAATACATATGTCACACAACTATAAGACAAAACATAACATTCGATGACTGAAAGAACTTACCGCACAAACAAAAATTTCAGTCCCAAAAATAAAATTAGTTTACCCACAATCCAAAATACATATAAACTGTGTATATAATTCACAGTTCACATAAACTGCAATAACAGTTTTCTCCAGTTACTAAGATAACCACAGATAGGAAGACTTCACAGTGTAAACAAATGCCCAACACTTGTTGACTTGTACACTACATTTCAGTCTGCACCTTGGTCTCATTGGGAAAAAACTATACATCTTACGTAAAACACAAGCTACACCACGTTCTCCTCAATGGAATGCCATCTCCATTTGACCCACATAGGGCTTGCAAACAACACAAGAACTAAATAAAGCATAATTTAAAAACAGCACACACAACCGATATCTACAACAGAAACTTACAAAGAAACACCTCAGGCAGCATAATTCTAACATGTGATATCAAATGGCTCTGAGCACTACGGGACTTAACTTCTGAGCTCATCAGTCCCCTAGAACTTGGAACTACTTAAACCTAACTAACCTAAGGACATCACACACTTCCATGCCCGAGGCAGGATTCGAACCTGCGACCGTAGCGGTCGCTCGGTACCAGACTGTAGCGCCTAGAACCACTCAGACACACTGGCCGGCTAACATGTCATATCAAACTTCGTAGAACACTAATGGGGCATGTTGTTCACTAGGTCCAACATGGCTACATCCTGGCCATTTACAAAAATGGATTTTCTCACCCTTAAAGTACAACAAAACTTGATGAGTGTAACCCAACCACATGCCTATTCAGAAATTCATCAATAGTCTGGATGATGCTGTTAAGCACAAATGCTTTTAATTTGTTTTTAAAACATTCCTTATCTGCCAGCAACTTTAATTCACAAGGGAGGGGGACAAATATTTTATAGCTGCTTGCTTTGCTCCTTTCTTTGCAAGAGTAATGTTAAGTAGTGGATACTGGAGGCTATTTTTGTGTTGTACTTATGAATACTACTACTAGTTTCAAATTGTACCTCATCTGTCACAAAACCGAGCGAGGTGGCGCAGTGGTTAGCACACTGGACTCGCATTCGGGAGGACGACGGTTCAATCCCGTCTCCAGCCATCCTGATTTAGGTTTTCCGTGATTTCCCTAAATCATTTCAGACAAATGCCGGGATGGTTCCTTTAAAAAAGGGCACGGCAGATTTCCTTCCCAATCCTTCCCTAACCCGAGCTTGCGCTCCGTCTCTAATGACCTCGTTGTCGACGGGACGTTAAACACTAACCACCACCACCACCATCATCATCTGTCACAACAAACTACACAAGAGAATAAATGCATTGTGAGGCTGTTATAAGTATGCCTATTTTTTAAATTGTTTCCTACAGGAAGTTTGAAGACAGCCATGAGACACTATCCTTACTGAACATTTGTGTGTAATGGATACTTTGTGTCTATAAGTGGAACTGGGTAAGATAATTATTCCATGTGATATCATTGAATGGGAGCATAAAAAGTAAGCTAATTTTCTAATGCTTTCTTCACTATAATCATCAATCATGTGAAGAGCAAACATTGCTGAACTCCCAACATTTTACGAGATCTATACCATGTAATTCTCAATTCATTGCTGATCAATATGCACATACTAGAATTTTGAACAGTCAGTTTTACATATATCCTTTCCCACATTCTGTATTGTTATAAACGATTTATCTTGCCTTGAAAAGGACTGAATAATTTGTTCCTTTTAAGAACTGACAGTCCATTTATTACTACTCTCGCTGCAGCTCTATTCAACTTTTATTATGACGCTTGTATTATCAGTGAAAAACATTATTTCTGCTTTATCAGAGTACTGTGGAAGGTCACTTACAAGAGTCAGAAAAGGGAGTAGTTACAGAATTGAATCCTGTAACCTTGTGGAACAGCTGTGTTAGCTTCTCTTGGCTGAGAAGAAGAGTCAACATTAAATCTGCATGAGCTATCTAAAATACCCTTTGCTTCCTGGCAGTTAAATATGAAGCTGAACCACCTATTGTATCTCAAAAGTCATAAACTTCTAGTCTTTCATTCCAAAGTATACTAAAGTTTGCATAGTTTCTTTAAAAAAAAACTATCTGTAGATATCCTGAACATTCTAAACTACCGAGACTTTTGAGAAGCAAGAGAACAATGAAACAGCCTACAGTTATTAATACCTGTCCTATTCCTCTCTTAAAGATGGGTCTAAAATGGCATACTTAGATGTTTAGTCTGCCTAGGAAGACAGCTTGTCAGAGTGCAATAACTATATGAGAACAAAATGCTTTTAATGTTTTGGTTGAAAAGTTATCAGCCCCATGAGAACTTCTGCTTTTAAAAGAGCCTTAAGTTTGTTAACATGGTTAATCCACATCAACAACAGTTCTCCTACATTCTTCTTCTTTTGGTGCCTATCCGGTTCAGATGTTGGTGGTCATGATTATTATTCTTTTCTTGTTGATAGCAACACGGAATAGTTCTGCTGAAGACACAGCTAACCAGCATCTAAGGTTGTCAAACCAAGATATACGTCTTCTTCCAGGAGCTCTTTTGCCATTGATTTTCAAACTCGCGCTTTCATATGAATCAGCTGCACAACAATTGGGATTCACGATATCCAGCTTTATGGCGCTATACGATAAGCTCGTTTATTTGAAAAAAGTTTATGGGGCCTGAAGATGGCAAAATGATTTGCCAAAACTGGTTGCTTTAGAAATAAAATAAAATGTCTTAAAGTGCATGGCTGTTGGTACAGTTTATTGAATTGAAAAATATAGTGGAGATGTTGAATCGCAGACAGGCACGAAAGAAAGACTGCTGAACAAGTAAGCTTTCGGCCAAAAGGCCTTCTATCCTTTTCAGAGAAAAGTCATCATTCCATCTTGGGTTTTCCATTGTTTGTTTGTTATAATCAAAAGAAAACAATGTTTGGGAGAATAAAGTAACAAAGATGTTTAACCACGACATAATCCACCTGAAGCCTCATAAAGTACTGAGATTTAATGGCAAAAGATGTTACAATGGAACACAGCTTCTTTTTAGAGCTTCAATACAATCTGTGTAATAGCACAAAAGTTCCTCGGTGTAACCTCTTCCAAGCTGTGGAGAGGGTTCCTAACTGAATAGGTATAATTATAAAGTGTAATGAATATTCAACTGAAACATACTACTGGCAGCTTCCTTGTAATTTGGTTGGGATTTAAAACAACAAAATACAATGGCTACTAACAGGTGTTGGTTCAGTGGTATGTACAGCAAACACCATACTGATCATATTATGCAACTAATAATTTTCTTGATGCGGGGGTCCACAGATCTTATAAACAGATTAAAGGAACACTTTGTTCTGCAAAGTCTGTACTTCTGTATTATATTTTATTTTCTGCTAGTGGCCTATTTCAACCACTTGATCATTTTCAAGATATCATGCACATATGATTGAACATGATACATTGTTATCTTACATGGGACCAAAAAACTTCAAGTGTGCATCTGCTGCAGCACAACTGGACACGGCATGACACACCCCCTGTGGAATCAAGCATACCAGTGGTGTTGTAAAAACTGACTCACATGCATGCAGATTAGTACATTTGATTTCACAAAGTATTCTGAGCTATGTGGAATGGGTGGATAACGATGTTTCGACCTAAGTGTTTGCTCACAACCTGCTGGAAGAGATGAACTGAAAACGAACACGTGGACTGTTTTGATTGCCAATGTATCAAGTCCCATCATATATACATGATAGTTCGAAAATGGCCACATGGCTACAACTGACCAATGGCACAATATAAAATATAGTACAAGAATATAGCCTCTGCCTTTAATCATGTATCTAGTTTTACCTTTATGAGATAAGGGGTCGAGAGGAATATTATGTACTGATCATCGACTTTGATCAGTGACATAATGTTAATGGCTGCTGTGATGTCATTTTGATGCATATTTTGACAGTTTGGTTGTTAGTTTGCAAAGCCAAATAATATGAAAACAGAGTTGAATGTGGTGGTTGTGACACACTGATCTGCAGCTTAGTCTGAAGTATGTGTTAGGTTTGAAGGTGACAGTTTGATTGTGAGGTAGTAGAACTAATGAATGTGAAAGCAAAAAAATCTAATCTAGTACAGATTAGGTTAGAAGGTGAACAGTTTGGTTGCGAGTAGGTGAAGCCAAAGAATGTGACAGCAAAAAACCTGGCTGTGGTGACAGACTGGTCAGTAACTTAGCCCTTTTGAAAAAATTGCCATTTATATGACATTATAGTTACCATGGTGTTTATGACATTTGAGCATGTTTCCTATGTCACTTGTCAAAGCCAATGACTAGTACTGAATATTCCTCTTTATCCAAGATAAGCAACGTCTACCAACTGTTTCTACGTTACAATAAAACTTTGACCAGTTCTTGTCTTTAACCTGAAGACTGGTTTGATGCAGCTCATCGTATTATCCTATTCCGTGGAAGCCTCTTCATGACTACCACAACCCACATCCATTTGAATCTGCCTTCTGTACGACTTACCTTAGAAGAAAGATTAAGAAAAGGCAAACCTATGTTTCTAGCATTTGTAGACTTAGAGAAAGCTTTTGACAATGTTAAGTGGAATACTCTCTTTCAAATTCTGAAGGTGGCAGGTATAAAATACAGGGAGCGAAAGGCTATTTACAATTTGTACAGAAATCAGATGGCAGTTATAAGAGTCGAGGGGCATGAAAGGGAAGCAGTGGTTGGGAAAGGAGTGAGACAGGGTTGTAGCCTCTCCCCGATGTTATTCAATCTGTATATTGAGCAAGCAGTAAAGGAAACAAAAGAAAAATTTGGAGTAGGTATTAAAATCCATGGAGAAGAAATAAAAACTTTGAGGTTCGCCGATGACATTGTAATTCTGACACAGACAGCAAAGGACTTGGAAGAGCAGTTGAACGGAATGGACAGTGTCTTGAAAGGAGGATATAAGATGAACATCAACAAAAGCAAAACGAGGATAATGGAATGTAGTCAAATTAAATCGGGTGATGCTGAGGGAATTAGATTAGGAAATGAGACACTTAAAGTAGTAAAGGAGTTTTGCTATTTGGGGAGTAAAATAACTGATGATGGTCGAAGTAGAGAGGATATAAAATGTAGACTGGCAATGGCAAGGAAATCGTTTCTGAAGAAGAGAAATTTGTTAACATCGAATATAGATTTAAGTGTCAGGAAGTCGTTTCTGAAAGTATTTGTATGGAGTGTAGCCATGTATGGAAGTGAAACATGGACAATAACTAGTTTGGACAAGAAGAGAATAGAAGCTTTCGAAATGTGGTGCTACAGAAGAATGCTGAAGATAAGGTGGGTAGATCACGTAACTAATGAGGAGGTATTGAATAGGATTGGGGAGAAGAGAAGTTTGTGGCACAGTTTGACTAGAAGAAGGGATCGGTTGGTAGGACATGTTTTGAGGCATCAAGGGCTCACAAATTTAGCATTGGAGGGCAGCATGGAGGGTAAAAATCGTAAAGGGAGACCAAGAGATGAATACACTAAGCAGATTCAGAAGGATGTAGGTTGCAGTAGGTACTGGAAGATGAAGAAGCTTGCACAGGATAGAGTAGCATGGAGGGCTGCATCAAACCAGTCTCAGGACTGAAGACCACAACAACAACAACCTCTAATGTTTTATTTTTAAGAATTTGTTACACAGAGTTTGAATGTCGGCATTAGACTATGTACTACAGATCAATCTGTTATCAAAATATTTCATTTCACATTTGTTTGCTTTGCCAACTAACGACGGAGATGTCACCTTAGATAAGATGTACTTTTTGTTCCTATTGATCCATAATGAGGAGATCCTCTGGAATGAGGAACATGTCAGAAAACAAGAATACACAATAAATATTTACAAAATAAGAACAAGTACACTAATGTACCTTCCACAGAGGCCAAATGAATTACATTTAAAAGTATATACACCTTGTCACCAAATATTAACCTACAACGCAAGCAATACTATAGATCAATCTATCATCACAAACAGAATAACAGGAGGGGGAAGGGGGGTTGTGCAAGTTGTCATTATCACATTCTAGCCCAACACAACAAATCAATAATAAGGAAACCACAGGATGCGGCCTGTCAGCACAAAATTAGTAGCCTATGAGACAACTACAAACTGGAAACGATTTTGTTTTATTACAGAAGTGCAGACATGTGTAAATCTAATGCAACACATTCATAAAAATATACACATTTATGGCCATAGGCCTACGCAATAATGCAGAACATAACCAATAGTAAATTCGGAAATACGGAAGGGTCCGATCCCGCCCGTCTGCTTTGACCCATGACGTCACAAATATGGCGGAAACAAAAACAAACACACACACTTTCCACAAGAAGCCTAATGACACTAACGGGACAAGCGCGGGAAATGGGGTGTTTTGGGTGGGTGGGGCAAACGAAATATAAACAAATTTAGACACCTTGCATAGCTACAACGTGTAAGTGAAGACAACCATGCATGAATACCCACCCACCTCCCCAGGGGTCGTAACCCCTGCAACCCATAGAAGATAAAGATGCTTCAGTAGCTGATTAGTGTTTTTTGTCTTTTAAAAAAAAAAAAAATCTCACGGGATAGAACAAACAGATCAGAAAGATAAATTTAATAAACTAAAACAGAAATTGGAGGAAACAGATAATTAAAATAAGTAATAAGTGTTTTTAAATTAAAAAAAAAAATCTCACGAGATAGAACGAACAAATCAGAAAAGTAAATAAAATAGAACTGGAGACAGCCACACTCAAACCAAACTCCGCGCCGTCATGACGTCACAAACAACAACACCCTTACGTCACGGGTCAAAGCCGACGCATGGGATCGGACGCTTCTGTCGACCCGTAAATTCAAAATACTGAAAATAAAAACAGAAAGCACAGTGCACTACCTGATAAGGTATGTCCTTCCCTTGCTCAATAATTTCTTGCAATCGAGAGTGGAATGAAGTATCCTCATCATGCAGCCGCGTAGCAAACGTATCCAGGCGACTGCTATAACAAGCAACATCTTTGGCAAGAATTTCTGCTTGCAGAAATACTGTTTGTGCCATCTTGTACCAATCAGCAAGACAATCTGCTATGTGAGCATGCACAGGAGACACTTCCTTTTCCAATAGGTACCTCAGACGTTTTGCAGCCTCAGCTACTTTTACTCTCTCTAGGGCATGGAACTGCTCTTCATTATAAGTAAGATTGCGTGCTGCTCTGTCTCGAAGGAGATGCTGCCATGAATCTCGTAAACGCGATACAAGTGTTGCTGCCCTAGCTGGTGCTCCAGGAGAGGGTGGGGCACCAGCTGCACTAGTCCACTCACGCCGCAGGGCACCATCAGCCACACAGCGCCGGCGAAGCTGTGTTGCTGCTGGTGCCAGCCCTGACTGCAGCTCTCGGGTCACTGCTGATGATTCCAGCTGCCAGTCTGTCACAGCATCATCCATTGACTTCCCCATCATCTGAAGCAGTACCTTCACAGAATGCTGTGCACGGTCTGCTGTAGAGACAGTGTTTAAAATGTGTCGAGTCACTTCTTGTGCCCTTTCCACCTGTGAACAAACATTGTCAAGTGATTGGCAAACCACAGCCGAGAACTGTTCTGCACACATATGTGTCAGTTTACAAGAGCGATGAAGCCTTTCTATGCGCCTTTTGAAAGCATGCCCAACACTACAAGCACTTTTAGCCAGGCTGGCATCATTTTCTACAGACACTAAATTTGGAAAAGTTGGAAACTTTGGTAATTCAACATCATAATAAGCTGTAACATTGTTGTTCTCTCTGCTGAACAGCATTATAGGATCATCATCTCTTGTATTTGGATAACCTCTTCCTAAAGTAGAGGTTTCAATATAAGAAAGTAAATGCTTCTCTTGGAAGATGATAATCTGGCTTGCAGGTGAAACTTCAGTCTGCTCCATTATTAAACTCTGAAATTGGTCATATGTATCTTCTGGGTGGAGATAAATTCTAACAGAATGTGTCCGGTTCACATGAAACAAGTGAATTAACTTCCTTGATAATATACCTGTGACTTCAGAAAAGAAACGATCAAAACTCCATATACGTTGTGCATCCACTTCCAAAAGACCTGCCAGGAGGGGGGTTATAATTTTCTTCAAACCTCTACTTAGCTGACAACTGTCTGGCAGCTCTCTGCTCCATTCAATAGGCCCACTTTCTGATGTCTGGCATCCAGAAATAACTCCAGATGCCTTCTTAGTTGTTATGTAATACATTGTCTCTTTGTTTTTCCTGCCACCAAACGGACGGAACGGTAAGTTTCCTGTAGCGACGTGGTACAAAGTGACACCTATAGACCAGAGGTCCACTGTCGCACCAAAAGTCTTTCCAACTGGTTTTCGCAAAACAGCCCTTTCGTACATATCAGGATGCAAATACTCTTCTGTTCCATACAAGGACATGAACTGTTGGTCTTCTTCCAGTTCTCGTGCAGCACCAAAGTCGGTCAGTTTATATACAGTCCTCCCATCATCTGTGATGAACTTCATTATGTTTCCTGGCTTCAGGTCCCTATGAATGAGATTATTGTCACGAAGATGTTTCATTCCAGCTGTAAGATGTTCCAGTACAAGTAAAAACTCTTCTTCTTGTAATCCGTACGTATTTTCCGGATCATCAAGTATGTTAAAGAGACTGCCACCTGTACACAATTCCATAACAATCACTTTTCCCCTCCCCTCCTGATCTTCTTCTATTGCCAGGAGTTTAACGATGTTTTCATGTTTTACTTTCTTTAGCACTTCGAATTCCCTAACCTGCACATCAGGTGGTCTCATCTGACTCAGCTGATTGAATGTCTTCACTGCAACAGGCTCCCCATTATTTTTATGTACGCCTTGATACACAGCTCCAGTTGCGCCTTTCCCCAACACATTTGTTGTGCACCAGACATAATTCGTTGAGCCTCGTAGAAAAGACATCTTGTTTTAAAATTTGAGGCAATATTTACACGATAAACACTTCAATACACAAGGATTCTTCTTCTTCTACACTTCCACTTCCTCGTTCCTACACCCACAACACAACACAAACCACAAAGTCATATGTCACAAACAGCAATCTCGCACATATCGATAACAGACTGTCGAGAGTTATTATAGATCGATGAAATCACAAGATAGATAATGAAAAAAACATAGCTGATAGCATATCTGATTTAACGCAGATCACTTCTCATAATGATAGCTGAGGCTCGTGGCTACGAGCATCAACTCCTATGAAATTCGACGCAGAAGGGGGATGATGAATATGGGTTTAATATTTATCTTGTCTATAATTACAATTTATAAGAAAACAACTCCTTTTGCTGCGTGCTAACGCAGTAGTGATATAAAAAAATTATAATAACTCTGCCGAATTGTGGAGTGTGACTACGAACAACTAATGTAACGGTCTTGCGAAAACATGACTCATATATACTTCTACACCCACATGCATTCTCTGCAAACCGCTGCGCTCTGAACTTAATATAATTGTCTTCGCGGGCCTTACGGGATCGGTTTGTAGAGGGCTGCCGTTTACCGGTATTCCTAGATTCCTCACTTAATACTAATTCTTGAAATGCTGTAAGTAGGCTTTCGTTAGTTAAATTCGGTCAGACTTCAACATCTTTCATTATTTTCAGTTACAATTATCTCTTCATAAAAACAGCTGCGATTACCCACATGAGAATGTTAGTTGCGGCAGTACTGATGGCATATCACCGAAACCAGTGCGATTATCTCTAACAGTAAGCAGCTCCAGAAATCGCGATGAATTTGCGTTAATTGGGACATCTGACATCATTGAAGATTGATGTGATCCAAAACATTATTAGGAAAGTATCCATTCCTCTGTTAATAGCGTAGTTTGCGCCTTCTTCCCTCCACAAAGAGTGTCACACAGAACACTTCAAAGGAGAGGGAGAAAGGAAAATTCCCCTGTAGGATAGAACTGAGGTAAGGAGCACATGAATACGTACAAAATTAAAAAAATAAAGCCTTTGGAATCACAGGCACCCTTTCTTAAGCAAAGAAAAAAAAAGAATTTTAGGAACTAGCAATAAATAAACCAGCAGGAATTTTCTCAGAACTCTGCAGGTGGAGGACATTAGACAAACAAGTAGGCAATATTTGTCTGACTTCAGCAGTGACACTGATGGTCAAGGATGGAGAATGGATATAGACATTAACATCACTGTAATACCATGAAACAGAGGGCTACCTGGGGACCAAGTAACAGGTCCCGTAACTGTCGAAACTTGGCACGTATATCTACATCTTCACCCATACTCTGGACACCACTGTGAAGGGCAGGGCAGAGGGTACTTCCCATTATACCTGTTACGTCAACGTATGGAGCACGAGGAGATGATTGTTAAAATCCCTTAGTGCGCGCCATCATCAGACTAATCTTATTGGAGTTGTAGTATATTCTTAGATTCGTCATTTAAATCTGGTTCTTGAAACTTTGCAGGTAGGGGTTCACTTTCTTCTGTATCTCCGTGACGCTCTCTCATGGGTCAGTCAGATCTATAGCCATTTGTGCTGCCCTTCTTTGTATACGCTCATTAACCCCTGTTAATCCAATTTGGTATGGATTCTAGGACGAGTCACACAGGCGTTTCGTAAGCAATCACTTTCGTACATTGATTACAGTTTCCTAGTATTCTACGAATGAATCAAAGTCTGGCACCTACTTTACCTAAGACTGAGCCTATGTGACTGTGTCGTTCCACATCCCTACAAGTTATTCTACCCAGCTATTTGTATGAGTTGGCTGATTCCAACTGTGACCCATTGATATTGTGGTCTTAGGATACGATGTTATTTTCACACTGTGAAGTGTACAATTTTACATTTCTTAAAATTTAAAGCAGGTTGACAATCTGTGCACCACTTCAACATCTTATCGAGATCCGACTGCATATTTGTGCAGCTTTTTTCAGACATTACTTAATTATAGATAAAACTGCAACATCTGTGAAAAGTCTGAGGTTACTGTTAATATTGTCTGCGATAGCATTCATTTACAACACTAGCATCAAGGATCCCACCTTTGCTTCTACTTCTGTGGGTGTTTTTTATTGAGGAAGCCGCTCGGCTGACAGTTATCTCCACAGGCGCGCTCGAGCCGATGCACTGACGTGTGCATTGATATCAATGAGATAACATAAAAACATGCGAGAGCAGGAAAATGGTGGCAGTTGGTGACCACACAAAGATTCAAGAGAGCGAGGTTACTGAAAACTGGTGGAAATCCAGAGTGTACTAGAGAGCCAGTTTTCTTCCGGTGCTTCTGTTAAAACGTTATATCTGAACACTTGAGACGGACTGGTAACAGCAAACGGAGCATTAATACTCTACTGTACAGTGGGGGAGATGATAGGTTGGTTGGTTGGTTTGGGGAAGGAGACCAGACAGCGAGGTCATTCGTCTCATTGGATTAGGAAAGGACAGGAAAGGAAGTCGGCAGTGCCCTTTGAAAGGAAGCATCCCGGCATTTGCCTGTAGCGATTTAGGGAAATCACGGAAAACCTAAATCAGGATGGCACGACGCGGGATTGAACCGTCGTCCTCCCGAATGCGAGTCCAGTGTCTAACCACTGCACCACCTCGCTCGGTGGGAGATGATAGTGACATATAGTGTAGTGGATGGAGCCACTGTTGTTTGTTGCCTTCATATAGGCTCACATGCCTCTGATTGGTTTGATTGTCTTAACTGACACGTCAACTCGACTTTCGGTGAAATACAAAAATTTGCGAAACAGACACAGCTGACTTCCAAACTGAAGGCACAAGTTTTTCATGACTTTGATTAAATTTCTCTTGACTGTGCTTGTGAAATTCTTGTAATCTCATATAGCCCAGAGATGTAGTTATAAAGACATCCGCCATTCAATGCAAGATAACGTGCTTGTGTGCCTTTACAATAGAGTTACCTCCTGCTTTTTTGTAACTTTTGTTTCATAACATTAAGCTTTTCGATCAAAATACCTAAAATATTGGAATACCACAGCCTACTCCACTCGAGCCAGAGCCTTCAATATGACAACACCACGCAGTTGTCAGATAGATGGTCAGAAGTACAAAAGTCTCTTACATATTAAAAACAAATGTGCTTTGTTCTCTAATACGTGCAATCAAACGTTTAACAAATACACACAAGTGCGAATCAATGATATCTACCTATTTCAATATTCATAAATGTAATTTTAACAAGTGCTGAAAATCATGTGACAGGAAAACAGAACATTGTGCACAATGCAGAAATCATGGGAATCGTATATGACGTGTCATATCTTCATAGGTAAAAACAATGTTATGATTAAAGCATGTGCACCAGACCAAAAATATAATACCGATCCCATGTAAATGGACAGAAATGTAACTGTAACAGCCGGCAACACTTGTGTAATAGAAAACTTAGCTTTCTGCAGCTATCCAGTATAGTAGAGAGTAATATCTTTAATTATGTTTGGCAGAAAATCACAGAGCGAAATACGGTAAATTGAAGTAAAAATAACTTAGTGCTCCTTTCTTTACTGCAACCAAAATTTTCACTGTAAGTGTAACAAAAATACAAAAAACAAACACATAGTTTTATATTGTCCCTGAACACGACTGCATACAGAATGAACATAAATATCTGGCACACTCACACCACGAAAACTGAAAATAAAGCCACTAAAAAAAGGAACTCAATACAACAAGCTCATTGCTGTCAACACTCCCACTCTTATTTTATTGAGATTGTTTTGAGATCATTGACAGAGCTTTTCTGTTTGACATGAATTTGACTCTAGTTAAAGGCTTAGTGAATAGGTCTGCCAACTGTTTATCCAAATAAACATAATAAACTTCAATCACATTATTTTCAACATGTTCACATATATAATGGTATTTAATGTCAATGGCTTTAATTGTCAACCTGGAGTGTTGTTGGTTTGTCACTGAAAACCAAGTTCACTGAGAAAACCACACAACAAAACAACTTCAGTAGCAGCATCTGAAGCTGCTATGTATTCGGCCTTCATTGTTGATCTGCTTACACATTTCTGCTGACGTGAACACCATGTCATTGTATGGCCCTTCCCACCGGAGGTTCGAGTCCTCCCTCACACACATTCGAATATTTGAACACCATGTCACAGGCCCACGTGCTAACAAGATCACATAGCCAGTTGTTGACCGACTAGTGTCTCAGTCACCAGCAAAGTCGGCATCTGAGTAGACCACCAGTCCAGTAGAGTCAGCTTTGCACCTTATCGTCAGGTCCTTGGTCCCTGAAGATACTTCATAATTCTTTTAACAACATGCCAATGATCGAGACCCTGATTACGTAAAAACCTGCTCACCATGATCACATGATGTCTGGCAGTGACACAGTTTTGTAAACATTAAGCTGTCGACTGCCTGTTGAGAAGGTTTACTTTCTGTCTCCTTTGCCTCGTGTTGGTTTGCTGGAGACTGCCCACTGTGCAGCAACGTTCCAACATCAGAAGGAGTAGAGCTCGGTTTTGAATCATCCATGTTGAACTTCTGAAGTAAACAACTGATGTATCTTTGCTGGCCTATAAGGATTTCTTTTGTAGAAATGCTTTGTTCAATTTCCAATCCACAGAAGTATTTTCCATTGCCCACAGTAATTTCTAACATTGATCCCAGTGCTGTCAAAACATTGTCCACTATTTTTAGAAACTTACAAATAAGCAAACCACTATCCACATAAAGTGCCAGGTAAACATCAGTGTCATCTGTTAAAGCATGGAAAACACATCTGTCTGGATTCAGCTGCACAAAGCGAAACGTTCTCAGAAACTGTACAAATTATTGAATCCAAGAACGTGGTGATTATTTGAGCCCATATACACTCTTCTTCAGTTTGTAAACATTATTTGAGCCTTCTACAACAAAATTTTTTGGTTGATCTATGTAAACTTCTTCTTTCAAATCCCCATTCAGGAATGCAGTCTTAACATCAAACTGTCTAATTTCCATATCTCAAGAAACTAATATGACTAATAAAACTCTGATTGAATCATTTTGGACCACAGGAGAGAATGTCTCTTCGTAATCAATGCCTTCTCGCTGTGAATAACCTTTTGCCCATAATCTAGCTTGAAAGAGGTCAATTTTTTCCTGAGAATTCTGCTCCACACGATAGACCCACTTACATCCAAGTGATTTGCAGTTGTGTGGGAATGGTACTAGATCCCAAGTTTTGTTCTTCTTCAAGGATGTCATTTCATTTTCGATTACTTGTTTCCACTTTGATGACTCTTTCGATGCCATTGCTTCTTCTTAAGTTTGGGGTTCCAAGATAATGGCAGAACAAGCTAAATCTGGGTCCTGAAAACGAGCAGGTGCTCGCAGATTAAACCAATCTCTCAGAGTCATCCTTTGATTTTCTTTCACCTGTTCACCAGTATCATCCTCTTCGGATTCCCCTCGAACATCTTTTTGATTTTCTTTCATTTGTTCACCAATATCATTCTCTTCAGATTCCTCTTGAACATCTTCTGCAGCATGGTGTCCCAGGCAAAATTCAGTACAACTTCGTTCTATGTTAAGCTACAGGTTTGTTCTTCATTGCAAGAGACGTTGCAGGAGATTGTAATTTCCTTTGACTCACGATTGTAGAGGCGATAATAGGTTCTATACCCATTATATCCAACCATGATCAATTTCTTTGATTTACTATACCATTTTGATCTAAGTATATCAGAAAAGTGTATGGATGCTGCTGATCCAAACTTCCTCATATATCCTAAAGAAGGAGGTTTCCGAAACCATTTTTCATATGGCGTAACACTGTCGTTTGCTTTACATAGTCAGCTATTTAAGATATACGCAGCACAATTTACTGCCACTGCCCGCAATTCGTGAGACAAGTCAGTACTTAATAACACAGTGCGTGCACACTCAACAATGGACCTATTTTCTCGTTCAATTCGACCACTCTGTTGTGGTGTACAGGGGCTTGTTTCCTCGTGTATTATACCATTTTGCTTGAAATAATCTTCAAGTAGCTTATTTATGAATTCTGTTCCATTGTCACTTCTCAGAACTTTGATTTTGTTTCCAGTTTGTCTTTCAGTCAGTCTCTGAAATTCGAAAAACATAGTGAAAGTATCCTGCTTACTTTTAAGAAAATACACGAACCTGTTGGAGTGCAATCATCCTTGAAAACTATATACAAATGTGCATTTCCAAGAGACGGTTTTCTCATTCATCCACTCAAATCTACATTAATAAATTCGCCAGGATCTTTCGATCTTGATTCCAAATTTTATATAAAAAATTTTCTTTTCATTTTGCCATACTGACACGGTTCACAATGAAGATGTTCCACTTTCTTCATATTGAAATGAGGAGTTAAGTTCAGATCAGCCATATTCTTGAGACCACTGAAATGAATGTGCCCAAGTCTCTCATGCCAGATCATGGTAGAATTCAGGGAAGCAGTATTTTCCTGTTCTACATCTGGATATTTAAACAACATTTGATAACACTGATTGTCCATCTTAATTCCTGCTAGAATGAGACATGAACTGCGAACTTGTCATCAAAAATAACTTTCATTCCTCTTTCTGTGACTGCTCCCACTGAAAGTAAATTTTTTCTTTAGCTTAGGAATAAGTAATATGTTTCCCAAAGTGTGAGGTTGCCATTTGCCTTCAACTAATGACATACTTCAGTTGATCCAATGCCTTCTGCCTTGACGATCGAGTTGTCTTTAATTTGAACAAATGAGTCATCTGACTGAATTGGCCTAAATGTGTTGAACCACTCTTTGTGCGATGCAGCACTGTCAGCCTACCAAACGTTTTCGCAACCTGGAGCAAAAATATACGCATGTTCTGCACTCAAAGCTTGGTGCTCAGACGTATCAGTTTTCATACTAAATTTTGTTAAAAGTTTTCCGCACTCAGATTTAATAAATCCCTCTTTGTGACAGTAATAACATTCAACGTCTTTTCTACTGACCATGTTAGATGCAATGTTGTTACCGGTATTTGAACTGAACTTGCGAGTTTTGTTCACATTAACTGCTGCAAAGGCTGTTGAGTTTTCATCACATTGTAAAAGTTTTTGTTTTTCTTTCAATAATCTTAAAGTCACATTATGGAAGGTTTGTTGATCTTCAGCACATGAGTCCCAGGCAGTTGGAAAAATTGCAAACTTTGCTGGCAGAATTCCCAAAATTTTAGCCAATTTGTCAACTTCTGTAACAGGTTCCCCAATATCACCTAATGCTTGTACCAAGGGCTCAACTAATACAGTTTCTTTTAATTGTGTGATTGTGTCTGTTGGTGACATACTGTAACCAAAAATTTCTGCTTGAAGGCCATTTTATTAAATCAAAACATTTTTAAAACTTTAAATTCAGTGCATTAATGCGATCTAAGTAAATAAGTGTTGTAAAAGGATCCTTTATACAGTGCTCATTAAAAAAAGTCATGTGTTATTGTTTTTCTGACATGTTCTACATCCTGGAGGACCTCCTAACTACAGATCGATTGGAATGAACGCAAATCTAATCCAATCTAACTGTGGATCACTGTTCATGAATAGTCTTTAGACTGGCTCACATTTCCACTGCATTTGTGCACGTCATATCATATTGCAGTTGGTCAAATTCCATCGCAGTAGCTAGAATGAGGATCGCCTACGCATTTCAGTCGTCCCAAGCGGTTTGACTTTCACCAGCTTCGACGATATCGAGCACTTTTTCAACACAAAAAATAGTTTGCAACTTATATTTTCACAGCTGAAAATTTTTACCTGCAAATTTCTGGATACTGTACGTTTTCAGTTTATCCATCTTTGTGTAGGCTGAATGCAAGTCAAACTTATAATACTCAGTTCAAAACGAAAAGGAATGTTTACCACAATAGACCAGTGAAACATGACAGTTCCAGAACTTGAGCCTCAAGGTTCACGTGAATAAAACTCCGGTCAAAAGCAATGAGTTCACAGAACAGAAACAGATACCATATGTATCTGTTTGCCTGGGCCTAATGTCTTTCATTATGTTTGGCAGAATACCACAGAGCGAATTACGGTAAATTGGAGCAAAAATAACTTATTGCTCCTTTCTTTATAGAAACCGAAAGTTACATCGTAACCGTAACAACAAAACAAAAAAAAAACAAAGGTATAATTTTGTCATATCACGGAACACGGCCGCACACAGAACGAACATAAATATCTGGCGCACTCACATCATGAAAATTGAAAATGAAAGCGCTAAAAAAATATCTCAATACAGCTGCTGTCAACAAAGAGCTTATGATGATATGCACGTACATAACACGCTAAAAAACCATTTCTCGATAGCCACAAATGTGAAAGACGATGTCAAATTGCTATTGTGTTTTAAATGTAAGATCCAAAAAGTCCTTTTTAATGTTACTATACTGTCGCTTAATTCTAGGGACTATTCATTATGTTTCTTCAATATAAATAGCAAGAGGTGGTGAGATGTCTGGTTTGACAAACAACCCTGCCTCTGATTACCTGTTTTGGTACATTCATTCCAGCTGTTTGTGTATCCAGAGGCAGTTACTCAAATGAATATCTAAAAAAAATCACGGAAGTCAGGAAAATATGAACAGAGTGAACACAACTTCCTTTTACGTAGCTGTTTTAAACGTTTTGTAGTAGAATGGGTATGTGAGTTATATTCTTTCAGAATTGTATATACTTCGCTTTACACTGTTTCATAATCACAGTTGCACAGTCAGAAAAAGGAACAGGTAAAAATTAGAATCAGTTGTATGAGGTATGGGATCACCTGAATATAGGTTTATATGACTTTACTTCAGCTGAACTGTATAAGGAAGTAGTAATTTTACGAACTGTTTATGTTTTACACTAGTTTGAATTATCTGAATTTCTTCCACTGAAAACCTTATGAACACAATGAATCTTTTAGTACACTGTGGAACAACTTGTGACTGCATACAATCTTAGGTACAGTTTCACACACATCGGTAAAGCTCTTAATTACATATTTTGCAAACCAGTCATTTCTCTTACCAAGATCTTGCTCTCACTTCCGTATTCTTTCATTACGATATTTCCCAGACTAAGGTTTTTGTTGGTTTAATTAAATAATATGGAAGATTGAGGAATATTCTAGAAATCGCACTTTCAGGTAAATTTCGTCGAGTTATTGGACTCTCTGCTCATTTGCTTGCAAATCTTGAAAAATATTAATAATCATTAATGCCTTCTTCTTTAAAATCTTTCGCTGACACTACGGAATCTCTTAGAAATTATTCGGCTTCTTCCCCGAATTGCTTCCATCGCGTCTGTATCGGAAAACCGCAGTGTAGCTGCCATCACTTTTGTAACAACAACTATTCGCACACACTGTGTCAATGTATTTGGAGGGAACCTGAAATATGTTATGTAATTAATCATAATACCATAAGTTATACACAAACATTATTAACATCTTTTAATAGAGTAGTGGTTCTATAATAGAAATTAGTAAGAAAACTCGCCTTGACATGCAGATAGGCGGTCTGTGTACGTCTACGGGGACATTTTAGCAAGCGTCGCACATCTTACAATTAAAGTCAAAACGATCACAATTCGTATTTCCCTCTCCGCAGTATTGTATCGGTAGTACCACAGTCTAACATAACAGTCGCGACACTTCGCCTTTATTTTGTTGCTACAGCGCCAGCTGCGCCCCAAGCGGCCGGTAGGTTGAACTGTGAGTTCGGCGCGATCGTGAAAGCGAAGAGTGATTGTTTATTTTGATTTATACAATGGTTTTTACCATCGGGAACGTTTGTAGCGCAATAAATTGCAGCAACAACAGGAAGAAGACACCACAGCTGCCTTTTTTTTTGGTTTCCTAAGGATCCTGGGAGGTATATACCATCATGTCACAAAACTGTATCGTCAGGATTCACTTGCAAACTATATGTGTATAAATGATGAACGTTTCGTTTTAGGAGCAGAAAATGGCTAGTTAATAGCAGACGAGAAGACCTTATGAAGAAAGAACCGGTTCATGAACGCAGACAATAGCAAACTCGTTTGGAATGCAGTACCCACACTGTTTGGCATTGCAAATAAACGCCCCTCAGCTGGCGATGAAGAAGAAACTGCCACAAAGATTCGACAGTCAATCTAAAGCTGTAAAACAGTCCTATGACACAGAAGCAGCCAGTTCGACTCTCCATGTATCAGTGTCAGATTCGTGTGAATCATCAACACAGACCTGCTTTGACGATGAAGTGGTTAAATTAAGTGTAGCTGTTCGTTTCTTACAAAAGCGTGTCAAGTGTCAGAATGCCCAGAAGCGAAACTATTACGGGACAAGGAAAGTGCCTACAGACAGATTGTTTGAAAATTATTCAAATATTTGGTTTTTCGTGAAATGTAATGTAATCAGCTCATTATAGTGTTTTCAGCATATGTCTCCCACTATTTGGCAGTTGCTTGTCCCACTTAGAATAATATAAAGATGAAGGTCGTAAATGTGGCAACAGGAGACAATGACAAACACAGTAAGCCTACAGCACGATAAACGAGCTGTCGATCGCTTTTGCATTTAGAGGTACGTGTCTGTGCTTCTTAGATGTGAATCTGTGTGTTTATATTCTTTTGATATCAACGTGGTAAGCTGCGATTCTGTCCAATGTCACAAGTGTTTCTTCACGAATGTGTTGTAGCTTGCCACTCTATTCATGGTTTTTGTCCATACTTGCGCATATTTTAGAATCATTTTTAGAAACGTATATGCCTTCTGATACCACACAAACTCTTGGAGGCAAGAAAATAACACGAATAAATCGGAAATTACATAGGAAATGAATGCAAACAAACATTATGCTTACGACGCGTCTGACGTTCACCTTACCCGCCGCTTGGAGCGCTAGTGTCGCTCCATATGTCAAACGGATACAACTTTTACAGCAGTGAGTGTCGCGACTGTTACGTTAGACTGTGGTAGTACATCGTCTCCGCAGCGTTGCCACTTGTCTCGACTTGTGTAAAGTCGATTGTAGGTTTACGGTCGGCCAGTACGATCGTGCGATATATCGAAACTAACTGTTCTCCATGCAGAGATGCTATATGCAATGGATTGTAGTTCGCCGAGGTGCGGCTAGGGGGCATTCTGCGTTGTGTCATTGGTTTGCTTACAAGCTAGCATTCGCCAATCAGAACGCCGAGAGTGCACTGAGGATAATGATTGGAAGACCTAGTGTGTAGTCGTAGAGGTGGTGAGTTTCGATCGAGTGGTCTGTGAAGCTGTACGACAGCGGCGATTTAAACGATTGCGAATCAGCAATTTCATACGGACTAAACCGAATTCTTTTTGAAATTTATTGTACTATCTATATATTCAGTTCATTTAATATAATTTTGGTGGAATGCGAGTAAATGTGTTTGGTGAAGTTCTGTTTGTACACAGTTGTCATCGTCATACAGTACTCTCAGACTCATAATGTACATGAAAACAGTGCTCGAATATATGTCAGTTGACAACACAGTGTCAGAGTAATTTGTATACCGAAAGAAAGAGGCAGTGAGCGCAAAGCAGATCAAAATGGAAGGAAACATTGAAAGAGAATGCAGCGCGTTGGGAGGACTATTTCAACAGATAATCAACGATATGAAGGTAAATAGAACTATCAAACATTTACTATCGAAAAACGTTCATTTTGGAGTTCGTTTTTAAAATTGAACAGGGTTTAATATAGGTGCTTGTTTTGATTTTGCCAGCTTTTTACTTTTAGCACACAGGCGATTTAAACACTAGTGGGCACAGATACTGTGTGTGTGTGTGTGTGTGTGTTCTTTTCAGATGTTGAAAACCTAGATGTCGGTTGTCAGAGGAACGTATTTGGGATTTAGAATTACTTCAGTGAAGTTGCTGCGCTCATTAAATTGAACTTAGTAATGGCTGTTATTGCGTTAAGCGGTAAATCTTTTTTATGCTTGTTACTATGATAGTTTGCAGCCTAGGAATTCACTTAGATTGTTGGAAAGTATGTTCGCTACAATGCGCAGCAGACTTGCACATTGAGTACTCTGAGATTTGTTTGTTAATGGCGTGGCGTTAAGATTTATCGATCGCATCTTTGAAGGATACAAATTGGTGGATGAATTTCAAAGCTCAGCCGGAGTGCTCAAGCAGGCCCTTACGTCTGTTTTGGTCCAGTTTGTGAATTTGTTTACAGCCACCCACTCCGTCAGTGGAAATGGCATTTATTAAACTGAACTGCAGTGCTTACGAATCAGTGCTGTGGACTTAATCTGTATGTTAGAACACTGTTTACGTCAAATACGTGGTCAGTCAGAACTGCTGGATTTGTTGCCGAATATGTAACAGGCACACACTTATGGGTGGATGTGATGTTGCCTTGTATGTATATTTTAAAATCGCACATTGTTGAACTAAGTTGCCACGGCCGCCCGTGTTTAAAAGGCATTCATGTAAGGGGCGTCTTCTTAAAAGGAATAACATACCAAAAATACCTGACGCGCGGCAAGTGATTATCGGTGCACACTCCTGCGCTACTTTCTACCTTTCGAAATAATGCATTCAAATTTTACAACTACTTATTTTTTAATTACTAGTCTCTACATGTGCAACTGTGTAAACCACCGAACTATATTGCCTGCATTTGGTACGCGCTTCTGGATGCATATTAAAATATTGCGAAATGAGAATTCATTTTGAATTTTAAGTTGACGGAGAAGCGGAGGTTGCATTAAGTGTGTGTGTGTGTGTGTGTGTGTGTGTGTGTGTGTAAAAACTTGTCCAGTTGCTATATTTTTGATACGGTTTGGCTGTCTGCTTAGGCATGCAGCGTAGAAACAATCTGATTGACTTAATTATTTCAGGCTTGAAAGTTTTGATCAGCAATGAGCGTGACTTTTACAGATTTGCAATTTTCCCAGATCAATCACTTCCAATGAGATTTCGCTGTGCAGGATCCTTGATTTTCCTTAAACTAGATATACGACTTGCTATTCATTGTAGTATTGTGAACTCAAGGCATTCTCATTGCAATAAATATAGAGAGCCAAGGGTGCAGCCATTCTGATTACACCGAACTGTGTTGGAAAGCATCAAATAGACAATTTGGTTGTTGTGTATGCAATTTGTTGCCGAGGTAGTGTTGCGCTTGTTCCAATATTTTTTCCTGCAGAATTTACTCTGTGATGCGAAAAAGATTTCGTCGCAGCAAGTAAAAGGCACGTCTGCCTGTAGATGATTCTGCTTGCCTCCCAAGTACACTTGTCAGTACACTCCTGCGTCACTTGCTATCGAACCTATTTGAGCAACCATGTTAATAAAGAACAAACTTTGAAATGTTATAGTTCTCGAATTATTCTTTGTAGAGCAGCAAAAGCTGAAGAGAGAAATGGAAAACAGCGTTGTTCATGAGGATATCAATGTTTGTCCCGTCGACAACGGAGTCATTGCAGACAAAGGTCAAGCTCGGATGGGGAAGGAAAAAGTCTGTGCCCTTTCAAAGTCAAGACTGCGTATTTGAGATGTACACGAAATGAGTACATGAAGAGTTGGAACTCATTTGAGTTTCGAAACTTCGGATAGAGTAACTCCATTCTAAGATCGAGCCCTTAATTGGAAACAAGGATACTATAAGCGTACTTCACGGGTAAGAGAAAAAGTGGAAAAGACTGTTGGTATGGTTGCAGAGTTAGATTCTTAATCTCAGTGGAAAATTGGCATAGAACCGACCAAATGCACCGTCTTAACGCCCTTTATAAATGCTATACAGGTGCTCTTCCTTGAGTGAAGTGGTATTTTTTTCCATTTCGTGGAATGAGTTTGTTTTTTTATTTACTACAGACCGGTTTGGCTTGATATTCGACTTGTCATTTTAATACGGCAATAAGGCATCATTGAAGGTTACCCTCCAAGGCGTGTGTTTACCAACAGGTCTAGTCTAATTCCAAAACTAAAGATTCATTCAGTACACACACCCTTCCACTTTAAATCAGCGCACGATTATGCCCTTCCGCCTCCACATTTATTGTGTATTCTTAACTTGTCCGGCCGGAAAACGGTCTGCGCCCTTCTCTGTTGGGCGTATAAAACCCAGTAACGTGTGATGCTAGCATTCTCCGTCAAACATCATGGCCATAAAACTTCCCATTCACGGTGCAACTTACGAATTATGGACTGGTGTCTACCTCTGCCTACGCTTAAGCCTTCTGGAGCCCACATCCCAATTTAAGTTCTTAATGGAACCATTTCATTTTAAGTTTTCCGCAAGAAATCACTCTCCAATACTTTTTACGTTATTCCTTTCCAAGTCTTCACCAGCTTCTTGGATCTAGAGGACTGTTAATTTCCTTGAGCTAAGATGTGTGAAGATCTACTTGGTGTATCTACTGTCGTCCATTCTGTAAATATGTCCAAAAAGGATCTCCTCTTCCATATTGTTTGTGATATGTTTTTATATTCTGATAAATTTTTTCGTCACTTCTTAATTTACAAAATGTTGTATTTTTTCTAAGGACTTGATATTTTTTCGTACACTTTCTTTCTCGTACTTAAGCTTATAAAGTAATTCTAGACATTCACCAAAATACTGGCTTTCTGGTTTTGCAACTGTTGTGCTTTGAGCTTTTAGATTGCGCATTTGGTCGAGATATTTTTAGTTTTACCGCACGCCTTTTCCATCTTGTGTATCCTTTACTATGAATTAGAGGTTTCCAACGTTTTCGTCATTAGTCTTCCCCAACTATTACGAGAGGATATAGTGCTTTGATTAGCAGATTGGACTTGCTTTCCGGAGAACTACAGAGTAATTACGCGTTCGGCCAACCTGATTTAGGTTTTCCGCAAATCGTTCCAGGTAAATGCCGGTATGGTTGCTCTGTAAGGGCAGGTACGATTTCCTTCCCCGTTCTTGAAACTTTTACATTTTTTGTTTGCTCAGTGTCTGTCTGTTTAAATATTTTGGTGCACTTTTTTGCGTGTGTTGTAATTTCTTTCTCTGCAGGGATTCTTAAGCCTACCATATCGACTCTCTTCCAAAAAGTTGACTTTCGCTGAAAGGGTCTGTCAGCCTTTCAGATAGTTTGACGTGATCATCCGCAAATGATAGGCAATGCATTGCAACACCATTGTTCTTTCACTGTAGCGTGAGTGGAAATACTTTGGATCCTCTCGATTTTTCATTCTAAATTATTAGTGTTCTTCACGACACAGTTGAAAAAAGTGGAAATCGCCTTCGTGACACCTGTGTTTAATTTGAAAGATATAGAAAGCTTAATTTTGCTTTTGAGATTGGGCCTGTCGGTTTCTTGGATTAGGTTTGCTAACTTTGAGCCTTAAATGCACACGGCTGTGTTATAATTTTGCAATGCTCCTGAGATGTCTTCGAGAGAGTCTCTCTAGACCCACGGGAACTCGACATGTTTACTGTTGGGAAATACAGCTTAGCTTATTTTGCTGGGGATTCATTGAGATCACATTGTTAAGACGCGTGCATGATTTCAAGAGCCGAATATTGAACTCATTAGTCCACGGTTTCCAGTCAGGGAAAAGAGAGGGGTTCAACAGAGTGGGATGCCGCAGTTTGGTGCTTAGATTCCACTCGATTCTCATGTACTTTCTTGATTGTCGGCGCCTGCAGAAGATGGGGAAAAAAAGATGAGAGAAAACTTAACAACATACGCGAAGAGAAATCGTGGTAAGACTATGTTGCGATGTTGACTCACTGTAGAGTACCACACTGTGTAATAACCTTGGTACAATTCTTCACTTGGAGGAACAATTAAGCGTCTGACACAGCGAAAACATATGTTGTTGTTGTCTTCAGTCCTGAGACTGGTTTGATGCAGCTCTCCATGCTACTGTATCCTGTGCAAGCTTCTTCATCTCCCAGTACCTACTGCAACCTACATCCTTCTGAATATGCTTAGTGTATTCGTCTCTTGGTCCCCCTCTACGATTTTTACCCTCCACGCTGCCCTCCAGTACTAAGTTGGTGATCCCTTGATGCCTCAGAACATGTCCTACCAACAGATCCCTTCTTCTAGTTAAGTTGTGCCACAAACTCCTCTTCTCCCCAAATCTATTCAATACCTCCTCATTAGTTATGTGATCTACCCATCTAATCTTCAGCATCCTTCTGTACCACCACATTTCGAAAGCTTCTATTCTCTTCTTGGTCTAAACTATTTATCGTCCATGTTTCACTTCCATACAAATACTTTCAGAAAAGACTTCCTGACACTTAACTCTATACTCGATGTTAACAAATTTCTCTTCTTTAGAAACGCTTTCCTTGCCATTGCCAGTCTACATTTTATATCCGCTCTACTTCGGCCTTCATCAGTTGTTTTGCTCCCCAAATAGCAAAACTCCTTTACTACTTTAAGTGTCTCATTTGTTTATCTAATTCCCTCATCATCACCCGACTTAATTCGACTACATTCCATTATCCTCATTCTGCTTTTGTTGATGTTCATCTTATACCCTCCTTTCAAGACACTGTCCATTCCGTTCCACTGCTCTTCCAAGTCCTATGCTGTCTCTTGACAGAATTACAATGTCATCGGCGAACCTCAGTTTTTATTTCTTCTCCATGGATTTTAATTCCTACTCCGAACTTTTCTTTTGTTTCGTTTACTGCTTGCTCAATATACAGATTGAATAGCAGCGGGGAGAGGCTACAACCCTGCCTCACTCCCTTCCCAACCACTGCTTCCCTTTCATGTCCCTCGACTCTTATAACTGCCATCTGCTTTCTATACAAATTGTAAATAGCCTTTCGCTCCCTGTATTTTACCCCTGCCACCTTCAGAATTTGAAAGAGTATTCCAGTCAACATTGTCAAAAGCTTTGTCTATGTCTACAAATGCTAGAAACGTAGGTTTGCCTTTACGTAATCTTTCTTCTAAGATAAGTCGTAGGGTCAGTATTGCCTCACGTGTTCCAACATTTCTGCGGAATCCAAACTGATCTTCCCCGTGGTCGGCTTCTACCAGTTTTTCCATTCGTCTGTAAAGAATTCGCGTTAGTATTTTGCAGCTGTGACTTATTAAACTGATAGTTCGGTAATTTTCACATCTGTCAACACCTGCTTTCTTTGGAATTGGAGTTACTATATTCTTCTTGAAGTCTGAGGGAATTTCGCCTGTCTCATACATCTTGCTCACCAGATGGTAGAGTTTTGTCAGGAATGGCTCTCCCAAGGCCGTCAGTAGTTCTGATGGTATGTTGTCTATTCCCGGGGCCTTGTTTCGACTCAGGTCTTTCAGTGCTCTGTCAAACTCTTCACGCAGTATCATATCTCCCATATCATATCCGAATTAGGCAACCGAAGACTGTTCTGAACAGATTACCAGGGTGAAATGCTAAAACTTGTGGTATGTAGAATATTTTAAATGACGGGCTGGTGCTCCGTGGCTAGGTTTTCTTTTAGCGATTGTGAGTCAACGACACAGAATACAACCACAGTTGGGGAGTACTGCGATGTAGAATGTTTGAAGTTGACACCCACATTCATTAAAAATTTAGCAAAATTTGTGGCATTTCTCATAGTCATTTGCTACCCAACATAATAGGAAGTGTTCCAATTACGTACAGTCATCTGAAGATCAAGGTGCACACTGTCTTAACGGGCGGGTGTAATTGAAAATCACGCTGTTGTTTTTTTGTGACGTAGAGATGTGTACGAAAGCGTAGTGGTGGAGCATAGGAAACACGCAGGGCTCATTGTATTTGAAAAACCGGGGGGAGGCGGTCATAAAGGTGAAAACCGAAAAAGATGCGTGAGCTCGATAGAGAAACTGAATTTCACTTTGTGACAACTCAAGTCTCCACTGGTGTGGGGGACGAGGCTTAGCTGTCATGTCCCGTACGCTTGCCACCGGTATGCCTTGGCACCCGCTGCTACTGAACTTGTAGCGTGGGTGTCCAAGCGGGACGGTCAACGGCCGGATTAATAGCGCCTTGCTAGCCCTGAACGGCGGGCAAGTGGCCACAGCAGCTGTTCGCCACGACCCACACGAGAGACCGCCGTGTGACAAGTGTTTGCTGATTGGCCGCTTCCTGATTCCACTCCGTTGAGAGCAAGCTGTGCTCCCTGGGAGAAATAGTTCTGGCATCCCCCATGGGTAGAAGCATTGAACCAGGCGTTACTTAAACTTATGACGAGGAGCAGTGGCGGAAAAGAATATGGAGGGGCCTCCATGCCTGGTTTAGTCTACGGTTTCGAGTAACATAACTAACGCGCTTCTTCGCCCGAATATTATGACGTTTCGACTGTTCCCTACGCCAGTTGAAGCAAGTAATTGAAAGGTGCCGGGCTGTGTAAGAACTGGCGACTCATTATGAAGCCGAAGTTCTTGCTTGCGCTTTTAAAATTGCTGTTTTATTTCCACTCTTAAAATTGAGACACTTCTTCGAAAGAATAATCACACTCCAAACACACCACGAAATAAAAATAATAATGGGATAACACCCTGCTAGAAGTTTTAAATTCCAGAAAGCATTTATTCACGCTGCAAGGTTTTTTTTCCGAGACAGGTAGGACGATAGGTAAAAGTGGTTTGACTACCCCTCGTCTAAAACAACCAGTGTGAGACAGCTGTGTCTTCGATGGCAACTCTTATTCCTGAACTTTTACATTTGAGGATTAGCCTGTTTTTCCACGCATGCCTTCAGTTATGTGAATATCTAAATACCTTACATTACTAGTATGTAAGGGTTTTGCCATAAAAACGTTCAGTACAGTATAGTATAAATGTACATGTACAGTATAAGTACAGAAAAAGAAAAAAAATATAGCTTAGGTTGTGTTGTGGAGAAGCAAAATCAGATGATTATGAAAGGAAAAATCGGGTAGATATATAATGATGTGCTCAGTAAATATCGTAAGAAAACTGGGCCCGGAATTTTAGGCATTTTATAAAATGCCCTCTCTAGGTTTAAACAAACGATTTAGGCTTCTAACGGCACTCGGAAAAATGCGTCAAAATATACTTACCTGTGCTACAATTTTCTCTTTTTGTACTATTTTAATGAAGACTGTTTTACTGAAATGTTCTTTTCATGTGTCATAGAAAAACACTTCAGTTGTATACCGATGTATGATCACAATCCATGGGGTAAAGCTACAATTAACAATAAATTTTGTTACGTTTTGGTATTGCAATACACGATTAACCACCTTTGTAAGTTTCGTAAAGTGAAACATTTTCTATTGTGTCTCAGTACTTTTTGAAGCAGCAAGAGAATTAAATGTTGCACATTACATCGACGCAATTGTTCGTGTCCCCCAGTACAATGCAATCCTCCTCTGAACGCCTCCCCCTGAATAATGGCGTACACTTTCTTCATATCCGAATTACCTCTGAAGAATATTTAATTCAGTGATGCATGCTGTTGCCGCTGAACCAGGTATTTCCTCCAGATACATTTGCACCTCGGAGATCACACCTACAGGATCTTTGTGATAGACGCGCGGACTCTTAGGCGTTGAACTGCAACAGGCAGATGTTAGTGAGATTTTAAAACTGCCAAGGATGCAACAATCATGTTATTCTTAAGGGTCGCCTTGGCGTTTTCAATAAAAGCTGAGTCACTAGAGTCGAAAGTGTTGATTGCCTCTTTTGACTTTCTGTAGTGTTTTGCATAATATAAAGCTCGCAAGAGCCAGATACACTAACATATGGTCTCAGGTGGGAGGGGAACGGGTGGAGCGATTTCCTTAAAGGGCTGAATGCGAGTTGCAGCTTGGAGAAATTCTTTACAGAAGACATGATTCTGCCAAATCCTGGATAATTGTGACTTACTCTGTTAGACGATGTAGACCATGGGCAAGGCAGGTGCCACGAATTATACAGTGATAGAATTGTTTCTGTTGCTTTCACTTTTAACATAGACAGAACAGTCTGTCACCGACAACGAAAATTTCCCATCTGTATTCTCCTGGCAGTTGGAGGCGCAAAAAAACATTGACAGAGTGGATTACAGTATTTTGAGTCTTCTCCAGTTCCTTACAAGGTAGTAAATCGGATTTTCATGATACCGTGGAATGTAATTCACTATCACAACCGTTACTCGTCTCGTCGACTGAAAGCAGTAGGCTTTTCATACACCTGTCTCAAATCATTTTCGCGCAATGTGATTCATCTCGCATACTTTGGCTGGTGTACTTTCCAGGAAGCCCTTAAAAATGGGGTTCCGTGGCACGTTAGCCGACACAGAAGCCTTACACCAGTAAAGATTAAAACTGTCAACTGCACTACTTACAGGAAATTAATGGTTGAATACGTTGTTTATTCTTCATCCTAGTGACGCGCATATGAATTGCGGATTCTTCGTGTAGGTGGAAACGTGTCTTTTAATCATAGTCTATTTGAAGCTAGCTGTCAAACCGGCGTTTTCCGGCTATTCATTTTGATAATTTTCTGTTAGAAACGGCCGGCAGGAGTGGCAGAGTGGTTCTAGGCGCTACAGTCTGGAACCGCACGACCGCTACGTCGCAGGTTCGAATCCTGCCTCGGGCATGGATGTGTGTGATGTCCTTGGGTTAGTTAAGTTTAAGTAGTTCTAAGTTCTAGGGGACTGATGACCTCAGAAGTTAAGTCCCATAGTGCTCAGAGCCGTTTGAACCGTTTTGCTCCCATTGACGTACGGGAAATCTTAAACAATGAATGTACTGTGTAATACATAAATGCCATTGAATTTTTCCCCCTTTACTCAACGCTTTCACTGTTAAATCACTCCTGTAGTAGCCTGGAAGCTTGTAGTTATATAAAATGGTAAGTTTTTCCAGTTCCGATACAAACTTTGTATTCACATCCAGCTTGTTCATTTTAAATTAAACCAATACAGGGCTATGTTAGAGGACACGACGCAACGCGGACTCAGTCACTGGCAACTGATTGGCAGCGCGTTGCAAGCGATCTACTGGTGAGTCACTCTACAGGAAGTGATTCGCAGCCGACCGATTACAAACTCGCGTCGGGAACCGGTTTCATTTGAGTCGCTCCGCATGCGGCGTGCCTAAGTATATTACGCAACGCGAGTCGAACACACAAATAAATACTCAAGTGTCACCGTTTGTTCCTTTAATCTACCATTGTCTTTTAGGCTGGTTAGGTTTGTCCAAATGAAGCGACATATGCAAATTCACATTATTGATCTTCCGTAGTATTAATTCCAAAAATTTATTTAAACACCGTGTTGGTGAAAACGCTCATACGTTTTGTGTGAAAGTTCTGTCTAGCCCCTTCCAGGCTTAAAAGTACGGTTTAGCCCTTGCGTTTGAAGGTAAGTCAGCTTGTTGTTTTTGTTGTTGTGGTCTTCAGTCCTGAGACTGGTTTGATGCAGCTCTCCATGCTACTCTATCCTGTGCAAGCTTTTTCATCTCCCAGTACTTACTGCAACCTACATCCTTCTGAATCTGCTTAGTGTATTCATCTCTTGGTCTCCCTCTACGATTTTTACCCTCCACGCTGCCCTCCAATACTAAATTGGTGATCCCTTGATGCCTCAGAACATGTCCTACCAACCGATCCCTTCTTCTGGTCAAGTTGTGCCACAAACTTCTCTTCTCCCCAATCCTATTCAATACTTCCTCATTAGTTATGTGATCTACCCATCTAATCTTCAGCATTCTTCTGTAGCACCACATTTCGAAAGCTTCTATTCTCTTCTTGTCCAAACTATTTATCGTCCATGTTTCACTTCCATACATGGCTACACTCCATACGAATACTTTAAGAAATGACTTCCTGACACTTAAATCAATACTGGATGTTAACAAATTTCTCTTCTTCAGAAACGCTTTCCTTGCCATTGCCAGCCTACATTTTATATCCTCTCTACTTCGACCATCATCAGTTATTTTGTTCCCCAAATAGCAAAACTCCTTTACTACTTTAAGTGCCTCATTTCCTAATCTAATTCCCTCAGCATCACCCGACTTAATTAGACTACATTCCATTATCCTTGTTTTGCTTTTGTTGATGTTCATCTTATATCCTCCTTTCAAGACACTGTCCATTCCATTCAACTGCTCTTGCAAGTCCTTTGCTGTCTCTGACAGAATTACAATGTCATCGGCGAACCTCAAAGTTTTTATTTCTTCTCCATGAATTTTAATACCTACTCCGAATTTTTCTTTTGTTTCAATTACTGCTTGCTCAATATACAGATTGAACAACATCGGGGAGAGGCTACAACCCTGTCTTACTCCCTTCCCAACCACTGCTTCCCTTTCATGTCCCTCGACTCTTATAACTGCCATCTGGTTTCTGTACAAATTGTAAATAGCCTTTCGCTCCCTGTATTTTACCCCTGCCACCTTTAAAATGTGAAAGAGAGTATTCCAGTCAACATTGTCAACTTATTAAACGAAATTCGGAAAATAAGACGCTGTAGAAGACACTTGCGGTAATATACTCTGGTCACATGGTAGAAAAGGGGGCTTGACTCTAGAACTCAATTGTAGAAACGGCTTCAGCATAGCCATCCGTGGCTCAGTTTGTAATACGTATATAATGTCTGCCATTGTTCATTATTTCAGTGAGATAAGACGAATAGGAACAGTGCATTTTAAACACTCACCAGATTAGAACCCGGGATCCATTTTACGTGGCTGCGATGCTACTCACGGCAAAGAAACTGGTTTTGTTATTGGTAAAATTACACTTAGTCGGTGATACGGGGCTACACTAAAAGCTATCTGCTATTCAAGGATTAAGGCGATTTCTCACGATATGCGGTAAAAAACGTATTCCAGTCCTTATCTGGCAAATAACTTTAGTTCCCTATACATATTAATCCCTCCAGTCTCGACCTGGTTTTTTTGTTTGGTAGGTATTAATTTTCCAAGTAGATCAGTGTGTCCTGGCATATAATCCCGTAATACCTAGTTGTGAAGTCCACTGTTGTGATTGCAAACTTTCTAGTGAGCTCTACCATCAAACCCTTTGGCGTCCGACGGATCATTCTTGTCTCAGTCGCCATACTCCTAAAATTCATTGTCTTTTATGGTTAGAATTATACAGTTGAAGGTAATGTGCTGGAGCCGTCATTTGAAGGCGAACCACGGCTCACAGAAAATGAAAACTGAAGTGTCGGTAGGGTAGGTGCAGACGGAAGCAACCTCGGTAGCATGGGATGGGACCTTCTCTCTAGACAGTCAATTCAACGCGTAAGGAGAGTGATCTACAATCGAGAACCGTATCACTTGTGGAGTTAGTCAATGCGCAGGTTGCAGATTGTTCGCAAAACTTACATTGCATCTGCTATTTCTCCCAGCATACCTACATTTCAAAAGTACTTAGACATTGTCCAACTGGCACTCAATCGTTTTTTGACCCCTTTCGACGGGGAAACGCTGCAACAAGAAATCACATTATTTCACATAGTTTTCATATTGGCGGACTGTCTGAAAGCCATAGATAACATGCCACGGTCAGAAATTCAGATGATCCGTCATCCCAACGAATGCGCGTGTCAGAACACATTTTTATTTTGTAAAATTGCAGAAATGTGAGCGTCGGTTCAAACAGTCTGTGGTAGTCTCGTAATCAGCTTCCGGCTGTCCTAGTTTAGAGTGGAGGTCGTAAGCAGAAAATGCCCCGATTGACTGTGATCTTAATGTTACTTTTCATCAGGATGAATATAAATAAAGTTAGTGACCTTTCATATTTTCTCCACGTTGGAGGTAATTTAGAATACGTTGTTTGAGACATACGGTACTGACAACAGTTTGCCTATGCGTGAAACTGAGACCACTCGCTGAAATATGGTCCCGTGGTGATCTGAAGTTTCAGAGTTGATAGATATAGGCAAATGTACCAATTTGAGACAGCGAACCGTGGTGTGCCAACGACTTGAGTCGAAAGTTTAGAAGGGAAACTAGACCCAAAGAACCGTTTATACGATATAAGAAATCGGTTTATCACGTGCCATGTAGTTGCTAACGCTGCAAGGCGAAGACCCGCTCATCGTAGAAGGATCCTGTTTCATGATTCCGCCCGCCTGGTGAGTTCTTGTGTGATCACGTGAAAAGTTGTGCATAAGACACACCTGTCAAGACTGAACATTATATCCTGCTAAGAATTCACGCTGCATGTGATAATGTCCAAACAACTAAGAGGCATTTCGATCTGGTGTATGAGTGGACTTCATCGGACGATGTCATCCTAACTTGGAAGTTGACGGACACCACTTTGAACGGCGATTGTGAATGTAGCACCGTGTGCCAGGTACGGCAACAACACACCAAAAATACTTCGCCACAGTGGAATAATAAAAATTGAAAACGGACGATAATGTAAAGGGTTTCTTGAAAATCATGTGAACAGGCCGTCTGATGATGAACTTGGCAGTTCGAAACCGGTAGCGGCGCTATTTACCTAGATAAATAGTAGTATTAATAGTGGCTGGTTGCTGTTTTCTTCTTTGTAAGAATTAGCCTACATTAATTGTGAAATAAATCCCCTGAATAACAGCAAGCTATAAATGTATTTCCCTGTTTCAATTTCTCTTTAACAGAATTTTTCAGTTGACGACTAAACTGACTCGGCACAACAGCTCTTCTTCAGTGAAGCACCTTTCCTTCTCTTCCACTCTCTGTTCATCCATAGTTTCATACCAACCTCGTCCATCCAACAACACTTGTCATGTACGTGAAAAACACCGCCTGCGGTATTTCAGAAGATTTTGGCATTGTTTTGGGCTTGAAAATGATCATCGGATTGAGTTTAGTACCGTCAGCACACCATGAAAGGATAATAGTATAGTGCATTCTTTTCTTGTCCACTTGGTTTTATAGTTGCAGTTTTAGCACCTTTCATGACAACAGTTCTGTTACTCGGTACATAAGACGCCAGAGCGGTTTCTCTATTTGGCTTAGTTCAACTCTTGTTTTCTTTCGATGTTGAATAATAAAGCGATGGAAAGATAGACCTATTTTCTCTTCATATTCTTGTGGAATTTTCTGAGATATTTTGGATTTGATGTACATGCTTAAGTCCATGATGCTTCATAAACATATATCACCCACTAACTCCACCTTTAAAGTCTGTTGAGTTCCGCTGTAGCGCTAGCTCTCGATTGTGTATTTGAGTAATTTTTTTCATTAATTCCAGTGCCATTTTGACTGTTTCCACAAACAATTTCAATAAGTCATCTTCTAGTTTTGGCCATTTTACATTCAGTCCTCTATTTGCGCATCTAGTCTTTTTTTTTTAATTCCTTACCAGCCCACCAATCGCGAATGTTTTTTTCTGTTGGTGGAGGGCCGAAATGCCGCTCAACTTCTGTTTCCTTATTCGTCTGCCTGTGCTATTACTTCCAGTTTATAGCCCGCATCGTATGCATACCTTTTATATCTTTCCCGTACGAAACGAGATACTAACAAAAATATTGTGCAGTTAACCGATAACACAAATCACTTTCAGTTAAAGTTCACCGGCACCGTAGACTCAAATTACGCATCATAGGCTAGACAGTGTTCTAGGTTTGTGATGTTGGGGCGATAGGGAGACCGTGTTAGCAAGGTTGTAAATCCCGCAATTCATGTTCGTCACATCGGTGCACTGTGCACTGCTGCTGCCAATTGAATCCAATGTTGCCAGATAGAGGTTTTCGGCGGCATCCAATAAATGGTCATTTTTAACACTGGCGGGAATTTTAAATCAAACACTGGCCTTTTTATATTAGAGTATAAGACGCACCTGAATTACGGAGGAAATTTTTTGATGAAAAAATGCGTCTAATTGCCCGTAAAATACGGTATACGAGGGTGCAAATGAGAGAATACTGTTTCTTTCAGTCGTTTGTCTACTTTCGGAAAGACAGTCTGTTAACATTTTATCTTCGTAAAGGGTCGTCCTCTTTTTGTATGCCCGTTAGTGTGCAGCATTTCCTGGTTGGAATGTTCTCTGCAGTCAGAGCGCAAGCCCATTCACGTGGGCAAGCAACGGAAACGTATCTTGTTACAGAAAGTTCGTTTTTTCTAGACTACTTTGCCACTTTAGAGATACAGTTTTGATGCTACTTTGTAAATTGATATCTGTATACATGTAAACTATTTTGCTGATTTCGCCCCTTAAATCCGCACGTGCCGCCCCCACTCTCTCTCTCTCTCTCTCTCTCTCTCTCTCTCTCTCTCTCTCTCCCCCCCCCCTCCCCCTCGCTTTCTGCAGAATCCATAAACACAAATATTATTGCGGTTCCTTTGAAAAGTTCACAACCAGTCCATTTCAGTCACTCTACAGGGTGATTCACGAAGATATGCAAATATTTTAATACGTATCCTACAAGTAAAACTAAAGGACAAGTTCATATAAACATAGGTCCGCAAATGTTTAGTTACAGAGTTACGGCTAGTAAGATTTTTGCCTGAAATTTAGCAACCTCACCAACATGAAGCCATCGCAAAACTGTAAGAGGTTAAAGTAAAACACGATTTCCATTTTTGTTGTTATTGATCTGGTGAATCTAATAAAATCTGTCCCAGATGGATGAAAGACATAGTTTATGAGGACAAAGTCAATACACGTGAGGCATTACTTGCTCTCATTATGAATACAATAGACGAAAATAAGAACAACCCTGTGAAACTGAAACTAGCAACAAAATCTGTTCATGCACGTGCAGCTAAATGCATTGAACTCGGTGGAGACATTTTTGAACATTTATTGTGAATGTATTATTAATTTGTGTGTACACTGTAAAACTTCCTTAACACTGAGCTTTGCTTTTTCCGGTTTAACATGAATTCACTTGTGCTGTGGTATTAATAAAAGCAGACTATTTGACACATACAGTTTCAGCTAACGATATTACCATCATTTTTCCAAAATTAAAGTCTCTAAAACTTCTGTTAAAAACTGTGCAGTCGTCTGGAATTTAAAAAAGAAATTGGCCCAGTAGTTACTAAATTAAAAATTTTACGAAATTACATCCTTGCTTCTTTGGATGTTCTGGAAAACTACTGCATTTGCACGTCTGTGACATGTTTCATTAGGTTCACCAGATCAATAACAACAAAATAAATGGAAATGGTGCTTTACTTTAACCTCGTAAAGTTTTGCGTTGGCTTTTTACTAGCGAAGTTGCTAAATTTCAGGCAAAATCTATTATTAGCTGCAACTCCGTAACCAAACATTTTCAGACCTATGTTTATATGAACTTTTTCTTTAGTTTTACTTGTATAGTAACGTATTAAAATATTTGCTTATCTTCGTGAATCACCCTGTATATGGGCGACTCCTTCAGGGTACAATTGTCGATTTAGCAACGACGACGTAGAAGATTCATCTTCGGATATACTGAAGTATTTCCTGCAACTCGAAGCTCTTAACGGGACCGTCCCCAATGCAGACTGAGTTGCTGTGTTACGTCACTAAGCAGCAGCTAGAGGAATCTGTGCTGGTTCGTTATCAATTATTGTAACTGCGATTGACTATTCGCACAGAGGTGGAAAACGTTATCGTAGGTTGGGTTCACAACGCAATAAACTGAGGGCCATCAAATAGATCTTTTCCGTAAGCAAGAAAAATGGACGGGATGAATAGAAATGTTCTGAGGAGGGGGTCGCAAGACTGGTTGTAATCAGAAAGCTACTAAATATTCACTATAGAGTGGAGCAGTGGCGCCTAAAAATAGATGGGTGAAATTTCGGGTTGTGTGTGATAGGTTGCCTACAGTAGTAAGGGGTTTAGAGCCGTTGGACTAGCCGCGACATGGTACTTCGTGTAACTATGCTTGTTCTGGGAGAACCTTTACACGCGCCCTTCAGTCCGTTGCATGCCTTACATAGTCTTTCTCGATCCCCTCTCCACTGTTCTCAGTTATTAACAGTGTTTAATTTTGTGTGACAGCTCTTGACTCGAATGTCCTATAGTACTCGGGAAACGTAATGCTGGCTCTTGTATTAGGAGAATAAAAAGGCGCTGTTGAGTCTATTGGAAGACTCATTTTAACAACCTATTGTAGTGTCCCAAAATTATTTCCAACACTGTGTTGTACTAAAAGTCAGTTCTCGATTCCTGTTGTAATGTTTATCAAATTTACGTCATTTCTTTAGTTTCCATTTTAGGCTTAGGACGTTGTGAATATTGATCTGTAATAGGTTACTGTATGCTTGCAATACTGTAAATTAGATTTGGAAATTGGCGTTACGTTGCATTTGATATCCTTAATGTGGGAGATAATCGCGGGGCATCCACTGCAAAAGTAAAAACTTATACACACGTTTTATCACAATATTACATTTGAATAATTGCTTTACATGATTTGTTCTTTCAGAATGGAGCACCACTGTGGGAGGACCTTATCGCCAAAGCTACGAAGTTGCACACATGTCTGAAGTAAGTACTTCTGATGTTTATTTTTTTTTTCAGACTAAAAGGTAGTTTTCTGCTATCTCGCAGGAATAGATGAACATTTTCGTATGTTCACGAACTGCTGACTTCTTTCAGGAAAAGCTTGAGAAACATTGTAATAATTAATGCTGAGAATTCACGGCCAATAAGCTTCTGTGTACAGTGTGGTTAAAATAGATCCGGCCCCGATATTGCGCACTAATATTGAACATTAACCGAAGTTATAATAATGGTTATTGGGTTATGACGGTGTACAATGCGGTAAATACAGTTTGTTTTTTCAAACCCGTTTCACATTAATTTATTGAGATGTATACAAGCATTTTCAATTAAAAGCAGATTTTTAACTTTTATAGCGCGCAGTTGTACACACAAGCTACTAACAGTTCCAATCCTGGAACTTCATTGCACAGTGTTTGTAGCTTAAAAGTAAAATGGCACATTGTTGTCTTCGGTAAGAACACACTGTTATTCTCAAAGGACAGAAATCTTCAAACATGAAAGTGACATCGGGCGTGCTGCAAGGGGTGTGTTACAGGAGGAATACTTTTCACATCGTATATATGAATGACTTAATGGATAACTTTGGATGTTTCATGAGGCTTTTTCGGGGACGACGCTGTTTTGAATAGGGAGGTCGAAATGTTAGGAAATTGTAGGGAATGCCGGAAGAGCAATTTAAAGTGGAATAACCACGTAAAACTAATCGCAGGTAAGTCAGATGCCAGGCAGATTCATTGGAAAGAACCGTGAGGAAGTATGACCTGCACACGTAAGAGTTAGTGTATAAAATCTTGGTTCGCTCACTACTTGAAGATTGCGACTGGGATGCGTACTGATAGAGGAAGTAGAGAAGGTCCGAATAAGAGATAGGACTGATACAGGAAGTAGAGAAGGTCCAAAGGAGGGCAGCACGTTTCGTTACAGGTTCATTTAGTAAACGCGAGAGTTCCCAGAATGAGATTGGAGTGTGCGCTGATATGAAACTTCCGGGCAGATTAAAAGTGTGTGCCGGACCGAGACTCGAACTTCGGACCTTTGCCTTAGCCCACTCCAATGGCAGACGCAGCAAGAGAGGCTTTCTGCATCACTATGTGGGTTACTGTTCAAAATCTGAAAGCGTACGTTCCTAAAAGTCAATGTTTCGCTTTCACCTACGTATATCTTGAAAAAAAGGCCATGAACGTAAAATTAGAGATATTCGAGCTCACACGGAGGCTTACCAGTAAGCGTTCTTGCCGCGAACCATTCTCGACTAGAACAGGAAAAGGAGATCGACATTGGTACACAAAGTACCCTCCGTAATGTACGATGAATCGCAGAATATAGACATGGATGTAGAAGAATGTGTCAGTGCAGTTCTGACAGTAATCTATTCTGTAAAAGTGTATTCATGTCTGCATAACTATTGTTACATACCATCTACTTGAACATGCTAACTGTAGTCACGCTTTGGTATCTCTGTACAAAGTTTTTAGCCTCCATTATTCCCTCTTACGACATTCACGACGCCTTGATACTCAGGATATGTTCTAGCAACTGGTCCCTTCTTCTAGTCAAGTTGTACCGTCTTTCCTCCGCGATTTGATCCAGTACCTCACCAGTAGTTGTTAAGCCCATATCCATCTGATCTCCAGTATACTTCGTTACCACTGTATTTTACGCCACTACAGACGCCTCAGTAAATTTAGGTGGAACACACCTCGTGCAATGTAAATTGCATTTATTTAGTTCAAATCGACAAAATGTACAAACAAATAAAATAAAATTACTTGCAACTCAGGCAACAATAAAGATTACATTAAGATTGGTCTTCGAACTGATAATTTTCTGATGCATAATGCCATGTGCCTCAACATGACCCCATTTGGAGCAAAAGAAAATTTGGACTTCAATAATCCCAATATAATTTCACTCAGGAACTGCTGACAGATCCAAACACAGACAGGCCAGTTTGGAAGCTTCACTCATGCACAACAGAATGACAAAGATGTAGGCCCTTTCAGATAATGACATGACGCATACACGACACGATTAACGGGTATTGCTATATTGTCAGGATTCTCAGCAGTCGATCTTTTATTCGAGCGAAGTTTTCTGGTGCTGACTCCTAAAAGATAACTTGATTATCTCTTTTTGCGGTTTAGATAGCGTGGCCACGAAATCCCAAAGACCCTTTTCAGACAAGATAACTTGTCGCTATGGGAAACACAATCATTCGGTAGTTGCAAAATCTGGTCTTTAGCATGTGCTTGTATTGACGATGGTCAATCTGCCGCAAAGATTTTATTAATGATGTTGCACAAGCCTGTCTCTCCTGCACCGTAGTTCATTTCCCGTGACGGAGCCCTAGCAGAAATTTGACAGAATGGGAGAGAAAATAACTTGCGTCTTTTCCAAAGGACGTTTCCAAAGTTTACTTTAACGACCTAGTGAAACCATTGAAAATGTAAAGTTGGCTTTGAACTCAGCATTACACAACGTTCAGGAGAATAATTTTTAGAACTGTTTCTGATACTAATAAATACAGGGCTGAACATTTTCCCCTTTCCACCAGTAGATGGTTCTCAATTGAACAACAGTGAAGGTTTTTGAGTTTATCGACATTTTTATAAATATTGATTCTATCCATCTCCCTGTAAATTTCGGTTCTTTGTACCATCTTTACTGTATGGAGATATGCTTAGTACATTATTTATTTCAGACATCACATATCATGGTAATAGCTGGTTTCGGACTTACAGTCGCCATATTCAGTCTCTGGATGATTATTATATGTGCTTGTGTGTAAAATAAGCATGTCACGTGTCAGCCGCTCTTCTTCATAGAAAGAATGAAGTTACTTCCAAATTACATCTTCATTACGATAGATTTTTGCTCGTGGGAAACATTAATCACCTGCTTAGCTGGTAAGTGAAGTTGTGTTATTTTTTTCTCGTTTCTGTCCAGCTACCAGGATAAACAACGTAAAATGAGCCAGAAAGTTGTAGCTCCATCACATAAGGCCTCGATGCAACCAAACCAGAAAGGCAGAATTACCCTCATGTGACACAGTACTACAGAAAATAGCTGCAAACCTACAGCATTTGTAGTAGCTTTTTCTGCTAGTGTGAAACTTTTTAAAAACAGCTGGTGTCGTAAAGATTTCGTTTCCGTGTCACGTGTTATCATGTGGTATTTACAGTACCCTCGGAAATGTATTTTTGTATTGCCAGGCCGATAACCTAATTCGTCAGATACCCATACCATAAATGTGATGATGTATGGACAACCCAAACATTATTGGTATTACCTAGGTACAGTAACGTATAGGGACATACAAGCACGTCGGACAAATTTCCAGCGAGTAACTCCATGCACCTCCTGGTTTACAGTTACAAAAAAAAGTGTTAACCAGAATGTCCAAACAGTCCGCTGGATCTATACCCTGAACGCCTTGCGGTAGTTTCACTAAGGTTGACCCCTAATGTAAAGAGGTTTTCTTCCACGTAAGGTAATGAGACAAATATGTTTCAGGCACGTGGGTGGTCTACCTGTGAGAAGTTTGGGGTTCAGTTGGCACGACGACACTGCAGACAAACACCTGCCAGTCGACCTCTCAAGGCACAGGGTTTAACTTCGTGAATGAAACTTCTGGAGTGAAATGTCTTGTCGTTTAAACACAGTTGGGATTGCAGTTAATATGGTCATCATGCGAAAGACGCTGCTCTTTTATGATGACAACCAACGTAGCTTACAGACGGATACAATTCATGATGGTCTAAGCGTTGTTCATTTACGAATGTACACTGAAGCGCCAGAGAAAATGGTATAGACATGCGTATTCAAATAGAGATACGTAAACAGGCAGAATACGGCGCTGCGGTCGGCAACGCGTGTATAAGGCAACAAGTGTCTGGCGCAGTGGTTAGGTCGATTACTGCTACTACAATGGCAGGCTATCGAGGCTCACGTTAGTTTGAACGTGGTGTTATAGTCGGCGTACGACCTGTGGGACACAGCATCTCAGAGAGAGTAATGGAGTGAGGAGATTCCCGTCAGACCATTTCACAAGTGTTCTGTGAATATCAAGAATCCGGTAAAGCATCAGATCTCCAACATAGCTGTGGCCGAAAAAAGGTAGTGCAAGAACGAGACCAACGACGACCAAAGAGAATCGTTCAACGTGACAGAAGTGCAACCCTTCCGCAAACTCTTGCAGATTTCAGTGCTGGGCCATCAGTGAGTGTTAGCGTGCGAACCATTCAACGAAACATAATCGAAATGGGCTTTCGGAGCCGAAGGCCCACTCGTGTGCCGTTCATGACTGCACGACACAAAGCTTTACGCCTCCCCTGGACCCGTCAACACAGACATTGGAGTATTGGTGACTGGAAACGTGTTTCCTGGTCGGACGAGTCTCGTTTCAAATTGTATCAAACGGATGGACGTGTACGGATATGGAGACAACCTCATGAATCCATGGGCACTGCATGTCGGCAGGGGTCCGTTCATCTGATGGAGGCTCTGTAATGGTATGGGGCGTGTGCAGTTGGAGTGATATGGGACCCCGGATACGTGTTGATACGACTCTGACAGGTGACATGTACGTAAATATCTTGTCTGATCGCCTGCATCAATTCGTGTCCATTGTGCATTCCGACGGACTTGAGCAATTTCAGCAGAACAGTGCGACACCCCACACGTCCAGAATTGCTGTAGAGTGGCTCCAGGAACACTCTTCTGAGTTTAAACACTTCCACGGGCCACCGTACTCCCCAGACACAAAGATTACTGAGCATATCTGGAATGCCTTGCAATGTGCCGTTCAGAAGAGACCTCCACCTCCTCGTACTCTAACGGATTTATGGGCAGTCCTGAAGGATTCATGGTGTCAGTTCCCTCCAGCACTACTTCAGACATTCAGTCCATGCCATGTCGTGTTGCGGCATATTTGCGTACTCGTGGGGGCGCTATACGATGTTAGGCACGTGTACCAGTTTTTTCGGCTCTTCAATGTAGTTCCGTTAAATTTATTTGTACGGAAGTAGTCTGTTGCGTTGTTAGAGCACTCTGTTAATGCGTGGCCGGCTGAAACGAGACAGGGATTCGGTCCTCTTTATCCTGTAATTTACCAGGAATAGAAAAGGGACCTTCTGATAAATCTGTTTGATTTTAACGCGGGAAACGTTGTATATAGAGTAAAGATACATTACATAACGGATTATTAGATTATCGGTTCCAGTAATCGTCGGATATACAGTAGGTTTCTACAAAATCAGATGTGGAGTGGCTCGTTATAGAAAACCTCGTACTCCAACTTTTTTCGTAGAGTAATTGCTCAGATTTTAATTATCTTGACGAGATGCAAAGCCCTGAACTATTTCTGGTTAACTTAAGGGTCACACAGCTTTGGAAGTACTGCAGTTTTATTGTGATTAGTTCCATTTTGACGTGCGTTACTTCCAGCAGAAACGAAGTTCACTCCTTAGTCTGAAGGACGGAGCGTTCAATTTCACTATCTCATTAGCACCAAGAGCAAGACGTACCTCCATTTTACTGCTTAACTGTAAAGCTCACAGGTGGTAAGCTGTAATTTAGGAGAGGTTCGTAAAGCAGGCCGCAGCTCATCAAAACCACAGCGAAAATAACCTCGTTGGTACGATGGCGAATAAAAGCACAGTTAAGTCTGTGATGTGAGTCGGTCATGAAGCGGGTACCTCCGCAGTATAACGCACCAGGCCGCGGTCGGCAGGCGTCGCTTGTAGCTAACGGCGCGGCCCAATGCAGCCTCGGAACCGGTTTTCCAGACACGTGCTGCCCCGTTCGACTGTCCGTTCCAGTCCCGCTGGGGTTCACTGTGCCACGGAAATCTTCGTCACTCACTCAGCTAGCCAGCGTAGCGGTGTGGTCTGACCGTCCAACTGTTGTTCAGGTCGGGGAAAGATGAATTAAGTGCACAGGGTCTTTATAGGAACTGAAAGTTTCCCCTTCTTATCCGAATGATGTATGTCAAAATTCTCTACTGCAGGGCCTAGGTATTTAGATTATGTTCCAAAATTAGTCATGACGGAAATCATTTCCCAGTGCATGCAGGCGCCATCTTAATTTTTAAATTTCACTTAATACTTTTGAACAAATTCACTGAAAAAAATAACTTTTGAGGCAATCATATTTTCACGTAATCTGTTTAGTAATGCTCATTTCAATTTTTATTGATTTTTTATTGCTGGACTCAGCCATTATCTTCACATTATCTTAAAACAACGAAAGCCGCAGTAGTCAGATAATGTGAAGCCACAGTAGCATACGGAGCGCGGAATAGATGAAGTGGAAAGCGGTGCAGATACAGGAAGGTCACATACGTGTAACAGACAATGCAGCGAATCCACATAAACAGCAGTCTCTCTGCGGTGTTCTGCGTAATGCTTTTCAATTCTTCGTGTTTTGAAGATGTTACTCTCCTCATGTAATTGAATCTGCGCTCTTGTTCCACTGTGTTCGGTACCCTGTAAAGTTGATTTTTTGCTTTTACCGAGTAGAATACTGGGATGCTGTTACACAATCTGCTTAAATGTGGCTCAAGCTCAGTCAAACTATGAAAACATCATTTATGCAGTCTTTTCCTCTCACGAATAACACATCAGCCCGCCCACATTGCAAATTTCACAGAAAATGATCATTTGCGAAATATATCACGTGTTATTAATTAGAGATGTACCTTCACGCTGTCTTTTACGTTTCGGAACTGATTTTTCTTCTACTTCCTTTCGATTTCTCTCCCACGTGTAAGCTGTCCTCCATTGTATTCGAAAGGGAACAGTCATGAAGTCAACACCGCACTGTGAGCTGCATGATGAAAATAGCGGCGGGCTGGAGTGGCTGAGCGGTTCTAGGCGCTTCATTCCGGCACTGCGCTGCTGCTACGGTCGCAGGTTCGAATCCTGCCTCTGGCATGGGTGTGTGTGATGTCCTTAGGTTAGTTAGGTTTAAGTAGTTCTAAGTTCTAGGGGACTGATGACCTCAGATGTTAAGTCCCATAGTGCTCAGAGCCATTTGAACCATTTGATGAAGATGGCGGGAACAGCCAAACAAAAGAGCGGGATAAAAGCCCTGGCTGGGAAATATGTCCCGAACATACGTTTTGAACCGTCGGCTGCATTGTACATAACACGATGTGAGCAGATTAAGTTTTTCCATCACTAAGTTACTATGGGAAAGAATACGAAATGACCCGATCTGACTCAACAGCGTTAAAGAGCATAACGCCGTTGGCGTGAAAACGCATCATACTCTATTTTGAAATTTGTTGCATTTAATACATTTTGAAACGATGCCCCTCAGATGTATTCCAGAATACCGTTTCGGTTACTCTGTTGTTTTCCCGGATCGTGTCCTCAAGGTTAGACTGCCTTGAAGACTTTACCGTCTTCGACGCCGAATTGCATGCAATACTGCGGGTACTGGAGCAGATGAGACGTTCTTCCAGTGCTAAATTTCTTGTCTGTTCTGTTTGTTAGAGAGATCTCCTCCCTATACAACGTTTGTATCCAGCAGATGTAGTTCAGAATATCCGGAAAACATTCCTCCAAGTACAACGGCTGGGAGAGATGTCTTTCTGCTGGTTACTGGGGCATATAGTCATTGCAGGAACCAGCTGTAGCAGCCAAGGAGGCATGTTGTCATCCTGAGTTATTTCAGTGTGCCATCCCCCTGCATGCTGTAGTCTCGCTGTTGAGATCCCGAGTCTTGTCGGTTGGAGGATGAGTGGCTGGAAGTGACAGCTTCGTCTAATGAAGCCCACAGCGCGGCTGTGAGGTACCTCCTTCCAGCCACGTCGACGGGACGAGGTACTCCTTACTCGTCTCCATACAGGCCATAGCCCTATGGTGCATGGCTTCCTGCTCCGGCGAGAGGACCCTCCAGTGTTTGGTGCTTGTGGCGTACATATTACCGTGCGCCACTTTTTATCGGACTGTGTTTTATTTTCCGACCAGTGCGCTGCTGCGGATTTGCCGACGGATCTGCCCTCTATTTTAAGTAACGTTCAAACGAATGTGGTTAGAGTTTTAAGGTTTTGTCCAATATTTTTCCCAAATATTTAGGGGGTGGTGCTAATGTGTTAACAGGGTGACTGGCTCAACCACGTTTCTTGTAAGTGGTGAGCAGTTAAATTTCCCTATGCATGTCTTTTAACTCCTTTTCCGTTTTACTTGTGTTTTAATCACATATATAGCTACTTTTACTATTTTACGTTTTCGCGTACGTGAGATACAATGATTGTGTGGTCAATTAGAGTGCATGAGATTGTATCCAAATTCGTTTGTTTTACTGAATATAAGAGCGCTGATGACTGCCCACCCCGCGCGCGCGCCCCCCCCCCCCCCCCCCCACACACACACACACAAAATATCGGTTCTCTACATCTACTAAACACGCATTCATGTGAATAGTTCGTGCTGCTTTTCCCGTTCAGTCCTGAGCGTGTCCCTACCATGGTCTGTTTGGACCTGGCAAGATTCCAGAAGCGCTTCTGTAAATTGTATACGCCTGCTATCTATGTTATTTTATCAGGACCCTTGAAACTAAGATAGGAACTGATAAAGGGTGCCTCGTAACGGATGCGCTGCATTAACTTCCATAAAAGTCGGTCCACTGTCTGTCTGAATTGTTTAAAAGACTGTTCTCCATAAATGGCTGTAGAAGTCTTTGTTCTGCAGAGTAAAAACCTCTACGGCCAGAGCTGGAAACTGACGCCCTTTAAACAAGATTCGCTACAGTTTCAAATGGCTCTAAGCACTATGGGACTTAACATCTGAGGTCATCAGTCTCCTAGAACATAGAACTACTTAAACCTAACTAACCTAAGTGTTGTGTCTAGACAAGACAGCCTAGACACAATGAGAGGAAGCCGAAAGGCACGCGCTAAGCTCACGCAGAATAGAGATAGGTCTGCAACAGGATAAGTAATGAATGCTATAAAGAAAAGTACGTAGCTTCTGGAATACTTAACTTTAATCCATCATTTGTATATCGCTCTTGACGATACAAGTTAGACTCTATAGTTTCAGACAATATACTGCTAATGGCGCCTTGCTAGGTCGTAGCCATTGACTTAGCTGAAGGCTATTCTATCTGCTCTGCAAATGAGCGAGGCTTCGTCAGTGTGCATCGCTAGCTACGTCGTCCGTACAACTGGGGCGAGTGCTAGTAAGTTTCTCGAGACCTGCCGTGTGTTGGCGCTCGGTCTGCGATCACACAGTGGCGACACGCGGGTCCGACATGTACTAATGGACCGCGGCCGATTTAAAGCTACCAACTAGCAAGTGTGGTGTCTGGCGGTGACACCAACCTAAGGACATCGGAAACATCAATCCCGAGGCAGGATTCGAACCTGTGACCGTAGCAGCAGCGCGGTTCCCGACTGAAGCGTCTAGAACCGCTCGGCAACAAGGCCGGTTCGTTACAGTTTCCAGAATCCTTCCAGCAAGGTAGGCTACTGCTGGTTTTAACTTCTTCGTTCCAACTAACTCCTCGCGCACGCCATATAGTCGGCAGTTGTGTCATCGCTGTGCCTAGCGGCGTCATGCGGCTGCGATATGGAGAGGCATTTGGTTAGTACACCGCTCTCCCGGTCGTTCTGCCAACTTTCCAAAACGTGGAGCCGCCATGGTAAAAGAATTCATACGTCGTGATTCATGTATAATATCTTTATTTATTAGAACTAAATATCGTGTTATTCTAGCGTACGTAGTGTACAGAGTGCGGCACCGCCAGAACCCAACAGTACAAGATTTCAAGATTGAATAACTGAAATTCTCGAGCGTGTCACATTGCTTAAATAAGAAATAAGGTAACATTGCAAGAGTTTATCAGATGTAAGTCCGCCTCCATAGCTGAGTGATCGGAGGGGGTGGGTTCAATGCACCCAGTCTCATGGTGCCAGTTGAGGATTTCGTCATAGAAAAAAATATTCATACACAGTTGCTCATGTGGAGTAACTGTTTATTAGCACTAAATATCACATCCAGATATGTTTTTTGTTAAATTAACAAATGGGATTTCCTTCCTAATCTGTACTTATAAAAGGATTCACTAGATTAGCCGTCTGCAAAAAGTAAATAAAAATTCTGTACCAGCTGGCTTCACTCAGTGTGAAAAAAGTATTCATACACCACTAGAAGTTGAAATGTAGAAACGTCTAACCGAACAATTACAGCAAGGAACTCTTCAGAGGCAAGCCGCGCCCGCACCTAGTGCAGCTTGGTTCTGATACGCGCTTAATGCCGTGTAACAGCAGAATGGGCCGCAAAGGGTAGGAAACAACTATAGGTAAAGGGCAAATCGATATCTACCAACATGAAACGGGAAAATCATTTTTAAAAAAGCTGGTATTATTGGAAGATGCCGGGCAACTGCGAAGCGGATAAGATCGCGATTCAGAGAAAAACTCATTTTTAATTGCGAAACAATAGGTAGACAGCAGAAGCTAACGGAAAGATAACGAAATACTTAATAAGGATAGTCAGAAAAGATCTTAAATTGACAGTTTCTCCATTGTCTGCACATGATAATTTCGGGAGGGAAATCAAGCTGTTTCCTATATTTTAAGCAGTGCCTAGAAGAAAACCATACATCAGCGAAAAGAGCAAGAAATTGTGACTTGAATTTCCTCGAGAGCATGCAAGCTAGAACACAAGTTTCTGGGAGAATGTACTGTTCACAGATGAAAGTAAATTTAACATATTTACAAATGATGGCAGAATTGTGGTGTGGAGACGACCAAATACTGAGCTGGATCCCAAACACACCCAACCCACAGTAGAGCAAGGTGGTGGAGGAAGTACGTTGTAATTTTCTTTGTACGTATGAACACTTTCTTCCTCAATGATGTAAAGCGAGCTGGTACAGAATGTCTGTGTACTTTCTGCAGAAGGCTGAGGTTGTCCTTGTATCTCTTCAGATTAGGAAGGAGACCCCCATTGTGTTAGCCTACCAAGTAACGTCTCTGGTTGTGATATTTAATTTTAATAAAGTTTTTCCATATGAACAACGGTTTATAAATACTTTATCCCCTTGATTGTAGCTCCTCAACAAGCATCGTGAGGTTGAGTGCATTGAACCCACCTCCTCTGAATATCAGCCGTCTACACTAATCATTCGGCTATGTAGGCGGACTTGAATTTGATAGAGCCTTGCAAAGCATTGTGTTAGGCTCGATTATTTTTCAGTTATTTAAGGGGAGGTTTACTATATTTCGCCCCAAAAAAAGCATGTTCTTTGAGAATATTTTTCTCGGGATCAATGTCAAATTCGGTCAAAATGTTATTGATATTTCCTCTACAAAATGGAATTTTTTCCACCGTAAATGTCGAAGAGCAAAGGCGGAAGAGCCGTCGGAACGCAACAAAATTTCGATGTAGACCTCCACACGCGGTATGTCACAGGTCAGCCGGCTCGTCTGAAATCAAAACTGAGTTGACGTTAGCAAAGTATATAAGATTCTTTAGGAGTTGCACCTCGCTTAAGTTATTTGGACCATAGGAAACCATATGGCTGCCATTTGAAAAAGTAGGGTTTTTTCATCAATTTTTGGACTTCGTCGGCCAAGTAAAAGTATTTATAGTTGATGGATCGGAACAAAAGTGATAAAACTCCTAGACAGTTTAGTTAGCTTCGTCGGAAACAATCATGCCAATCGGTTCTGTAGATTTGATGTTACCATACCGCGCGATAAAAAAGTTATTTCAAGAAAAACGCGTTTGAAGTTTTGACTACATATAAATGCAATATCATGCAACTTACGTTCAATCTGCTATTCCGGGTCCATAAACTAGTCCTTCCTCTTCCTCATACAGGGCGGTCTGCTCGATCTGGGCCATCCTACGTTGCTCCAGAGCCGCTTGTACGGCCGGTGACTAGCGGTTTTCGGCCGCTTGAATCCGGTGGTCGTCCGAATGTTTGGCGAAGTGCGTCGAATAGTGTCCCAGGGTGACGTCCATCGTTGTCACGGTCTTCAGAATTGCTGAATACCCTTCGTTGAAGGCGCTCACTGCCAGGAAGGTCGCAATCTCCACAGTCTTAGCACCAGAATGCAAATGCTTGGGGGCTAACTTCCAAACACACGCGTTCCAACTTTCATTTGAATTTTGTGTTTTCTCCGAAGCACTGGTACAATCTCTTCCTCCGAAAGGGCCTCGTAGATCGGATGAATCACTTTTTGAACTTCTTTGGAGAGCGGCTGGTCGTGTTGATATTCGTCCAGATGTCCGGTAGCCTCTGCAATGCGCCACTTGCCCCAACTAGTTTCCCCAGGCGGACAATTTTGGGTTGTGGGTGGTCATCCGTCGAACACTTGTGGAAATACGTTGCCCAAATTGCCTTCTTCACCCGTTCCAGTGAATTGAAATGCCGTCGGATTGCCATGCCGTAGTACGTCGTAAGCTTCTTGATCATTTTATCAGTTCGCCATAGGTAAGCACATAGAATAACTTTTCGCGGCTATAAAGTCGAAATTCGCGAAAAAAACTGGTGCGTGAAAAAGGCCGCTTTCAGGCAGGTGCATTTTTTGTTCAGCCGCAAATAACAAACATTTTCGTTTCATATTCGGAAAAATCGTTTCAGGGTTGGATTCTAAACACTTATGGATCCAAAAATGCAATTAAAAATAGATATTTTGAACCAAAAGATAGCAAACCTCCCCTTAACCTCGCAGTCGTTTACTGTTGTATTCTGGACCTGGTAGGCGTTATCTTCCATCTATCCACATTCCGTACACGACGTGTGCTAGAATCCCCTCTACATGGAGATCGTGAAAGGAGAAACGTAACAAATTTGGCGAACAGATGAAGTCAAAAGTACCAAAATTTTGTTAAACCACCCTGACGGTCTCAAGCACTGGTTTGAGAAGCAGTGAGATCTTATCTTCATTGGATGCGTGAGTGCAGTTTCCATCTCGCTCTCCCGGAATACGGGCTACCGTCTTTATTATACACAACACCTCATTTGTAATACATGTGTTAGGAAGACACAGCTTTTGCCACCATTCGATGTACCGCTATTCTCTACATGGAACTGCAGCTTCCCCAGATTACACCAGAGATATTTGAAACGATTCGCGTAGGAATTTCGACGACGCAAATCTTACTGCTCACCTGAGAGTTAGTAGGACTACAGGATGTTAGTGACATCGTCAAGTTTCTAATACAAGCTGATTATAATTACACTTTTGGTACGTGTGGCAGTGTAGACAGAAAGCTATGTACTCTGTGGGCACCATACTTTATAGGAACGACGATCACTGTGTGCTGCAAGATCTGCATGCACCGGTACAGGTAAGGCGACGTAGCATCAGTGTTTGCAGTTAGCATGGGACTGGGCACCGTGAATAGGGCTTTACTCGGAAAGCCGTTTTATCAGAACAGCAGCAATACTGCTGCTGCTAGTGCTCTTCATGAATATCGACGCATCCGCTTTGCGCACCAGGTTTGAAGAACATGATTCGGAAGTTGAAATTAAATGGTGGTTTGGGAGTTGCAGACGGCCAACTGCTCCTCGAATAGTTGAAGAATTTAATATTTCCGTCGCTGAGAATGCTGGGCGCACTGTGTGCTCTCCAAGCAGTGCATGAGCTGTGTCAAGACAGCTGAACGTTCCGTGGTCCACAGTTCGAAAAGGGCTGCGACCAATTGTGAAATGTGTATCTAGTGCGGTTCCAGGATGTCGTGGATGCAGATGGTCGTCACATTGAGCAGCGTTTGTGACCTGGAACATAAACATGGTATGCAATTAACACGTTTTACTCTCGTATGAAAATGTTTCTTTCAATGGTTTATTCATTCGCCCTTCACTATGACCTTATAAATGTTTCCTCAAAGTTTCACGACGCTCGTTTTTCATGGGTGCCGTCTCAAGTAGCGAAAGTATAAATATAAACACTCTGTATTGAAACTACGGTGAGAAAACACGTAAATCTTTCGCTAAAGCCTATGTATCCAAGATCAAACTGAAATATTTGGAAACTATTCACGTAGCTATTTCGACGACGCAAGTCTCAGTTTTCACCTGAGCGATTGGAGGATTTTAGAGAAATTTTCGTGTTTCTTGTGCAGCCTGATTTTTCGTGAACTCGAATGCCCCAAATTTTAGACATGGTGCAAAAAGGTTGTCTGTAGTTCTTTAATGTAATGTTGGACAGTTTGATTCAGTTCAAGTGATGGGATGGAGAAGAATAGATCGTTAAAATTTTTCTGCCAGTCCAGCAATACGGCGTCAACCGCAGTTCACGCAGTGAGTTGGGAACACAGAAAATGTTAATAGTAGAGCTGCAATCCTTCTTCAATCAGGTGGTCAGTGCCCTCGGGAGTTCAATATGAGATAGCCGTGGACTTGAATCTTCCATTCATAACACTTTGTCTCAGCTAATGACATAGTGTGGAGCTGACATGGTTGAATTCAAAAATGGTTCAAATGGCTCTGAGCACTATGGGACATAACATCTGAGGTCATCAGTCCCCTAGAACTTAGAACTACTTAAACCTAAGGACATCACACACATCCATGCCCGAGGCAGGATTCGAACCTGCGACCATAGCGGTCGCGCGGTACCAGACTGAAGCGCCTAGAACCGCTCGGCCACACCGGCCGGCGGTTGAATTCAATAATAACTTTTAATCATTTCCATGCTTGTGACATCAATTTTATTAGTAACCGTTTTGTTGTTTAGCGTGTAGTCCGGAAGAGTACCCTTTTGGTTTACCGAAAATCACGAATGAAATAACGTATTTTCCGATAGGTTAGAGAAGGTTTCGATCGGTCGAACATAGTAATTTATCCATGTTGGAAAGCATTCAGAAGCGGACAAAAGATAATTTCCCAGTGAACTTCAGTAGTGATGAGATCGTTATTATTCGTGTAAAAAGTTCGCTTTCTCATTTGTACGCGTGACGCAGTTTTGTGCGAGAATTTGTGAGCGAACGGATTGTTTACAGTTGTTTCGTGACAAAATCATCTCGTTTGGGTAAGACATGCGTTTTCCGTCTGGCAAGCTCGGGAAACTACAGCCCTCCTCAGGGACCAGCGTTCTTCTTCCTCTGACATACGATAGCATAGGAGACATCATGAAACGTGGGTGATGTACTCGACGTTGCCGCCATACTGATCACATTACGCTGCTGGCGCCCCTGACGTGCATTCGAACTTCAGTCAGGCAAAAGGGAGTCAAACCGCCCCCCCCCCCCCCCCCCCTCTCTCACTCTCACTCTCACACACACACACACACACACACACACACACACACACACACACACACACACACACACAGCGCGCCCGCCAGTTTGTGAACCAAGATACGACTAACAGTACAAAACAATGCTAAAGAATGTGTGTCCGTTGTTACAACATGGGCATGATTATCACAAGAAAATAGTAAGACGGTATCCAATATGTTTCGGATGACTTCTGTGGGCTCATTGCGAAAGTATTGAAATGATACGTGTACATTCCACAGTTATAAAATTACTTTCCGCAGACAATACACTGTTTTGTAAATACTTCGTTAGGCGTTACGTGGTGAAGTATATTTGAATTCTAGAGTCGGTTTCCATTTCGAAAGAAACTGATCAGTGACTTCGACGCAGTATACATTGGGTGAGCATTAGTTTAAAAGTAACGAAAAGCTGAAATCATTTCTGAAATTACATTGATGCATTGGCTACTATTTTAAACACAAATTTTACATTTGACAAACGTGTTTAGTAGGGAGGTTCCTTGACTTAAAATTATGAATAAGAAACGCAGTGAATATTTAATGCAGAAATGTAGTATTCTCTGTGAAAATAACACAGCGAAGATACACAGTACTGTAACTATTTAGATGTCTTTGCTTTGCCTGAGCAATGCAACTAAACTGATATGTCGCCTGATGACGAAACTCGTCGTAAATTGAAAAAGAGATCGTGTCGTATGACAAAAAAACCGTTTTCCTCTTATAAATCAGGTTCATTTGGTATGCATAAATCACACACACACACACACACACACACACACACACACACACACACACACTAGCGCCGCTTCCCGTGCAAACGAAAACAAACGGGATGTGTCCGAACACGACACTGCGTTGTGATAGGTAGGTTAATTCTGTCCAGATAGTTCATCCGTCGTGGAATCGAGAATCTCAACGATTTTTGTGTGTTGTCGGTGTAGATATTGGCAAGATATTCGTCATGGAAATTCCAAGACCGTATAAAGATCTCTACAGTCGTTCAGGCTAGTCCACACGTGTAATAAAGCAGCTAGCAGGGGATTTTAGTTTTTATGTGGAGAGAGATTTAATAAACCATTCTTTATCTAATATTTCAAACATTACAGCAACTTACATTTGTTTTCTTGCGGTAATGTTCGTCTATTATGCTTTTGACGTAGAATGAATGCAGTGTATGTTCAAATGCCAGAAGCTATTTTTTATGTGCTATAATTACAATGTAACTCGTTTTAGATTTTTTATCGTACTTGCACTTTGAGACCTTGCTTTAATTACCAGATTTCATTATTCTGAGTCAACGAGAAGCACCCTATATTTTTTGATTTTCGAATATCGAAATAAGTGACGTAAATGGCTGTGTCTTTTGATTGTGTTGACCTAGAAACTTAAAACTTTTACACCTCCAAGGGACGATAGCCATTAATATGTAACATGAATTTGAAAAAGTCTACCCGTTACTGAGAAAGAGGGTTCTAAAGTCAGACAGACAAGAAAACTAAAAGGGTTCCGTTTTCCCAGACTGAGGCACGGAACCATAAATTGTTATTTTCGTGACTGGTTGCATTGTTTTATATTCTACATTTTCTTTTTATATATTTCATATTGTATATGGACGTTGCTGTGCGAATACTGTTAAGGTATAGATCAGTGCAAGAGCTATCAATTTGTGCTGGACATCGTTCCTTCAGTGGTTGTTTTAATCCAGAGTTGCTGACCAATAGTTTGTGTTCTGTTGTCATTTTTGTCATAGGCATGGATATATAATCAAATCATTAGTGCGATGGAACAGTTATCCAGACCTCGATGGAAAAATCAATGCTAGAAGGTATAACGGAAGGTGACGTATTGCTTGTCGTTAATGTTAATGCCACTCTGTACTAACTTGAAGCAGTTCCAGAACAAAGGAACCAGCTAATCTGAAGTGTCTAGCAGACCTTGCTCCCAAAGGCTCCCGCGTGAAACATACATAACGACATCTAGGCCGTGGGAGGCGAGCAGATACGCCGTCTGGCGGGGCAGCGCGCCCACTTTTGGGCAGAAATTCCGCTCGTGACCGCAGCCAGCTGTTTGCCTTCCCCGGAAGGCACAGCTGCACATTGTTGCGTCACTGCCGGCTATCTGGGCGAAAGCGGCCGTGGCGTGGCGTTGCGAGGTCCCAGATAACTGCCCACCCGTCTCACTCTGCTATGGCTACACAGGCACTTGTCAGCGCTCGAGGAAAAGTGGTGCTTTGCCACCGACAACATTCGCCGCAGGTTTAACCCATAGGAAACATAGGTCGATAGTACGTAATCAGAAACACCCGGTTTGAGAGACGTGATTTTCCTTCCGTAATATTTTTCAGAATCATTTTCAAAAAACAATTGTATGTTTGTTTAGGATAGTACTTCTGTTCTTTTTTGTATTAAACATCGAACTGAGTTACTTCAGTTTTATTTACTCAAAATTAACTATGGTTTTCATAAATAATTGCAGTATTATTTTTGAGTAACAGGAACGCACAATATTTGTTAATAAGGAACGATATTATCTGGCATCACGCCTTGTTTTCCACGTTTGTCAGCAGTTATCTTTTATTCATCTTCAAATATATTGTCACAGTTATCACCACCACTACTGCACATACCATCAGCCTTTTACCATTCTCCTCTCCACGCTGATGATCTTTTCTCGCGTCGGTAATCATAAGTTAGAATCCGCATCTGAGTAACCATTTTTTACCTCGTATTTATTGCTGCTCTCCTGTAAGCACTCTGCAAGTTTCTTCTCAAAATTGGCATCACTGCACCTTATTCTCATTTCTTATGTCTCTTGTAGATTTATGACCACACACTGAAGCACCGAGAGAGGTGGCGCAGTGGTTAGCACACTGGACTCGGGAGGACAACGGTTCAAACCCGCGTCCGGCCACCTTGGTTTAGATTTTCCGTGGTTTCCCTAAATTGCGTCACGCAAATGCCGGGATGGTTCCTTTGAAAGGGCACGGCTGATTTCCTTTCCCATCCTTCCCTAATCCGGTGGGACCGACGACCTCGCTATTTAGTCCGCCACCCCCCAACCCTCCCCAGTCAACCAACCAACACTGAAGCATAATCCAGCATGGCGTCTTCTAAAACATAAAGGCATGCCACAAAAGAAAATGAGTAATAAAAAAATACATGAAAAACGAAACATCCTGTCTAGACCCGTACGTTTTATAAGATTAATACATACCTGACAACGAGAAGCTACAAACAGCTGCAATGCTTCTGCTGCGTAAGTGATTTGACCATGAGAAGGTACTGCGGAGGGAGCAATGGCAAACAGAACAGTGCTGATATATTTTTTTAAAAAGCCAGAATGGTTTCTGAGACCGATGTTTCGGTTTAGATGTTAACCACTTCAACAGATTCGAAGTTGCTGAAAGTGCTCTAGTTCCGGAAAAGAATAGTGAATCGCTGGATGAAATTAAAGTAGTTTTTGGTTAAATGTGGCCACAGGAGGACACGATCTAATTGGTGTATACTGTATCGAAATTTTTATCGGGTTTTAAAGAATTCTACAATACTAGTAATTTATTCGTGAAAGTGGTGTTTGAGCTCCGGGCCTGTCTAGTAAATTGCATGAAAGGAATACAGCAACACCCATTTCTGGTAAAGCTTTCATATCAAGCCTCATTTCGGGCTTTCACCCATCTTCAGTTTGTCGTAACACATCTAGAACTTGCTTACGTATTTGTATACTGCATGAACGTTGAGGATGTCCTCTCCGAAATAACAATTCCTGTAGCTTCCACGTTGCAGCTACGGCAGAAATTGCGCAAGACTAACATAACAGAACTTACGAGTTTTGCATTTCAGTTTTCCAGGATATGGCAGTAGACATTTTCTTCGAACGACTCATCTTTTCGGACGAATCGACGTTTCACCCTTGCCTCCCAGGTCGCCAGACCTCACACCTTGCGCTTTTTTTTCCTGTGGGACGCATAAAAGATAATCTTTGTCCCACCTATGTCAGATACTCTTAAAGAGCTGAAAAATGGAATTGTTGCAGCTGTCGATTCAATAAATAGGAATGTGTTGATTCATATGTGGAAATTTAATGGACTAACGTTTGTTATTTCTCCAGCAAAGCATGGCGCTAAATTTGAGTGCATGGTACGTACGAACATAAAACTATGAACCTTCCTGTGTGTTTGTCTTTCATAGTTAGTCTGTAATAAACAATTGAAATCTGGTCTTCTTGAGTGAGCCTGCACAAGTATATAGTATCTAAATTTGAGCGTTTCCCTATGGCCAACTTGTGCGTTAGGCAAAATCTGAGCTTACCCTCGTTGTTAGTGGAAACTTTGAGAATTGGAAAAACAGAATTATTTTCCAAGCAGCCTTCTTACTTTGTGTGAGAAACTTCCAATAAAAACATTTTTTGGGCGTTGTAATGTTGAACTAACGATTTCCGTTTGATCGTGCTGAGTCTTTTAATAGAACTGCAAGTTACAGGCTCGTGGAAGGGACCATAGGGAGTTGCCGGATGTGACCGGTGGTGGAGACTCTTCCTCCAGCGGTATATTTGGCATTTCCTGACAGGCCGTACAACTGCGCCGGTTTGCTGACAGGGCAATTTCGCCGTCGCTGACGAGAGTGGGGATAGAAAAGCCATTTGGCTCCAGCTGCGGCGGGACGTAAGCCTGTGATTCTCTCTCTCTCTCTCTCTCTCTCTCTCTCCGTGTGTGAGCGCGCGTTCAGCCGGGGGAGGGGTAGACGCTGCGGATGACATTTACCAGGTCGTCTCTCCTTTCGGTCCGCAATTGGCCCTGTGGGATTTATGCTCCGCACAGACTACTGCCAGTAAACACTTCGCCGTCAGAAATGTCAACCTCATATCACATCGGTGTCTCGATCCAGAAGTACATTGCTGGACTGACGTAGGAAAGCGGATGTGTACACACTTGATTTTCGCAGTAGACACTTGGAAAAAGATGCGTTTTTCGTACTAGTCCAGTGTCCGAGCGGAATTTCGTATATTTTTAAACATACTATTTTGGAAGAGGCTGCCTTGAGCGGAAACTTTCTCAGCTTTCCGCTTTTAACTCTAGTATGACGTCGCAGATTTGCGAACTGCGGTTAGTTATTGCAAACAGGTAAGTGGTAAAATCAATACATCTAGTTCCACTTTCTACAAAATTAACACACGATTGAATTTTTATTCAACAGTATCGATCCACGTGAGTCCAGGCATTTGGTTACTAAAGAAGTAACTACCTTGTATTGTAAAATATTAGATAGTACGCACGTACATTTTTCGAAACAGAGATCGTTGTCATTATGTAGCGGACATACTAAATTACAGAAATGCTTCGCGCAAGTGTTTATAGAATTAGTGTTGGACTATAAACGAATTCAGACTACGTCACGTTTGTTATCCAACACAATTCTCCCAGCGTTTACTCTTTTGAGTAAAGCAGTATCTCTTTACAACATATTTCTAGAGATACTGGGTGAGTTAGAGAAATCGTAGTAGAAACATGCCGATACAGCTTCAGCATATAGACTGGATTGTGGATATTACGTAGAAATTATGTTATTTACCTAACACGCATTTTTAAAAATTAAACCACGCTCAAGTAAGCATATTGCTCTAAGCTGTCATGTGGCATACCTAGAGGATCCAAAATAATGATCAGTTTTCAGCTGGAATTAATATATATTATCAAAAAGCTGTGTCTTTATAGTTGTTTTCAGTCCAGATTCATCAGCACATTCCCAGGTGTGACTTGGGTGTAATTCTTCTCCAAATAGGAGAATGACAGTATCTTACAGTCAGTTTCCACAGTCACAAACAACAAATTGTTCGATATGCATTTTACTATCTAGGCAGAAAAAGATCCAAGGATTGCACACTCTTGAATCAACCTCAAAGTGAAATGTTCAAATGTGTGTGAATTCCTGAGGTACCAAACTGCTGAGATTCCCAGACTTACCACACTACTTAAACTAACTTAACGCTAAGAGCACACACACACACACACACACACACACACACACACACACACGCCGGAGGGAGTACTCGAACTTCCGGCGGGAGCGGCCGCGCAATCCGTGACATGGCGCCTCAAACCGCGTCCCTGAAAGTAGACAGAGTTATAATGTGGTATGTCTGATCCTTCAGATATCCATACATGTCCAAAGGAACAGTGCGTCGAACTTTACAAGCTTTGTCAGATACATACTCGGCCCTAATGAATAAATGTAAAGGTACTTATCTAGAATGGAGGCATGAACGGAAGTGAAACGTGAAAAATAAACAGCTGGCACAAGAAGAGAACAGCATTTGGAGCAGCCTGTAGTAAATAATCTTCGGTGCAGGATTGTGAAAACTTTTTGGTTCTTTGTGCTGATGTTTCTGACAAGAGTAAAAATCTTAACCATGCAATGAGGCTGAAATCGCGAATCGTCAAATCCACTCGGCTTACTACAAACACCGTGACATCGTACCACCGCATCGCATCGCACCCTTCTTTTAATCAGGTTGTGCCATAAAGACTATCGTTAAATTAAACTTGCCTGTTTCCTCGTTTAGTTTAAAACAGCAGATTTACGAATGTGGTATCACAGAAGAATGCTGAAAATCAGATGGGTATATATAGTTAATAATGAACAGCTACTGAAACGAACTGAGGTGGTAATTGTTAGCCAAGAAGACACAAAGTATTCTGCATCAGTGTGTACCAAGCCATGTTCGCACTGTAGTGGCTTGTCTTCACCATACAAGTGGCTGTTAGTTAGCGCCTTACATAGTTTCTCGCTTCAACTTTGCTTGAAGCAATTTGCTCAGTGGAACTGAGGTGCACAGTACGTAGCAACATATTCGTACAGGTCTGAAATGATCATCGTTCGTATTAACTCCAGTCAACAAAACCAAAGCTCGTTTTTCATGCTGTTTGCAGAAACTGACTGCTAGTTGGTTCTGTTGCTGAGTAGTGACTGACGGTAGCTATTGTTCAGGTAATATGCAACAGGCCATTCTAGAAACCTTGAAGCATTGTCAATATTGGTTTTATCCTTTGGTTCATTATAGCAAAAACTTTGATCTGCTTTTTGCGAGGTCAAGGCATGATACAAATCTGACCAGCAGCGCCCCCTCTGTTTGTTCTTAAGTCATTCGTTCTGCTAAGATTCATTTCTCCAAAACAGCGTAAAAAGTAAGATTTCCATCGAACATTGCCATGCTCACGTCATTGGATACACGTACATCCATGAAGTTAATGTTGCTTCTTCGTGACCTGAAATTTGTATCAACCCCGTACATAAATTTTTACCGTACAAGTTGCAGAAAAATTGTTTTTGGAAACAGCTCTGTCATCACGCAGGAACCACCTATAGTGTGTGTGTCGATTGAAAGAAGACCATCACATTGAATAGCGTCACTAAACACGTTTGGCTTCCGTTTGTTTTGTAGTATTTATGAAAAATTTTTCTCTTTCCACGGAGAGAGGTTATCACTTTCTTGTGGCCACTTCCTCTATTATTTTATTGAAATAATTGGTCATGATAAATGGTATATTTTGAAACAACTGATAGACACAACAGGATATTTTTCATGGACACTCGTTATCATAATTGCCGCGCTAAAGATACACAAATTGTTTTACACTAGACGAAATGCAGCTGTCGGGACAGCGCGCACCTGCGTCCCAGTTTCGTTCAAGCCTGCTTCGTGCAGGAAGAGAAACAAAACATCCCATTGTCTCCTGGTGTGTTCCCACTACGCTGCGAGCGGAATAAGGTAGGGCGAAACACTCAGTTCTGTGCGGCCATGGATAAAACTGACGTAGGTAACGTTCAGTTTTGTTGCAGGACGTCGTAATACTGCTCACGGTCTTCAGCCACAGTCACACTTTTACAGTAATGAGAGTTGTGTTTGCCGTTTGGTCAGAGCAAATTAGTGACATGGCTAGTGTCTTACACTACAACCGTTCAGAGGTTGACGAGTTAAAATACAAGCGAAATTTACCTGTATACGTCACTGAATGGTTTCGAGAATGGCATTTCTCTATCAGAACTGCATCCACATTTTCATCTATCGCTACCGCAGCGCAAGTAACCTTTTTCCTTTGGAGAAGTTTTGGGTTGTACGTTACTACCATGCCTCGTGCATTGTGTCTCTGTGACTTCACTGGTCATAGTAACGTATTGGGAGCTAGTACGTAATAAAACGGCGCTACGATATCGGTAGCTTTTCCACGATGGGCTGATGTTGGTAACTGATAATTTCTTCAGTTCTGATGATATGCTAAATTTCCACAATAGCCATCAAAGGTAGCTTAAATAACAAAATCTCCGTAAAGGGCCATGTCAGATTCTCTGCAGGTTTTACGAACGAATTAGTTCCGCACCCTACCGAAAATTTCCACGGCAAAGATTGGTAGAACATAGTGATCAGACCTATCCTAACTCTCTCACACCTGTTTTTGTAGAACCTTGAGTTTGAACTACATGACGCACAGAGAACAAAACTAACTTCTCCATGAAATCAGTGTTAATTTTGCAAAAGCAATACTTAGCTTGAGCTCTTCGGAGAAGACAACTTCAGTGTCATGGCTGGAGAAACTGATTCGGTACCTCTAAAAATGGTTCAAATGGCTCTGAGCACTATGGGATTCAACTGCTGTGGTCATAAGTCCCCTAGAACTTAGAACTACTTAAACCTAACTAACCTAAGGACATCACACACATCCATGCCCGAGGCAGGATTCGAACCTGCGACCGTAGCGGTCGTGCGGTTCCAGACTGTAGCGCCTTTAACCGCTCGGCCACTCTGGCCGGCTCGGTACCTCTAGTCTTTCAATAAGTATTTCCGTCAATACTGTATTGCCGTCTTCTAAATAAAATACCTTAGTGTGAGATATCTAACCAAGTTTGCTATTATAGTGGAACTAATCGAAAGAAGTTAGCTGACGGCGCTGTTACCAGTTTTCAACTGACGAACTGTCTTTAACAGATGGCTGTGTTACAGAAACATTGTATTTTTTGACCATGTTTAGCCAGACACCACCACCACCACCCTAGTGTATAGTTACAAATGGTCCAAAATACAATGTTCCTGTAACACGGTCCAAAATACAATGTTCCTGTAACACATTCAACTGGTGATGAGCCTGCATTGCTCGAAACAAGTTAATGGTACAATAAATCGTATCATATTCCAAAAGTGACCGGTTGCATATTGTACCTACATACACTCAGTTGAAAATGCTGTTTCAGTTGTCACTCACAATGAATGTAATGAATTTAGTGCGTCGCTAGAACAACGGAATCCTCACATCGTAACAGAAAAAAAATCCAGTTGTTCGAGCTTGTAAAAGAATCGTGACTGATACACTGAACTACAGTCTAATCTCACTGATATCAGATGTGTTGCAGACTTAGGGAATGTGTTTTATGCTCTCGTAATACTTTTGCTAAGACAGAAACTCCCGAATAGAAATGTCGGGGTCTGGAATATACCTACGGCCCTTCCTTGCTTGTCGTAAGAGGCGACTAAAAGGGATCTTTTTTATTGAGTCAAGTGTTTTTACCTTGATCTTGTGACTTCTTAGGGCCTTTGAAGGTTTTCGCTTTTTCTCTTTTTAACGCTCCCCCCTCACCTTTTTTAACTTTTTAGGTTCTGGTCTCCTTTTTGGGCTTGACTGCCAGTTTCACAATTTTACCGCAGTGCCGGCCGTTTGGGGAAGAACGCCTTACTCCGTTTTTTAGTAACTCGTGGGGCGCGGACCACATAGTTCTTCTGATATTTTACAAAGTACTGATTTTATCCCTCACGTACTATGGATGTCTTGCCTACGGGTCGGTAGCACTGTCTCTAGTGAGCTTGCTGGACCCTGTTCACCACAAGGGCGGGGTCCTTCTGTAGGAGCCCGCTTCACAGCCTCCTGGCGGAAGCTGGTGTCCCACTGCTGCGGGTTGGAAGACAGCAGCTTCTGGAAAGTTACGCAGTCTCACTCTGCCAGATGCCTACTCACCCATGTCACTCAACTCTGTTTCACAACCAACAGTTCAGATTGTTTGCATATTGCCCAAAACTGAGTAGACCAACTGGGTTCCTACTCTACATTCTATTGAAGGACCTGAAAGAGCCTCCGTTAGTCTTCGTTGCTAGAACTTCCTGTAGACAGCCCCGTGGTGTGTACCCTGTCCTGTGACACGGATGGACCGCTTTCGTGGCCACAAGAGGTATTCTCATCCTACCATTCTCAGAGACTTGTTTCGTTCGATATTCCACGATTATTCTGATTCCGTATGCGTCTACATGGACAGATCGAAAGTCAACCACAAGGTCTGTTAAGCTTCTGCACACGAAAGGGGACACGAGAAGCAATATCTGCAGAGTGCCTGCAGTGTATACACTGTAGATTTGGTTGCCATATTTCAGTCTTTGCAGTACATCAAAGCCCAGGCCACGACGAACTTTCCGATGTGCAGCGATTCAGTGAGTTGCTTAAAAGGCATAACCCCGTGCTGTCCCAAAACTCTTTTGGTCGCCAACATTCACGACCTATTAGTTGACCTCTACAGCTCTGGCAAGACCAGCGACCTTCATGTGGACACCGAGCCACATAGGCATTCCAGGAAATGAAATCGCATACCGTCTAGCTAAAGACGCGACTACAGGAGATCAACTTGACTTCGCGATACCGGACACAGACTTACGATTACAACTTCGACACAGTATTTGGGAATTGGAATGGCAAGCTATTACAATTCAGAACAATTAGAGAACGAATAAAAGGTCCACTAAGGTGTGGCATACATCTTTCCAGGACTCTCGGAAAGATGCCATTGTGTTAGGCAGAATACATACCGGCCACCCGAGGCTTACCCACGAGTTGCTTCTGTGTCGGAAGGATCCACCTCACTGCAGCCGCGGTATTCTAGTGATGATAGCCCTTGTTATTGTTGAGTGCGGCCTGCTGGTCGATCTGCGACACGCTCTCAGCTTGCCTACCCCATTACCACAGATGCTTGTGGATGACGGAAGAGCCACTACCAAAGTGTTCATTTCCTGAGGGAGAGCAATTTTACAGTAAACTAAAATACCCTTCCACTTCCAGTATTAGCGGTTAGAGGGAGGGGGAGGGATGGAGGCTTCCCCCGTGGCGGGTACCCTCAATGCGACCGCAGGCTACTTTCTTCCCCTCTCACTTTGTTATGCCTCTAGACCCTGTTGTGCAAGATGCTGCCTGAGTTATATCTGTTTTCCGTTATCTGTCACGATACAATTACTGTCACGCCTTTTTAAACTCTTCGACTTGCTTATCTAGTTGGAGCAGACAAGTCCCCATTTTTCACTTTTCACTTTTTACGTTTATACGTGTTTCTCTCACAAGGAGGGACTGACGACACAGTAGTTTAAAAGGACTGAACACATCATCATCAGAAATCATTATCGTGCAAGGATCTGTCATGTGAACCTTTGTTTGCACCTTCGTTCACAAGGTTCAAAAGGTGTTAACAGCACAGGTTGAAGTAGTATTTCTTGATCTCCAGTAACCGAAGCACTTGCTTGGGACACATCAGAACAGGTGCTCTAGTTTAGTAGATTGAGGACTAACAGAATGTGTAGGCTGAATTAACACTTGGATCTTTGAGACTGTGTGAAATGTGAAAGTAGCATCCTGTGTCAGAGGACCTGATGAAATGAAATGAGCGTTTGGCGTCATTGGCCGGGAGGCCCCTTGCGGGACAGGTCCAGCCGCCTTGGTGCAGGTCTTATTACATTCGACGCCACACTGGGCGACCTGATGATGATGATGATGATGATGATAGCACCGTACCCAGTCCCTGAGCGGAGAAAATCCCCGACCAAGCCGGAAATCGAACCCGGGCCCGTTGGACGGCAATCCGTCACGCTGTCCGCTTCAGCCATCGGGGCGGACAGAGGACCTGATGGGAATTACCGTCACAATTCAAGGTGCGTACTAATGATCTGGCAAACTTTGTTGCTCTGTAAGGCAGTTATCAGATGATGCAGCTATTTAGAGGGACTCGTACTGTTAGAAATATTTAACGGAATCAAGAGCATGTCACTATAGTTGCAAAGACCCAGACTAGCCGACCGTAAAAGAAATATTCACAGTTGCTATATATGGCTACACGATTTACGATCTGTGGCATCAGGCACTAAAAATTGTAAAAGCAGGTGGCATATTTATCGAGAAAACTCGTGTTTGTAACTGACTCACATAGCAGTCCGCGTCTTTCTTAGTTAACCGTCTTACTAAGGTGTGGCATCCATGGTTGTGCAAAGTCATCAAAAAATTGTGCACACGACCGGCCTTGAGAATTGCTGTCGGTCGAAATATCGGAACAAGAATTATTCCGGGTGCATAGCTGAAAGATGGCGAATAACAGCTAGCGTAATGGTTAACGAATTAGGCGTAGGACCTTAAAGAGCTCCGAAGTGAGAATGCATGAGTGGAAACCACTCACACCTCTGGGTGATACACGTCAGCTACAGAGATTCCGCTTTTTTTTCATTGAGCTAGAGTTGCTTTCATTACCGATCCGATATGTCATCGCAATGTGACAAGTTTTGTTTGTGCTTTTTTTTACGATCATTGCACGTGAAGCATCTCCTAGCTTTCTTGCGTCGTCGTCGTCCTCCCCCGCCCCCTCCCCCGCCCCCCTGTCCTTTCTGGATTACTAGACTATAGTGACAAGTTTCTACACTCGTGCGTACGTTGTGTTTACATCTGTCCACAAATTAAAATGATTATGACCGTAAAGAATATGAAATAAGTTGCAACATTACTTTTGTGGTGATACATTTGACTTTCCGTACCTAGTAGTATATATTTTCTTCCTAACGTTGAGGAATCAGCGTCATATGTCATTGTTTGCGCATTACATTTTTTAAAAATTAATTATTAGAAAGTAGAAATAAATCTGTTAGAACTATCCCACGTACTGGAGACAATAGAGCTTCAAATGACAATGAAAACTCTGTAGATGAGTTTCGTAAGACAGAACACTAACTCATCCTCGCGTCTGTTGTAGAACTGTGCTGAATGAAAATGAAGTTGGTGTAGGAAAGGACAAGCTGCCGATTACGCGCAAGTACAGTGCTCCATACGCTTCGCTTTTTAAAATTTGAAAGACTACATAACAGGTCATTACATAATTTATCGTGGACGCCACCCGTCCGCTCGAGACGTGTTTTGAGGCAGATATAACCGGTGGCATGTCAGGCACACATGCGTCGCTCTTGTAAAAAGGTTTGGAAAATCAAACATCCAAAATGAGCAGTCGTAAGTTCGGCGATTAAGAGGACACAGGCCTCTCCTTCCACTTGTGCCGTAGTGTTAGTACCACATTAGTAATCTTCCAGCTGCAATTCAACATGGACATTTAGTGTTTTAAAATGTCGATTCGAGAACGTGTGCTATCTCATGACCGTCCACTAGCGCCACCGCGAGGCAGCTATCCCAATGTTTCGGTTGTGACGTCAGGTGGGAGAGGTGAGACGTGATAGAAATGCCAACCGGCGGTAGGCCAGAGGCGGCAAGCGGCCTGCCCTGCCAAGGACACACGCCGTTTAACGGCACATTGTCTGCTGCGTCCAGCCTCCTGACCCCATCCTCGTCTGCCGTTCTCGCTCTTAAAATGGGTCGAGCCACGCCGCTGCTACGCTGGCTGTGTAGATAACTTCAGCGGAATGGCAGCACTTTCTATAACTTAGTATCTACACTACTGGCCATTAAAATTGCTACATGATAAACTGGTATTAATTGGACAAATATATTATACTAGAACTGACATGTCATTACATTTTCACGCAATTTGGGTGCATAGATCCTGAGAGATCAGTACCCAGAACAACCACCTCTGGCCGTAATAACCGCCTTGATACGCCTCGGCATTGAGTCAAACAGAGCTTGGATGGCGTGTACAGGTACAGCTACAGCTACCCATGCAGCTTCAACACGATAACACAGTTCATCAAGAGTAGTGACTGGCGTATTGTGCAAACAGAGCTTGGATGGCGTGTACAGGAGCTGACCATGCAGCTTCAACACGATAACACAGTTCATCAAGAGTAGTGACTGGCGTATTGTGCAAACAGAGCTTGGATGGCGTGTACAGGAGCTGCCCATGCATCTTCAACACGATACCACAGTTCATCAAGAGTAGTGACTGGCGTATTGTGACGAGCCAGTTGCTCGGCCACCATTGACCAGACGTTTTCAATTGGTGATAAATCTGGAGAATGTGCTGGCCAGGGCAGCAGTCGAACATTTTCTGTATCCAGAAAGGCCCGTACAGGACCTGCAACATGCGGTCGTGCATTATCCTGCTGAAATGTAGGCTTTCGCAGGTATCGAATGAAGGGTAGAGCCACTGGTCGTAAACATCTGAACTGTTCAAAATGCCGTGAATACGAACATGAGGTGACAGACGTGTAACCAATGGCACACCATACCATCACGCCGGGTGATACTCCAGTATGGCTATGACGAATACACGCTTCCCATTTGCGTTCACCGCGATGTTGCCAAACACGGATGCGATCATCATGATGCTGTAAACAGAACCTCGATTCATCCGAAAGAATGACGTTTTGCCATTCGTGCACCCAGGTTCGTCGTTGAGTACACCATCGCAGACGCTCCTGTCTGTGATGCAGTGTCAAGGGTAACTGCAGCCGTGATCTCCGAGCTGATAGTCCATGCTGCTGCAAACGCCGTCGAACTGTTCGTGCAGATGGTTGTTGTCTTGCAAACGTCTCCATCTGTTGATACAGGGATCGAGACGTGGCTGCACCATCCGTTACAGCCATGCCTGTCACTTCGACTGCTAGTGACACGAGGCCGTTGGGATCCAGCACGGCGTTCTGTATTACACTCCTTTACCCACCGATTCCATATTCTACTAACAGTCATTGGATCTCGACCAACGCGAGCAGCAATGACGCGATACGATAAACCGCAATCGCGATAGGCTACAATCCGATCTTTATCAAAGTCGGAAACGTGATGGTACGCATTTCTCTTCTTTACACGAGGCATCACAGCGACGTTTCACCAGGCAACGCCGGTCAACTGCTGTTTGTGTATGAGACATCGGTTGGAAACTTTCCTCATGTCAGCACGTGAATGCTCTGGAAAGCTAAGAATTTGCATATCACAGCATCTTCCTGTCGATTAAATTTCGCATCTGTAGCACGTCATCTTAGTGGTGTAGCAATTTTAATGGCCAGTAGTGTAATTCTTGGCTGGTTATTGTGTATCAACTATCCTTCAGCCTCCACGATATTGCAATGGCCGGGAGAAGGCATTGGCGATGGCCTTTTGAAGGAAACGGCCCGGCAGTCCTCTCATAACGACAAACGTAAATATGGATTAATTGAAGTGTCAGTCAGTCCTGCTATTACATCTTTACTCAGTGCATGTTAGATTGCGAGATAAGTAACCTGGCCACTCGAGACGACGTCCGGTCACCAGTTAAAGAACTGTTCACATAGTAAACCAGTTAGTCCGAGGTTTTCCGCATTTGCTTAGGCGAATTCAGGTCTGCTCCCTCTTCTCTTCAGAAAGACATAACACAGAGTTCCCACGACTTAGATGATGTAAACGAATGTCCTCGATAAAACACGTTTTAAATTTTGTAATTTTTCATACAGTTGACAATTATTGAACTATATGAAAAAAAACGTAAATTAGGTACAAACTGCGGCGTGCACACACTTCATTCAACATGTAACCGCCATTACAGATATTCGGATTTAGGTTATGATATGTTCGATATGCCTGCCATTATTCGCGATGATGTGGCGCAGACTAATAGCGAAATTCGGCGGACCCACTGAAGTGTCGGAACATTGAAGTTATCGATGTCCTCCTGAATATCTGTTTTCTGCTCATCAATGGTTTTGGGGTTATTGCTGTACACCTTGTGTTTAATACAGCCCAACAAAAAGGAGTCGCATGTGTTCAGATCCGGAGAATATGGCGGCCGATCGAGGCCCATGCTTGTGGCCTCTGGGTACCCTAGAGCCAGAGTACGGTTCCCAAAGTGCTCCTCCAGGTCATAAAACACTCTCCTGCTTCGATGGGGTCGAACTCCGTCTCGCATTAAGCACATCTTGTCGAAATCAGGGCTACTTCGGATAACTGTGATAAATCATCTTCCACAACCTTCACGTACCGTTCGGTAATGACCGTTGCCATCAACTAATATCGCACGGATTATTCCGTGACTGGACATTGCACACCACATAATCACCCGTTGAGGCTGAAGAGACTTTTCGATCGCGAAATGCGTATTCTCAGTCTCCCAAATGCGCCAATTTTGATTATTGACGAACCCATCCAAATGAAAGTGGGCTTCGTCGTTAAGCCAAACCATACAGCGCTTACTAACTCCCATCATGCCCCGCGGCCAACCGTGCAGTTCGAACGTCCTAACGCAACCCGTTTAGACGACAATTTTATTTGGTATAGTTCAAAATTTGTCGCCCTGTCTGTAGATTATACCTAGTAGGTGGGCATGACATTCCAACATGTACAGGGTTATTACAAATGATTGAAGCGATTTCACAGCTCTTCAATAACTTTATTATTTGAGATATTTTCACAATGCTTTGCACACACATACAAAAACTCAAAGTTTTTTTTAGGCATTCACAAATGTTCGATATGTGCCCCTTTATTGATTCGGCAGACATCAAGCCGATAATCAAGTTCCTCCCACACTCGGCGGCGCAGCATGTCCCCATCAATGAGTTCGATAGCATCGTTGATGCGAGTTCGATAGCATCGTTGATGCGAGTTCGATAGCATCGTTGATGCGAGTTCGATAGCATCGTTGATGCGAGTTCGATAGCATCGTTGATGCGAGTTCGATAGCATCGTTGATGCGAGTTCGATAGCATCGTTGATGCGAGTTCGATAGCATCGTTGATGCGAGTTCGATAGCATCGTTGATGCGAGTTCGATAGCATCGTTGATGCGAGTTCGATAGCATCGTTGATGCGAGTTCGATAGCATCGTTGATGCGAGTTCGATAGCATCGTTGATGCGAGTTCGATAGCATCGTTGATGCGAGTTCGATAGCATCGTTGATGCGAGTTCGATAGCATCGTTGATGCGAGTTCGATAGCATCGTTGATGCGAGTTCGATAGCATCGTTGATGCGAGTTCGATAGCATCGTTGATGCGAGTTCGATAGCATCGTTGATGCGAGTTCGATAGCATCGTTGATGCGAGTTCGATAGCATCGTTGATGCGAGTTCGATAGCATCGTTGATGCGAGTTCGATAGCATCGTTGATGCGAGTTCGATAGCATCGTTGATGCGAGTTCGATAGCATCGTTGATGCGAGTTCGATAGCATCGTTGATGCGAGTTCGCAGTTCTGGCAAGTTTCTTCGTAGAGGAGGTTTAAACACTGACTCTTTCACATAATCCCACAGAAAGAAATCGCATGGGGTTAAGTCGGGAGAGCGTGGAGGCCATGACATGAATTCCTGATCATGATCTCCACCACGACCGATCCATCGGTTTTCCAATCTCCTGTTTAAGAAATGCCGAACTCATGATGGAAGTGCGGTGGAGCACCATCCTGTTGAAAGATGAAGTCGGCGCTGTCGGTGTCCAGTTGTGGCATGAGCCAATTTTCCAGCATGTCCAGATACACGTGTCCTGTAATGTTTTTTTCGCAGAAGAAAAAGGGGCCATAAACTTTAAACCGTGAGATTGCACAAAACACGTTAACTTTTGGTGAATTGCGAATTTTCTGCACCAATGTGTGAGGATTCTCTACCGCCCAGATTCGCACATTGTGTCTGTTCACTTCACCATTAAGAAAAAAATGTTGCGTCATCGCTGAAAACAAGTTTCGCATTGAACGCATTCTCCTTCTTGAGCTGTTGCAACCGCGCCGAAAATTCAAAGCGTTTGACTGTCATCGGGTGTCAGGGCTTGTAGCAATTGTAAACGGTAAGGCTTCTGCTTTAGTCTTTTCCAAACCGTCGGCTGTGGTACGTTTAGCTCCCTGCTTGCTTTATTCGTCGACTTCCGCGGGCTACGCGTGAAGCTTGCCCGCACGCGTTCAACCGTTTCTTCGCTCACTGCAGGCCGACCCGTTGATTTCCCCTTACAGAGGCATCCAGAAGCTTTAAACTGCGCATACCATCGCCGAATGGAGTTAGCAGTTGGTGGATCTTTGTTGAACTTCGTCCTGAAGTGTCGTTGCACTGTTATGATTGACTGATGTGAGTGCATTTCAAGCACGACATACGCTTTCTCGGCTCCTGTCGCCATTTTGTCTAACTGCGCTCTCGAGCGCTCTGGCGGCAGAAACCTGAAGTGCGGCTTCAGCCGAACAAAACTGAGTTTTTCTACGTATCTGTAGTGTGTCGTGACCATATGTCAATGAATGGAGCTGCAGTGAATTTATGAAATCGCTTCAATCATTTGTAATAGCCCTGTATAACAGCCGCCAAGCAGGTCGCGAATTGATCGGTGACGTAGGTTATCAATTGATTAAGGCGTGTGTGCAACTTTAAAATCTTGTTTTAAGGAGATCGCGTGTGTGCAGAAACGTCAGTGTGTATTTATCCTTGCCTACACCAACATTCTCATCGGAGATGTGTTTTCCAGTGGGAAGATGCGTTGGTGCTGCTTTTTTAATGACATTCTTCTGCTGCTGCTTCTTTAATCACGACATTCTTAGTGAATATTAATCGGAATTTGTCGACAAATGTCCTCCAGTTATTAGTAAAACTAGCTGAGAATCTTGGCGTTACCCTAGTATTTATTTATTACAATCTTCTATTAGCACATCTCCGTGTCGTCGTCCCCCCCCCCCCCCCCACCGCCCTTCTAACCATCTCATATCCTCATCCTCCTCCTCCTCCTCCCTCGCTGTCTGCCCATTTCCTCATCCTCTTCTCTCTCCACGTCATCGCATTTACCGTAATAGGAGGCTGGTGGTTCTTACCTCAAAAGTATTTCTCTCCAGATTGTAACTAGTGTGTGTACCAAATTTGATCCAGGTGCTTAGGATGAGCTTTTTACCGTGACTTTGGTCGGATACGCACGCGCGGAAAGTGTTGCGAATAGAATTAGTACAGTAGTAATAAATTTAAACGTCTTCTATGATGCGGTAGTTTTTAATGCATTCCGTGTCCATGATGTCGTGTCTCCTAAACTAAGTGTCGTACAAGATGTAATTTTTCTGGTGTATTCAGTGGTATGTGAATACTGCCTGCAAAATGCCACGAATACAGTTAGTTGTAAAGAAGTGATAAATTAAAACTTCACGCTTCATGTGGCTGTTTCCCTTCACGAACAGCGAAGATTTAGTAAGCGACAGATTGTTTTCCTTTCGTTTTTGTGGGTCGTCAGTGAGAAAAAGTTCCGTAAAGGTTTGCATTTATGTGTAAAGTCTCAAATTGTGGATAACTAAAAGATTGGTATTCTCGCGCCGTGGGCGTAACTGAGTTTTCACCGCCACTCTCTTGATTAGGTGATTATTCCCACTATGATTCTTTCCAGATAGTAAATTAGTGTTCCAAGTTTGGCTGAAATCGGTCCAGTGGTTTAGGAGGAGTTGTGGTAGAGACGTACAAACGTGCATAGGTACATCCATTTTTATGGTTTGTTTGGATTAGAGTATCTTCAAAATTTCTACTTCTTAGTCATTCGCAGAATGACTGTGTGACTCATTTGTAAAGCGTCAGACCGCAAATTGCAAGATACATAGGATTCAATACCCAGTCAGTCTTCGGTTTTTTTTGTCACCACTTCTTTCATCTCAGGCGATGTTCATGTGAAAAATGAAGAATCGCCCCGTAGTTACAGATCCATGTTAAACTGTAGGTCCCCTTATAACCGGCACAGTAAGCCAAGTCAAAAGAAGGCAACGGGGTACATCTCCAACAGGACCATTCAAAAACTTAAACCACATGCTTTGCATTTGGGAATCCCAAATTAATGTCCTTACTTTGTATTCAAAATTACGTTGTTTAACTCGTGTGCTTACTAAATTAATTAGTTCACAAGCTGTGAGAAGGAAAGACCTTTTAGGAAAACGCTTAGGGGAGCACTGCGGTTTTCATGCGCCCTGTGGTTGATGATATTTTTTTTCACTAACAATCTACAGATACATTGAGTATTTAAATCTGATTTTACTACGACTTGCTCACGCCAATGGTTATGAATGTAAGGAATTATTTGCGGACATAAGTTTATTAGAGACAGTGTGCGCACACGCTCTAGTCTAAAAGTGATGACGTAGGAAAAGAAAGCCCTGTCGTTTGACGACGTGGCAGTACAATAGCGCAGGCGCCAAACTATTGAAACAGAAACTTAATCTTCAACACTGAGAAAGTGTTAAAAGCTTTTTATCTGTAACGATAGTAATATCACCAGCAGCAACTCAGCTCTTTCGGTCGGCAGAAGCTTGACTTCCTAAATTCAAGGCAAGGCTGTCTCCAAAAGTTTTAAAGTTGATATAATGGGGAGGGGCCTGTTCTACGAATAAGAGGTCGTCTGAATAACCTTTCCAGGTTTTACGAAAAAAGTTCGTGTCAGAAAGCGGTAATATATAAAATACTTTCTTTCTAATCTCTACTTCGCAAGCTCAAATCTTAAGAATGTGATTTTTTGTGATAGGCATACAACGTGACAGTAGTATTGTCCCTCAAATTAACAAAGTAACATAGATTTCAGTGCCAGTCTCATGCTGCACATGAGCTGACCAGAAGTGATTATCTGTGTTGATTGTAACTGCACGTGAACGGTTTGTTACATTTAGTGCCCTGAAATAGCGTGATTTCATTTGTTCTGGAATCCGCCATATTTCGGTTGCACTATAAATCGTGTAAATTTAAAGCCTGTAACTTCAACTAAGTATTCAGGGATTAAAATTACGAATAACTTGAACTGGAACGATCGCATAGATAATGTTGTCGGTAAAGCAAACCAGGGACTGCGATTTATTGCAGAACATGTAAAAAATGCAATAGAATTACGAAGAAGACTGCTTTCACAGCGTTTGTTCATCCTCTTCTGGAGTACTGCTAGGATACGCGAATTGGGTTGGCAGTCATTACAGAGGCGTTTTTCGCTGCAGCAGGGTTTAGTCATGGAAATTTTAATGATGACTAACCTCCTCCTCAGTGTGTGAATGTTATTGGCACCCACGTACATCGGGAGTAATGAGATGATAATAAAATGAATCAGAGCTCGCACGGAAAGGTTTAAGCGCGCTGGTACAGAGCATTAAGGTAGAGTAATAGCTTGAAGGTGTTTCAACGAACCCTCTGCCAGGTACTTAATTGTGAATTGCAGAGTAATCATGTAGACATAAATGTTTGTTATTCATAGCCTATCATCTAGAGTTTAATGTAGGCTGCATTTTATGCCTTCCTGTACCATTTCTACAGTAACTTTAGGTCAAGTAATCATGGCTGTGTGGAAACAGCAGCATGTGCATTACAATGATTTCTTGTTGCAGGGCAACAATCCAGGCGATCGCCGCTTATCTGGATGCCTTCCAAAAGATTGCAGACGCCGCCACTAACACCAGAGGTAAGTTGGCCCACGTGCTATTTGTGCAGAGTTAGATTGGCTGTTGTTGTCTCTAAACTCACCGATGATCGAATATTTGACGCTTAAACAGCAAATTGGTAGTTCATTTCTCCATTGATCGTATTATGACAGGTGTAGGAGGGTTGTACCTCTGTAGCGGCCTTGTTACACTCCACAGAGGTCCATGAAGCCGTCTAGAACTTTGTGACGAAACCAGCACACTGTTTATTCCCCTCAACCTCGGTTTCAAGGCACGTTGCTGGGCGTTAATTCGACCAATAAGCAAAGTTCGACGCGCGCCCTCGTTGATTAGAGTATCTGTTGCGGTAAAACCGTATTACGTTGCCCCTGCGATGTCACTTTCCAGTGGTGGTCCCGTCTCGCCGCCGGCGCGATGGCGCCGCCAAATAGAGCGGACGTAATGAAGGAGCTGCCGCCTCTCATTTGGCGCGCTCGCCGCCGCCATCACCACCACCACCCGGGATTGGACGGATTCCACCGCCGCCACGACGAAGGGTTCTCAAAGTTCGTCGTCTTTCGTAGTAATGCCGCCGCCGTAATCTGCAGTGAATGGCGGCAATCAGGCGGGCCCTAGAGTCCCGTAGTTCCACCGTAATTTCGCGTGCCGTTTCCGCTCCGGCTGCGTTACCGAAACGCAGGAAGAATGTCACTCTCAAATCCGAGGTGTAGGATTTTAACGAGTTGAAGTAAGTTTGTGTAATTCCGTATTTCAGTTCGCGGAGCGACCCAGCTTGTCTGCTGATTTGCAGAAATGATCAGAAGGCTGTGCTGACAGAGACTAGTTGGTCAGAAGTCTGCGAAGTAACTTTCTCCATCCTCCGATACAGCCAAGAAGGCACAAGGCGGGACGTGACTTGAATGCGCATGTACGATGACGTGGAGAAGGAGTACCTCCTAATATCGTGTCGGACCTCCTTTTGCCCGACATAGGGCAGCAGCTCGACGTGACACGGACTCAAGTCGTTGGAAGTTCACTGTAGAATATTGAGCCATGAAGCCTCTGTAGCCGTCCTCCATTGCGAAAGTGTTTCCGGTGCGGGATTTTGTTCACAAACTGACCTCTCCATTATCTCCCATAATTTTTTCGACGAGACTCATGTCGGGCCTTGTGGATGCCAAAATAGTTTGCTCGAATTGCCCAGGATGTTCTTCAAATCAATCGCGAAAGACTGTGGCCTGCTGACATGACATCGTTGTTTGATAACGTGAAGTCTATGGATGGGTGCAAATGGTCTCCAAGTAGCCGAACATAACCATTTTCAGTCAATTATCGGTTCAGTTGGACCGGAAGACCCAGTTCATTCCATGAAAACACATCCCGCACCATTGTGGAGCCACCAACAGCTGGCAAGTGTGTCGTGGACAACTTGGGTCCATAGCTTCGTGGGGTCTGCACCAACGCGAACCGTACCATCAGCTCTTACCGACTGAAATCGGGACTCATCTGACCAGGCTACGGTTTTCCAGTCGTCTAGGGTGCAGCCGATATTGTCACGAGCAGGACGGGCGTGGAAGGCGATGCAATGTTAGCAAAGGCACTCGCGTCGGTCGTGTGCTGCCGTAGCCCTTTAACGCTAAATTTCGCCCTACTGTCCTAAGGGATACGTTCATCGTACGTCCCACATTGATTTATGCGGTTATTTCACGCAGTGTTGCTTGGCGGTTTGCTCTGACAACTCTACGCTAACGCCCCTGCTGTCGGTCGTTAAGTGAAATCCGTCGGCCACTGCATTACCATGGTGAGAGATAACGGTTGAAGTTCGCTGATTCCGGTACGCCGTTGGCACTGTGGATTTCGGAATATAGGAATGCCCTAAAGCTTTCCGAAGTGGAGTGCCCCATGCGTCGAACTCTCAACTACCACTCGACGTTCAAAGTTTGTTAATTCCCATACTGCGGCCATAATCACGCCGGAAACCTTTTCACTTGAATCACCTGAGTACAAACGCACTCCGTGTCATACCTCTTATACGCGATGCTACTGCCATCTGTATATGTGCATATCGCTGCCCTACGACCTTCGTCTCCTCAGTGGATGATGCGTGCAGTACGTGACTGTCATATACAATAATTGTCTCCTCTATCGCAGTCAGTATAGCCATCGTTGGGGCTGAAAACGGTTGCTACAGTTCTTTTCCAGTCAACTATAAAACAGAACGTACTGGCGAGTTAAAGTTCTCTGCTCCGGAATGACATTAGCAAGCAACGTAGGTAGTGTGAATCGTGAACAGTGTGCAGTGTCGCATTTGGCGCTACTGGTTGACATAATCAATGGTAAATCAGTGAAGTAGGCAGTATCACTGCATGTAAAAGATGTAAAGAAAGGGTAAAATTGGCGTCTGTGCATTGCCGACCCCTCTGTTAAATCACGAAGAGGCCTTGCTACGCAAGAGTTGTCATTCGACATAACTGGTCGAGATTATTTGTAGCTGTTTCGGGGTAAAGCGTTGGAGGATCACGCTGGAAATCGTGGTGTAGCAGCCTTATTAAGGGAACAAAAATCTCATAAACTGTTTGTCGCAAGGTTCACTTGGTTAAGCTAATGAACGGAACGGTCTGCAAAATGTTGTGTACGACCTGTTTAATCTTCGAAAATCTGTACTCAGGTCAATGTGATTCGTAATGGGGGCGGTTTGGAGGATAGGAAAAAGAGTGTAAGGCTTTGCAGTGTTAAGAGATTTGGGAATATCTAATGTGGACGTTGTGCAACGATCCAAGGAGAAAAGAATGGTTGGACGCACATCCTGACTCGTTGCTTATGACTGCAGATGAAGGATGGTTAAAGGAATGAATCACCGGGGGCAGGTCTCGATATGAATAAGGCATATGGTTGACTTAAGATGCAACAGTTACTCTCAAATGAAAGGAGGGAGGGGGGGGGGGGAATCTAGTAATAGACACGACTGGATAATTGCATGGAACTAATTCACCGAAACATCATAGATTCCAGTGCCAGACAAGAGAGAAATTGAATATAAGACGACAAAAATACTTTTATGAGGTTCAAGGAATACCAAAATAAAATAAGTAATTACCGCACATCACGAATCATCTTTGCCAGATGATCTCTTCCCCACGGACATGAGTACTTGTTATTGACGTATTACTAGTGGTGCAACATTACCACAGTCAACATTACAAGTAAAAATGCATACTGGATGGAAAGTGTCGGACATAAACCAATATTGCTCGCATTTCGAAAGTAACTTCCTGTGCCTAACAGTATCGCTCAATGTCTGCGTGGACATGGTCACTGAATGTACATAGTACTCAGAAAGCACACTACAAATCTCGGGAATGGAATAGTTGTGCCAGATATACAGTAAAAGTACACATCTTGTGGCCCACCTTTCAACAGATGTTGTGGTTTTAAATTATTTAAGTGTGTTTCAGCTTACAACATGTAAATTTCTAACAGTATTGAAGACACTGTATTTCAAGAAATACGATAAATAGTCCCTTTTGTGAAGCACTTGTTCATCCCTCGACGTAAACAAAAGTAATTTTTTTCATGTTTTGTATTAAATTTGTTCGATGTTTGAATATTAACTCATGGAAATATCAGTGTTGTATGAGTACCCTAGAGTATTTGATTCAAGAAAAAAAAATACTTAGCTTATGCACTAACTATCAGATGACAAATCTGGCGGTCAGTCCATGTAACACTATTGTTCTTCTCGTGATATGTACAGCTAAACTTTAATTTCATATGTTTTTCTGTAGATATTGTGGAAGAGAGGAATATCTTAGAATAATTGCTATCTTGGCATTGTGACTTTGTAAAATTGTTTATAATCGAAAACCCGTCTCGCCTTTTTTTTCCATATTCACATGACTATATTACTGCGTTAGTTGCAACGCTGGTTGGTAAAGTGATTGATAATATCTACCAGGAGGATTAGAATTGGGGGCGTGTCATGGTAAGCGCAACGGATGGGACGCCATTGGTAGAGCGCTGTGCCGGAGCCGATACGAATCCGGACGCTATGGTGGCTGGGAGCGTCCGCTGAGCCAATCTTATCTCGCGTCGTGCCACGCCCAGGCGTCCGCGTCCTATCTGCGGGGCGCTCTGCTCTCCGTGCCGAGAGCTGTCCAGAGAGATCTTTGGACGGCTGCGATGAAAGAGGCGGACAGGCTTCGCAAAGATGTCGATGCCGGGCGGAGTACGGCTCAGAAAAACAAGCATGTTTCAGAGTAATACCAGTCGATCGCTTAAATTAATCTTGACGCTATTTCAGAAACCATCCTGGGTTAGTATAGACACGCGACCTGTAGCCGCCATTTCTATCACGGACCAGTCAGATAAGCTCGCAAAAATGAGGAATTTGGTGTTCATTCCTGCTAATTTTGTTGTTGAGGAAGTTCTTACTAGCGCCCGCTAGTAGTGCGTAATACCTGATTGTTCGCAGTAATTATTGTGCTAAATGTGGAGAACGTGCAGATTGGGCTAAACCACTTGTTTTGAATTGAGGATGCTGCCAGTGGCGAATGTTATATCAGGGAAGTATTCTAGTCAGAAGTGGAATGCCTTGCCTTCAAGACATTCGTAGACTTTCATCCCTAGAACTCAGGTGGTAGCAAGAAGCAATTAAAGAAAACAGCTCTCGGTCACTAATTTTTAACGAATTAACCGGGTTTCAACACTGCTAGGAGTATCCCCCTCAGAATTTAAATCAAAAAATGGTCTATAACATAGTCACAGAATTATGACTAAAAACATATATAAGTACGGAATCATCGTGAAAGACTGGCAGTACTTATATGTAATTTATAAACTAATAAATATGCCAAAAAGGCATTAGTCACAAAGATATTTAAGATAAAAAAACTGTGATGGCGAGCCACTGAGGGCTGCTCGTTACTTGCGTGGTCCAGGTGAGTCCGAATGCAACCTGCACCACGCAAGTAACGAGCAGCCCTTAGTGGCTCGCTATCACAGTTTTTTTATCTTAAATATCTTTGTGACTAATGCCTTTTTGGCATATTTATTAATTTATAAATTACATATAAGTACTGCCAGTCTTTCACGATGATTCCGTACTTATACTCTGTATCATACGTTTTTAGTCATAATTCTGTGACCATGTTATAGACCATTCTTTGATTTAAATTCTGAGGAAGGCACACCTAGCAGTGTTGAAACCCGGTTAATTCGTTAAAAATTAGTGACCGAGGGCTGTTTTCTTTAAATTGTAACTATTCACGGTCTCTGAACGTGCATCCATGTGCAAAATTTTGGAAGCAAGAAGGTTGACAAATTTGGTTGCTCAGTTTGTGGCATCGGGATGGGTTACTCTTACCAAATTGAAATTAACTGATCTGCTGACTCCCTGTTCTCTGCAAGCCATAGAATACACTTACACAGCAGAGCAAACAGTCTAGGGCTTCCAGAACTTACTCGTCTCTCTTGCAGAGGTTAGGGAAAGTGACTCTCTTCTTGAGTTGCAGGATAATAAAGTGGCAAAAACAGCAGACAAGGAGGCATGCACAGTACCTTAGGTAGTGCAGTGTGGTAACTTGACCTCGTGAGTGTGATGTCCTCGCTTTTAAATCACGTGGTCATGGGTCGTAGGCTGTACGAATAACTGAAAGTGAAATGTATGTATTTGTGGTTGGAGAAACTTACCATTCGACAGTTGGCTTAACGTCTATCAGGCACTGACGCCGGACTTGAGCGAACTAGCGGACACACCCCTTGCAGCCAGCGGACTCATTGCTCAGTTTCAGACGAGAGGACAAAGTGGCGTGAATCGGTCAGTACCCCATATATTGTGTACCCGTTTCGTCAACAAAACTACACAATAGAATGTGGCTGCAGACTAGCCTTCCGGCAAATTTCTATTATTTATGCTAAGTTTTAGTGTGTAGCCTTGGTAGGTAACTCTAAATTGCATCATCAAACTATTTTAATTGAATTACTGTGACGGGTTCGGAGATGTTTAATCTTTTTACGGTATTTCAGTGGTTTCACTTATTCTTTCAGTTTTTCTTGTGAATCCTGATTTATGGTGACAGTAACAGTAACGTAATCTTTTCACGGATGATGCAGTTATCTATAATGGAGTGCTGTCTGGAAAAAATTGGCCAAATATTCAGTCACATCGTAATGTGGTTTCAGGGTATAATAGCCTAGAATATCAACGAGCCAACAATGGAACTGGTAAACCTACTTGGGTGTAATAATTTGTAGGCGATTGAAATGCTAAGATTACAAAGATTCAGTTGTAGGTAAAGGAGGTGTCAGACTACGGTTCATCGTTAGGATGCTGGGGGAAATGCAGTGAGTGTACAAAGGACGCTGTTGAGAAATCACTCTTGTTTTCCAGAATATTGATTTAGTGTGCGGGACCCAATTCAGGTACGACTAACAGGAGAAAGGCAGCACGAACGGTCACATGTTTGGCACGCGAGTGAACATCACTGAGATACCGAAAAATCTGAACTGTTTTATTGCTTGAAGATAAACGCCAACAATATCGTGAAAGCGAATTTAAGAAATGCCAAAACCCACTAGTAAATGAGGAATCGCTTCAAAAGGATCGCGAAGATTTATACTTGTAGGTGTTAAGGAAACATACTTCCCCGCTCCATACGCGAATGGAACGGTAAACAGCCCAAATATATGATACAGTGCGAAGTTACCTTCCTTCATGTATTTCTAAGTGATTTGGTTAGTAACATAACTAAAAATAGCTGTAAAAAAATTCACTCGGACGTTAACGACCCCGCCCATAAAATAGCAAAAACTGCCAGCACATACGCCTTTGTCCAAATGCTTCTAGTACCGTTCGTCTTAGGCTTCAGAATACAGGGGCCATTTCAGTAACTCACTCTTTCAAAACACACGAGGTGAAATACGGAAGAGACAGGGTCAGGCCATCCAGGTGATTCCTCTTACTCACAAGTTTGAGACCTTTGAAAATAACCCGACAGACTTCTTGTTGTATCCAGTCTTCATCATAGGTTGTGCATAATGATCTCATTGCAAACCGGAATTCTGCAGCCTAATCACATTTAATTCCCACGGTCACGTGACATGTTGCTTATGCGTCATATGTGGAATGTCCTGGATCGACGGATTCCCCGTTACGCACGTCCAGTAGCAAATAATACTGAACTTCGAACATAAGTAAAAGCCACCTTAAATGTTATTTGTCATGGACGCATCGAAAGTCTTGTTGTATGCTGCTATATGGGAGGTTCTTATCGTAGCATGTGTGGCTTCTTCACCGATTATAGAGTTTGAAAACGTAATAATCCTACATGATTCAGAAACATGGTGTAACTTCAGACGTTGATCAGTAAATTCTCCCCCTTGCCTCAGCTACACGATTCTTTAAAGCATAAAAGAATATTCGTATAAAACAGCCTCAGACGCATGATTTCTTTACAGATGAGTTAAATATTCGGCTTAGAGTATGGAAGAGAGAAAAAAACGTTGTGTTTAAAATTTATTCGAAGTCACTAAATGCTTTCATTCTCGGTATGAATATACTCTGCGTAATTTGCGCGTCGAGATTGGGGTCAGACAGTCTCTCTCTCTCTCTCTCTCTCTCTCTCTCTCTCTCTCTCTCTGTGTGTGTGTGTGTGTGTGTGTGTGTGTGTGTGTGTGTGTGGTGTTTTTACGTACACGTAACATCCCGTTGAATCTGTCACTCAAAGCCAATGGTTACCTTTTTGCTAATGATAGACAATTTCGGTCGCCATTCAAAAAGTTCTCGTTGTCCAGTTATGTACGAACTTGATTTCGTCGGACTACTTTTTCCTGCAGCGTAATGCTAAGAGAAAATTCTTCACTACTTACCACTACTGAAGTAATCAGTTTACTCCTTTCATCGATGATTCGTCTATATTTGAATAACACAAGTCCAACGAACGACAGACCATTTTACGGTAACGTTCTGACTAGTGACAATCACATAAGTCCTTATACATTGATAGAAACATTTCAGGCAGCGTCTACGCTCAGAGTAAGATCAAATAGTCCTCGTTTGTTACGGCCGTTGACAATGTCGGTAAACTTCTTGTCATAGAGTTCAGCGCTCTTCGGTAGGCACCGCAAAGCACTGCTCGTCGTTCACTGCCAATCATGTTTCTCGCGTTATGTCGCGGGTTTTTCCGCCACGTGTCCATATGTCAGCACCATCTGCACATACAGATAAGAGGGTGTGCTCAGTGGATTTTTCACCAATTTACGCTTCACGATGTTAACATAGGACACGACCACCTTTGGCTACTGCAAGAAACCACAATGCAATATGCTGATGTAATGGACATCACATTACACTAAAAGATAAATAGGACCTAACGGGTGTAAGTGCAGAGATTTTTGTGTGTGGTACCTTATTAAGTACACACATCAGTGTGTTGGTTGAATTTTTTTTTCCTCTTGTTGGAACAGTCTTTGCTCAAACTAGTAACACTGTTACAACCTGATGTTTTCTGCACAGCCGTAACTGTGCCCTAAGTGAACTACGCCTGTCAGTCTAGACTAACCGCTTTGAATCCACATCTCGCCGCCTGATCTGGTGGCCAGGGTAAAATAAGCATTATGCCTCGCTCTTGCCACATATAGTAAGAGTTACTAACGACCCTAAAAACATCAGTCTTTTAATAGCTATAAGTAATAGTCTTCGAATGAACTAAATACTGAGTACAACGCCCTAGTCACCAGTGGAAATATCTATATTTCTATCCGCTACACTCTGTATACGCAGTTACTTTAATACTCGACTTACTGTGTTAACTATTAACGTAACATTGTACCTCGCACTGAAAGATACACAGCATCTTAAATTCGGGCATTACTTTTATGGAACACTGAAAATTAAATATTTATTGCCCCTGGAAGGCATTACATAGGCGACGTGCACCGTTTTAGCCGTTTAGTGATGCAGATGGTAGCGAAATATAGGAAATAGGAAAGAAACTTTCGCACTCATTCGTTTGGGCGATAAGCAGCTGCCCATAAATAAAAGAAACTATTTTAGATTGCGTTTTCGCTGCAGTTCCTCCTGTGCTATGGAGGAAATATAATAAGGCGAAAAAACCCTTATTTTCCGTCCAAAGGAATGCGACATCACGAAGTTTTTCCAGTGCCGGAAGGTGTCTTTCGACGCAGCAGAAATTACTGGCCCGTGGCTCTTTCGGAGCGCGCTTCGGGTGCCATTAAAGCGAGGTCACGTTCTCATTTGCAGGGCGCTGTGTGCACTTCATTGTCTGCCCGCAGAATTGCTTCTCCCGTTCCCCAGCGCAGTAAACGAGGAACTGTCTCAAGATTCATTGCGCTCTTGTTATCATGTGACAGCGTTGCAGTTTTGCGCAGATAGCCGAATGACATGCCGCAAAAAATTGCATTAAATCGACTGACACAGCTAACCACAGTCACGCGTAATTTTTTCATTATCTCACTGCACCCATAAATGTCTAACTGCGCTAAAGATAGAGATGCGCTGTAGACGAAAGTTTGCTCTTTGGGCATAGGGGTGTAAGTGCAATTTCCCAGCTTAACAGGTGACCCCCATAGAGCACTTGCCCGCGAAAGGCAAAGTTCCCGAGTTCGAATCTCGGTCCTGCACACAGTTTTAATCTGCCAAGAAGCTTCATTTGACACCCATATCCATCTACCTGATGAGTTATTTATATTTGTGCTTGTTAAGTCGAGATGGAAAAAAACTGCTTCTTACTTGAAGCACTCAAAGTTTGCTCATACCCATTTACTCTAATAAAGTCGTCACTTTTTCCTGTAAGACGCCTACTCTTTGTTCCTATTTCTGAACTTCAACGTTTTTGCCCTGAGGAGAGCGATTTGTTTCGTATGTAGGTATTCGGAACTGAGAAGAGAGCTTTTATGGTTACATATATACTAACGTATTTAAAACAATAACCTAAAAAGATGTAGTAGCTTTCGGTGAGAACGCTTGCACAGTTGAAATTTTTCTAATTTTTTAAGGTTTATCTTAGTTTAGTTTTTAGGAATATGCTGCCATTTGTAAAGTACAGAAAACGTACAGAAGCGGTATCAGTTTCATGGAAGGGCAAACCCGCTTTTTGCGTTGGTCAATACTCTTCAAAAGAACTGTTGTAGCTGTATGAACGACAGTTGTTAGCATCTTAAGTGCTAGACGAACAGCAAAGCTCGATGAAAAATCAAAGCCTTTTTCCTGTTCGGAGTTCTAAGAGGATATAGCGTCTGTCATGATTCTTAACACTAGCTGCGACACCAAGGAACCAAATAACTACAGTTTTGGTCGTAGACCTCGTACGTCGTATCTGGTTCCTCATATGAACCATCTGAAGTATTGCTACAGGAGCTTGGCGAAGTTCTGTCCACTACCACTTCAGATGACTCATGAGCAAGTGGAAAAAGTTGACAGGCCCCGTGCATACTGTGTAAACTGACCATCGTTCGAGTCACACATAGTGCACAGATAATTCGTGTTAAACACGCTTAACACCACTAAGTGCATGTGGAAAAGTGAAATGATGTGTTAGAAACCCCCTCCGTTGCTGTTTCCAACGTGCAGTGCTATGTAGTTACTCGAACTCAACAAACGCTGTTTGACTGAATTTTGCTAGAAATTTCATAAGTGATCAGACTGGTAGGAATCAGGTGAACAATTTTGCACTTTGCCTAACTGTATCCCTTCCGTCCGTACGTCACACTTCACTTCCCCCGCCCCCTACCCCTACACCCGATATCCCCATCAAACTCGTCACCACTTACTTCGTCGACCCATCCCGTTTGAGACAAAAGGAGACAACGTTGATAAAGTTTTGTGCTGGACTCTGGACGTTTGCCGTTATTCACTGGCTGCTTCACGCGCGCTGTGACGCATAATAGCGCGTGATCCACACTTCCGCAGTCAGTGTGCCTGTGGCGAAGCTGCAAGACTCAGCGTTAGTCAAGGGGAAATTGGCAGCTGCATCATGCAAAATCTCCACTCTCAGTGTAGCGCTTACTCAAACAGGACAAGGGCATCATTGATGAAACAAGCCGCACTGTTCACGTTCAGAAGGTGGCGTTTAACTGGTATTAGTTTTTGAAAATAACTAAATTTCAGTAGTACTGCTGGCGCAAGGCATTGCTTGTTTGGAAATTGTTTTATCATCCGCACAATTAAACGAATTTCAGTGCGAAACTCGTTGAGTGTGTAACGAGCAATAAATTATTTTCTATGTTACTTCTATTGCACTGTCAGTTAGCAGCCTTTTCCCATGCATGTGGGTGTCAATATTAGCCTTTATCTAGCTGTTCAGTTGTGTACCTGAAACTGATTCAAATGAAACTAGTTGCTCGATAGTGTGGGTAAAATCAGTATCTCGTGCATTGGAGACCTGATATTTTGCCTTCGAATTAGCAGCTGTTGTCGAAGGAATAGGTCAAAGCTATCGAAAAGTGTAGTGCTGGAAATACAGGTTTGAAGGCGTAACGAAAATTAACTAGTAAAGAACCTTCAACATTGCAGCGCGTCAGCAATGTTTGTTAGTATATTACAAAACTAGAAACTCGCCTCGACTGCGAAAAAAAGCACCTAGTGTTCACCTAGGTTTCGGCGTAGATAACTAAACCTTTTTCAGAATAATAAAACCCACAAGTGCCTAAGAAGACCTTTGTCAATGATTAAAAGAACACCATAGCTATACATTTATAAACGAAAAAAGGGAACACAAACAGTACATATGTACGAAGTCTAAATCGTTACTTAACTTAATGGTGTAACCTCCACCTTACACCGGCCTATGTTCGATGGGCCATGACCCACCATAAACTGTGTTCCCCCTTTTTTCGTTTATAAATGTATAGCTATGGTGTTCTTTTAATCATTGACAAAGGTCTTCTTTGGCACTTGTGGATTTTATTGTCCTGAAGAAGGTGTAGTTATCTACGCCGAAACCTAGGTAAACGCTAGGTGCTTTTTTCGCAGTCGAGGCGGGTTTCTAGTTTTTTAATATAACTAGTAAAGTCTCAAGGCGCCATATATTTAAAAAAATGAAACATCGTTCATGTGGATGTTATTGAAAATGTATAAACTTAAAACTAAGCTGTCAGTGGGAGGTATAATATGTACAAATGCAAGACCTGTCCCAGAGAGATCAACCTCAGACTGTGCTTGCAATCAGTAACATGCTGTTACTACAGATCTTATAATAAGCGATTCGTTTGAAAATTTCGACAGCGAACAGTTAATGAAAACGAATTATTTAGAAACAGCAAGGTGGAACAAAGGAAAGAGGAGGCTGGAAATTTCGAAGTGTTCCTTTATACAACTGAATGTTATGTTACCCAGTGAGCGGTATGCGCAGCCCTATTAAGCGGAAGCGGTATTTGACAGATAGGAGGAAAGAGTATTCTGGAAAATGCCAGGAGGAGAAAGTCTGAAGACCTGAAATTTGAAGCTAAAAGTTACAACCTAGAATAAACGAAGAAAATTCCGCAATTTATGTGGCCCCAAGGACAAATCTCTTACGCGCTGTGATTGGATTCAAAATTAAATCTCACGTTCACGGTGTCGATTTTTGTAGAAAGTCTCCAGCCTCATTTCCGACAATGTTCGCCGTGACACAAAATGACGCCAAGAGTGAATGGGTCGTGCAGGGAAAATGGTGATGCAAATTTTATGGGAAGCTCGTGCCACGTCGGTGACGTTACGGATATGAGGTAGGCTGCATCTGCGTCAGCAGAGTCGGGGGACGCGTGAGGCAATGGACGGGTTTGTGCATCGACGGGTTCCGCCAGCCAAGGCTGCGGTTGCTGCGTCCACAGTGCCGCTACCAAGTCCCGGCTCTATATCGTGGGCCACTTGCCTGCCTTCTCCCGCCATCATCTTACTCCATACTGTTGGATGTTAACGAACTTCGCCGTAAAGCCCCGTGCGCTCAAGTTTTTGAATCAAAGTCGGTGATCTTGGTATTTGTGGATGAATGTCGAGAAGAGAAATCTAAAAATTGGGGGTTACATCCGCGGTTACTCCGAATATCAAATATGACCCACTGTGCCTCGAACGTCTGACACAACGCATAATTCTGTTTTAAAAGTTAACTGTGTTCCGTACTCAGCTTTGAATTGGAGTTTGTCGTCATATCTAGTTGCGTTCACTTAGATTCAAAGACATATTAAACGTCTCCAAAGCTAGGCCCAAGCGTGCGAGAGATATTGTCTCACTACTTTGCACAATTACTTACACCGCTGCGTATGAAAAATTTGCCAAGTACAGTTACAGCGGCCGTGGAAGACAAGTAGTCAAAAAGTAGTTCTATTCGATAACTAAGAGTAGCGGTGACAGTCTCGAACAAGTCATACTGCGTAAATGTTGAGGGATAATGCAAAGGAGTTACGGCATAAACACACATCTGTTATTACGGAAGGCGAATGGAAGATACGGATTTGTTAGAAGGGTTTTGGGAAAATGCAGTGCATCTGTTAAGTACGTCACGTACCACGCGCTATTAGGACCAGTTCTAGAGTAGTGCTTCATCGTGTGGAGTCCTTATCAAACAGGCATGACAGCAACGAACGAATTCAGAAATGCGCTGCTACGATCGTAATAGGTCGACATAACCGTACTTAAGTGTTCCAGAAATTCGAGGAACTTAAATGGGAACCTTTGAAATAAAGGAGATGTTGCGGTTTAGAGACCAATTTGGATCATTATAAAAGACATCATATTTACGCCAGTGACTGTAACACTCCCTTTATTTCACGATTGCAATTTCGGTCTTAGGCCATTATAAAGCGAATATGCTATGGCTATTAGGCCGTGTCAACTTAAAGTGAGCTGACACATTTATATGTCGTTGTCATTACTATTAAATACGTTGGTGACGGTGTTACATAGTGCGAGCACACACATCCATATGTCATACAACAACATAGTCTGTAGATACTCATGTTCGTTGGCCCATCACTAGTCATATTTGAAATAAACTGCAGGGGCAAACAGTAATCTGTTGTTGTTATGACATATGGATATGTGTGCTCGCACTATGTAACAGCGTCACCAATGTATTTAATAGTAATGACAACGACATATAAATGTGTCAGCTCATTTTAGTTTGACATGGCCTAATAGTCGTAACGTCTTTACTTGATAATGGCCTAAGGCCGAAATTGCATTCGTGAAATACAGAAAGTGTTAGTCACTGGCGTAAATAGGTCTTTTATAAAGTTCCACATGACTGTGGATCCCAGGTAGAAAAAGTTGATCAATTTGGATCAGTTTAGAAAGTCTGTATTGGAGGAAGACTGCCACAGTTCTGCTGTCACTATCACAAGTCTTCTTAAATTGTGAGAATAAGACAAGGTGGGGTGGGTAGAGAGGCATTTCGACTGTCATTTTTCCTTCACTGGGTACGCGAATGGAGTAGGAAAAAAATTGCTAATATTGGTACGAATTTATCTTCTAGGCACTGGACTCAGAGGTGCGACAAAAAAAAAACCACTCCAGACTCTAAAAAGATAGTAATTAAATTTTCAGGTGCCATGGTCCGTTAATAAATACATTCATTAAGAAGGCAAACAAGGTGATGGTAATTGACTGTATAATTTTACAGTATGATTATTTTTTTCTTGCGCTAAGTTTTGTGATGCTTCCTTGCTTACTTAAAAGGCTGCCCACACACACTGCAGTCTTAGACGTCACCCAAGAGCCTCCCCCACCTTCTTGGGCCTATGTATTCTTCTCCAGCTAGTTCCATCGTACGCTTGTCCTCTCTGACCCCGTCAGTCCATCTAAGCCGTGGCCTTCCCCTTAGTCTCGTGCCTCTAATGTCTCCTCCTGCGACTTGCTTGGTGGTCTGGCGTTCCGGACGCATTACGTGCCCTGCCCATACCACTTCAGTCTCCTCTCCTCAATGTCCAGCGATTTGTAAAACTCCTGCGATTGGCGGTTTTTCCTCTTTCTCCAATCGTCTCAATTCTTAACTGGTCCAGAAATATGTCTCAGAACAGCGTGCTCAATATGTCAAGAGTTTCCTATTTTTTTGGGTCAGTATCCAGGTGTGCCCTCGGTATAGTACCGCAGGTTGTATTACAGTCCTGTAGTCCCTGATCTTCGTTGATCTCGATACAAGCAAAGACTTTAGCAGCTTTCCAGCTGTCGAATTTGACCTGCTATTATTTTTCCTCCTATTATTTCCTAGTCTGTCTCAGTACTTTCACTGAGTAGTGATCAAAGATGTTATTATGGTGCTCTTTCCTTAAATAGAATTGCAGGTTATGAATACTTCTAAGCACACTACTCGCATTCGGGAGGACGACGGTTCAATCCCGTGTTCGTTCATCCTGATTTAGGTTTACCGTGATCTCCATAAATCGCTCCAGCCAAATGCCGGGATGGTTTCTTTGAAAGGGCACGGCCGACTTGCTTCCCCGTCCTTCCCTAATCCAATGAGACCGATGACCTAGCTGTTTGGTCTCTTCCCCCAAAACAACCCATCCCCAATACTTCTAAATGATCCAAATGTAAAATTTAATCCAATCTATCGACCTCTGTTGTACATAGATCGTCTGTTACGTAAACCGTTGTACGAAGGAAGCTTCGCCTTCGTTCGTCACTAGGCATTTGTCCTTCATAATATCCGGGGGCACGTCGAACTTACGCTGATTCTTATTATTTTCTTCCCCTCCTCACCTTGTGTGCGATGCACACCTGGGTGATGGGGCTGTGGTCAAAACAGTAAAACTCGACTTCGGTCAACAATGAATACGGGAGCTACGTCATGCGTGTCCGCAATTTCTATCAACCTACTTAAGGTGGGTGGGACGTCAAACGGGCCGACTTGGAGCAGGAGAGGCACCACAGGACATTTTAATTTCCACTGTCTATAATTTTACAAATAACTTCATAAAACTTTGTCAACACGACCAGGAAGGATTCAGGATTCTAACTCACAGCAATGTAAGTTCAAAAGTATAACAAAATAATTTTTTTTACGTGTGAAATTTCACCATTTCATCATTTTTTCACTTACTATTGGCTGCATTTGTTTCTATAGGTACACTTTTATTCACAAGTAAGAGAGATTCTTTGATGAATTTTTCACAGCATACAACCATACTTACAGGTGTATGAAACTCTAGAATTTATTTAATTAATGAAAAAATGAATGAGCTGTTACATTTTAAACTTCATGCTTAGAAGAAACTCAAATTTTATGGTTAATTATCTCAATTTTTAGCACAGTTTTTAATAGATTTAGAAAATTCTAGAGTTTCATACACCTGAATTATAGTTTGTATGCTGTGCAAACATCATCGAAGAATCTCCCTTACTTATGAAGAAAAGTGTACCTATAGCAACGAATGCAGCCAATAGTATGTGAAAAAATGACATTTCACATTAAAAAAATATATTTAGTAATATTTTTGAACTTCCACTGCTACGAGTGTGAATTCTGAACCCTTCCTGGTCATGGTGACAAAGTTTTATGAATTTATTTGTAAAAGTCCTGTGGTGCCTCTCCTGCACCAAGTCGGCCAGTTTGACGTCCTCCCCCGCCCCGTCTTAATGACAAGTACATTACTGTCGTCCCACGAGGCAGCGTTTATATTGAAAGCGCAAGGAAAACATCTTATTTTAGGCAAAGTACATATTAGTTTCGTGTAAGAGAAAGCTGTAGAAGTACGTCCTGCCGTGGCGTACCCTCGCAAAACAGCTTAGCTTCCTGGACTTGGTGACAACACGGCTGACGGTTGAAGCGGTGGCTGCGGCTGCGATCAGAGAGGAGGCGGTGTTTCGGTCCGCGGTGTCCCCCTGCCCGTGACCCGTGAAGGCGAGCATGAAACGGGCCCGGAGAAAGTCGTCCGTAGCGGGTCCTCCGCGAGACCTTTTCCGCGGCCTCGTCACGCTCTGCATGGCGCCCCGCGCTCTTTGTCCCGCCACAGAGGTGTGCAGTGCTTTTCCCTTGCCGCTGGGGGCGGGGAGGGGGCGGACGAAGAGCGCGGAAAATGGGTTCCATTTGCTTCAGCGGAGACAAACCAGCGGGGCGCGCTAGCGAAAACGTTGAGTGATACTCGTTCGCAAGATGTAAGAAGGCCCATTGAAAAGACTGTTACATGTCATTGGGGAGAAAGTTTGAAACACTTCATTTCTCAACCTAAAGTCCTTCATTTCAGCACACATGTGCCAACGTTTTTCTGTTGTTCTCTAGTGCTTCGAAGTAGGAGTTCGTGACGGCAGATGTCTGTTCATTCGACGGGAACCTCAACCGACTCATTACTTTAAGTTGCGGTAAGAAAACGTACCAAGAGGTCACATCAAGAGAAGAGCGAATAATGTTGCAGTTCGTGGTGGTGTTCGCTTATTTTGAGCGCAATAGATGCTGAATGACACTACGGTTCTGGTGAAACACTATACTTCTTATAGACGTAACCTCGCTTTTGCATTAGCTCCTTGTGAAATTCAGCTAACTGAGACGCGTTATTTACATCTGGTGAATTTGTCTTGTTCAGACAATCCACAAATACGACGACGCCCATCTCCCCAAAAAACTTTTGCTCCGACATTACAAAACGCTGTCATCCTCCTTCGCTGCTGGAAAACAGTTGTTTCTTTCTTGCTACTTGTAGTATCTGGAAATTCCATGTTTCTACATACCCTTTCAATTCAGTGGCGGCTGAACTCTTGAAAATGCTGCTTGGAAATTCGCACATAATGTCAGTTAATTGGTAGTAATCGCGACACCAACCTCTGAAGCGTCCTCGTAGATACTTGTTTGCGCTGGATATTAGTTCAAAAATGGCTCTAAGCACTATGGGGCCTAACTGCTGACATCAGTCCCCTAGAACTTAGAACTACTTAAACCTAACTAACCTAAGGACAACCTACACATCCATGCCCGAGGCAGGATTCGAACCTGTGACCATAGCGGTCGCGCGGTCCCAGACTGTAGCGCCTGGAACCGCTCGGCCACTCCGGCCGGTTGGATATTAGTTAAGTGGTCATACAAAAATCTCTGTGACCTCGCAACTCGATTTTTTTTGGTTGGTTGATTCAGAGAGAGCGGACCAAACAACCGGGTCATCGGTCCCATGGGGTTAGGGAAGGATGGGAAAGGAAGTCGGCCGTGCCCTTTCAAAGGAACCACTCCGGCATTTGCCTGGAGCGATTAAGGGAAATCACGGGAAACCGAAAGTAGGACGGCCGGACGCGGGTTTGAACAGTCGTCTTCCCGAATGAGAGTCCAGTGTGCTAACCACTGTGTCACCTCGCTCGGTCGACTTTTTTCCTTCATATCTTCAGTAATCACTAGAAGTCGCGACAACTTATTAACGTTTGTCCTACGATCATAACGGAATTGAATGTGACTTCTGAACCAGTGGAATAGAACTGTCGTAATACTTCTGCAATTATTATTTAAATGCTAAGACTTTCGCGTCCAGTGTTCGTTAGTGTATATTTTCTGGATGTACAGCCGCGTCATATTGTAAAATCACTGTCACTAGGTGAAAAAATCGAAGCTTCGTCCACGTTTGCATTGGCATTCCTCTGGTTCTGGACTACCATCAAAACAGTTATATTTATCCAGTGACGGGCATTGTACAGTTCGAATTTGCCCGACACCTAGAAAACTTCTGTTACGTTACTATAATTAATACATTTTTCGCACAAGAACTAATTAACAATTTTGAAGGTTTCCCAGATGGCTTGAGCCAAGTACAAAGATGAATTCTTCGAAAAGGACAAGGCAGAGTTTAATGAAACCTGAGCTTGTACATCTTCTCTGATAACCACGTTGTCGACGAGACATGAGACGGTATTCTTACTTCCTCGCACTGGGTGGTCGCTCTGTTGAAACACAATTTTTTCGTGTTTCTCAACGATCTGAGGCAAGTTTCTCAATTGGACGTAAAGTCGGCGACTTCTGTGTTCCTAACCTACCCCAATAATAGTACCGTCGAAGGAGTATGTACAGCTAATGTGAAATCAGATACACGTGTCATTCCTGTGCAGATCTGCACAAAATTGCGAGATGAAGGCTAGATTAAGAGCGGACTGAAAAGTTTACGTTCTTCGACCGGGGTGCGCTCACGTGACATTGATTTCTAGGCACGCTCTTTGCCACTAGACCACCACGTCACTTTTGAAACATTACAAACATACAACGAGAGGGAGAAAATTATTGAACTTACGTTACGCACTAAGCAGTTGTTACGCGTTTTATACATCGTAACGTCACAGAAGTGTTGACATTGATTTTTCCCATCCCTTCAGCAAAGTTGCCGCCTCTCCATCCCAACCTCTAATTACCGCAGGTTACCTATCTGCTCTCCCCCCCCCCCCCTTCGTAATTAACGAGCAATTTTTGGCTTGAAGAGATGCGCTGATAACCCGCTGCAATCACAAGAAAACATGAGAATTTCCGATCACCGCTGAACATTTTGTAACCAGGAAAAAGGGTCCACGATTTTTATCCCTAACCATATCTTGGCGATACTCTCATGGTGTAAAAATGTAGCACTTTGGCTGCTAAGAGTTCAGAGGTTAACGGTAACTACTCTATTTCCGTTTACTTCTCGGCAGCCCATTGCCCATCTTCCCTTCTTTTTATGCGTGCCTTCACTTGTTGGATTTTTGTTCTGGAACTGGAGAATGAAAATATCTTACGGCAGTACAATAATTTATTGTACCTCTGTATATTGTTGATAGCGTATTGTCGCTTAGGTGTATTTAGATGAAGACGAATACTAACTTCTCATATCGAAGGTTTATTCGCACGTGCACATACAAGAGCGCGGAGCGAACCGCCTCCGGCCAGAACACATACTGTGTATATACAGCTAAAGAACATTCCAGTACAGTGATTCTTCACAAGAATGCACTCGAATCGAATATAGAAATTAAAATTTTACAGTTCAGGTGAGTTTTGAACTCGGGACCCTCAATGCAACATTCTAGTATCATAACCAGTAAACCACGGTGGCCGGCCGCGGTAGTCTCGCGGTTCTAGGCGCGCAGTCCGGAACCGTGCGACTGCTACGGTCGCAGGTTCGAATCCTGCCTCGGGCATGGATGTGTGTGATGTCCTTAGGTTAGTTAGGTTTAACTAGTTCTAAGTTCTAGGGGACTGATAACCACAGCAGTTGAGTCCCATAGTGCTCAGAGCCAAACCACGGTGACTGTGCTACTCAGCTTCTTTAGCGACATTGCTCCCTCCTTAACGGAACAGCGTCTTGGTGTTATGTCTTCCTAGTCCGGAAACGAGTCATCGGTCTGCATACTCCGACTCCCGATGACTGATGTTCGCCCTGGCGGTGACCTTAGAACTTCCCTTGCCGCTACGTTCTTCGTTACCTTTCCGCTTGTTGCCTGTCGCTGAAGCTTCAAATTTACCCTGGGTTGCAGGATCCTTGTAGGGCTTCATTGGAAGAACGTGGGCCGTATCTCTGATCCTTCGTCTTCTTGTGTCGGGGTCGAAATCTTCAACTTCATAAGTAACATCAGACAACTGTATTACAACCTTATAAGGTCCAAAGTAGCGCGTGAGGAACTTCTCAGAGACCAACCTTCCGAACAGGATTGAAGATCCAGACGAGGTCACCAGGCTGGTAGACAACAGGGCGGTGGCTCGCGTCATACCTTCGGCGATCGTTTTGTTGAACCTGCAACGTGCGGAGTCGAGCTAACTGCCGAACTTCCTCAGCTCTGGTTAACACCTGGCCGACGTAGTCGTCGTCCACGTCACCAGGATGTCACGGAAACAGTGTCCATTGTCGTAGTCGCCTCACGCCCATGCACCAGGAAACGTGGCGTAAATCCTGTGGTGTCTTGTTTGGCGGCGTTGTAGGCAAACGTCACGAAAGGTAGCATTTCGTCCCAGTTGCTCTGCTTAACCTTCACGAACTTTGATAGTATGTCGGCCAAGGTCTTATTAAGGCGTTCAGTAAGCACGATAGTTTGCGGATGATAGCCAGTCGTCATGTGATGAGTAATGTTGCACCGACGGTTTATCTCTGTCACAAGATTCGATTGAAAAACTTCCGTAACTAACGACCTTGGGGCACCGTTTTTTAATACAATGTCTTCCACGATGAATTTGGCTACCTCGAATGCTTCGGCTGTTTTCACGGCTTTTGTAATGGCATAGCGTGTCAGATAGTCAGTGCAAACAGTAATCCACTTATTGCCACTAGCAGACGTTGGAAATGACCCGAGGAGGTCAATAGCAACACGCTGGAAAGGCGTTTTGGGTGGTAGAATTGGTATGAGTCGGCCAGGTGGTTTCTGAGAAACTACCTTTCTCCTCTGGCACTGTCGACAGTGCGACACGTAGTGTCGGACACTCCTAAATAAATGTGGCTAGAAAAATATCTTGCGGGTCCTATCGCATGTCTTAATAAATCCTAAATGTCAGGCGTCAGGTGTCATGGAATTTCTGTAGAACATATAAGCGCATGTGTTTAAGAATTACTGGTAGCCACCTTCTTCCAAACGGATGATTCTTGACAGTCGGCCGCTGTAGTCGAGCGGTTCTAGACGCTTCAGTCGGGAACGACGCGGCTGCTAGGGTCGCAGGTTCGAATCCTGCCCCAGGCATGGATGTGTGTGATGTCCTTAGGTTGGTTAGGTTTATGTAGTTCTAAGTCTAGGGGACTGATGATCTAAGATGTTAAGTCCCATAGTGATTAGAGCCATTTGAACCATTTTGACTCTTGACATTTGTGGACACTGCTAGAATTTACTTGAACCGCATATAGAAATTAAAATTTTACAGTTCAGGTGTGTTTTGAACTCACGACCCTCCATACAACAGTCTAATATGATAACCACTACACCACGATGACTGTGCTACTCAGCTGCTTCTGCGACATGTCATTATATGTCTGTGAGACACACTTCATGTACTCAGTTTTATAAATCGAATTGTTGAATTGCGTTTATTGGATTGTTGAGACTGTTCTGTAACACAGTATCCACTAACTTAATGTGCGACATAAAGACGCGCAGGAGGCCTCCGACGATGACATAAATTTGAGGAGACTTAACGCCACTGCTGAATAGATTGTTAGAATAAGTCTCCTGAAGTTTAGTGTTCACCAACCTGTTCGTCAATTAATGTGCGGACTGTTTGTGAAAATAACATGCAGGTACACGCCCTCATGTTTTATTTCTGGAACGGTTGAACTACATTCGGGCTAAATAAAACATAAATACGATGATTACTTCCTTCGCAGCATGCCGCTAATCCGTACATTGTCTACCACAAAGCATGTCTTCTCATATCTCTTCCCCCACCCCCCCTCCTCCTATCCTATTAGAGCCACGGGTCGTATACAGGAAGGGAAGGTATTTGCATGCCTCCGCCTAATCCAGGACCTGTTTGTTTTAAATTCATGATCACAAGCAATGTGTCCGTGCAAGGAAGTAAGTTCTCTTGACGACGTGGATTATTTTTTACTTCTGTATTTTCCGCATAAGACTCAGTGTCTTTACTGTAGCGTTTTCCCACTTTGTGCCAACAAATCTGTGATAAATGAACGGCGCAGCTGTCTTCTTTTAACCGTTTCCCATCTTTCTGTTTTCCAGCTTGATAAATGTCGCAGCCGGCCGGGGTGGCCGAGCGGTTCTAGGCGCTACAGTCTGGAACCGCGCGACCGCCACGGTCGCAGGTTCGAATCCTGCCTCGGGCATGGATCTGTGTGATGTCCTTACGTTAGTTAGGTTTAAGTAGTTCTAGTTCTAGGGGACTGATGACCATAGAAGTTAAGTCCCATAATGCTCAGCCATTTGAACCATTTTTTAATGTCGCACACACTCAAAAATATTGAGTCACTCATACGATAATTTTGAAATAACTTTCTCGAATGAATTACGTTACATGAACATTCCTGGCAGAAGTTTTCACCACCTTAATTTTCTCCGATTTGGGTGGAACGTGGTCAGTCCTTCGTGCGCTGCGAAACTTAGGTTTCCGTGGTATCCATAAACGCAGATGCCAGGACAGTTCCATTCAAAATAGGATTGTCAATTTCCTTAGGCTTTGTCCTCAGTTTATAATAGCGTACTCTCTTGCCTCCTCACCTGATAAATTGCAACAATCAAATTGTTGTTCCTGACAGGGAGTATTGAAATAATTTATAACTAGCTGATAGCCTGCCGTTGTCCCGCAACGCATTTATCTCAAACGAAGACAAATCAAATCCACGTGTAGTGTAAAATAAAAGTAATTTTGTTTACACTTTCTGAAGCGCTGTTTACGTCCCAAACTCGGTGCACTATTGGCACACACAGAAATATCACCGTTGACTGACGAAGATCTGATGGGATGCGAGTAGCAGTCACATAACTACAATATTACTGCACTACTCATTTTGGTTTGTCATCATGTTCAATTACACACAGGGATTTAAACTGAACAATAACGAAGAATATCACAATTTTAATTGCATAAACATTTCTGCGGATCAGTATTTTAAGTGAGACTGCTGCTAAATTATTTCCTGCGGAAGAAACACAATACGAACGTCTAACATTTGTTCCAGGCAAACTTAACAAGACACTTCCCAACATCTGCGGATTAAAAATGTTACTGCTCCTAATGACTTGGTCTCATACTAAACCATAGCTTTCGGCATGTGAATACAAATGTTTCGGTCGTCAATGTATGGATGGAAAACGCCCGAAACTATCAGTGCTATGTTAAAAACGTTTGTCACATAGTTACTGGCAGCTATTAACATGTTGTAAATCTTAAGTGCAAAACATCCTCAATAAATAACATTGGAATTAGTCATTTAATGGGTTACTAATGATCAAAAACTATATTTACTTTCTAATCATAGTTGTGATAACTATTGTCACCACAGCTGTTTGTAATGGAATAGCAATCGGCTTATCAGTCTTTGAAATAAAGTAAATAAATGAGGAACAGGGGAGTACCAAAATGACTGAGGCTGTCAGTAGATCTTGATTTAAAAAACGCATTGGCTTGGCACACTATGTCCGTGTCTGTACCACAATCTCTCGCAACCATATTAATGTCGATTCACGACTTCCTAGCAGACGTAGCTCAAAACTTTGTTCCTAACGGGTCGAAGTTGAGATATGTAAAGGTAATTCCGGGGACGATATTGTCTATAGAAAGATTGCAACGCCAGACGCATAAGACTGTAACGAAATGCAGAAAGCACTGGAGGGAATAGACTGTTGGTGCGTGGACTGGCAATTAACCGTCAGCGTAATTGAATGTAAAATATGTCTGCCTCGGTAGCTGCACGGTCGGAGCGGCTGATTGCCAACCGAAGGGTCCCGAAGTTCGATTCCCGGCCAGGTAGATTTTCTCCAGTCAGGGACTGCGTGCCGTGTGGTCCTTCCGTTCATATCGTCATAACTAACAGTACATTATTGAGATGGGTGTATTGGCATTTCCCCAAGGTAGAGATTCATTAGTGTGAGATGACGCTATCGACGAAAAATCACTGATAACAATAACGGCCATGAATTTCGTAGCGACCGCAAGTGTAATGACCACATTAAAAGTAATTGTAGAAAAAGCAGGTATTAGGCAGAGAATCATTGGAAGAATGTCAAGGAAATAAGTCGTCCCTGAAAGAAGTGGCTTACAAATCACTTTTAAGACTACTTCTTGAGTGTTCGCCTTTCAGTCTGGGGCGCTTACCAGGTTGTTTTAACAGAATCGATTGAGACTATCCAGAGCGAGGTGTTTCGTAGCATGTTCGTTTATTAAACAACTTCGGTGCCAGACGCTTCAACAGGCGTCGTGCATCGCGGAGGAATTTCCTACCACTATTCCGAGAGCACACGTTCTAGGAAGATTTGGGCAATATATTACGTTCTCCTACATATGTCTCGCGAACTCACTAAGAGATTATAGGTGAAATTAGAACTCACATGGAGTTTTGAGTCGTTTTTCCACGTACCGACTGGTTATAATTTCAGAGGTCCAGTGTGGGCTGTAATTATCGTATGGCTGCGAAACGTAGTAGATATACTAATGCGTTAATGCGGAACTGTTTATCCCCCTGTTATCTGGCAAGCCGTAACGTGGGTCAACAGTGTGGGTATCAAAAAGCGAGACCGTGCGGTGTTAGTGAATCTGTTTCATGTGAACGGCGGCAATTACAGTGTTGCACTGAGAAGGTATCGCCAAGTGAAAAGTCTGAGGAGAGGCCCGCTGTCATTACGTGGCATAAACAATGTGATACTGAAATTCGCAAATATTTGTGAGCTTGGTGTGGCACCAGGAAGAGGAAGACAGATAGGACGTCTCGGTTGACTGTATTGGCGAGGCTGATATTGCTGTAACTGACCGTGCAGCAGAGGGCTGGGTGTACTAGTGCTCGTGCAGTGCCGCTAGAATTGTCCCTCGTCTGGCCAACAGCTTGGAAAGTTTGTGGTATATTTTACGCTGGTACCCGTACATCATCTAGACGGGACAAACTGAAACCTCACGAATCGCAGCAACGTTCTCAACTCGCTCTTCGGTTTATGGCACGGATCGAAGCTGACGAGCAATATTCTGTCGAGTGACGAGGCATATTTTACACTACAGGTTGGCACGTCCTGGGCACGAAGAGACGTTGCACTCGCCGTATGCGACTGTGTCGTGTGGATTCACAAGCAAGTTTATTCTCGGTCTGTTCTTTGAAGGGAATATACCAAGAGAGGATGTCAGGTGTATCGTGAGTCTGCACTTTAGCGAGACGTCGTTGTACAGCACGCGATTACTGCTTTGGAAGTGCGCAGCTGTGTGGAAACAACTCTTCTCATGCAAGAGGGGCAACACCTCATGTCGCTAGCCCAGGAAAGGGCTAATGCAACCTTCCCCGAACGTGTTATCTCAAAAGTTTTCCAGCTGCCTGATCTGAATCGGTGACGTTCGGCTCTGGGGATATAAAAGAACGTGTTTACGAGGGACACATTCGGTCTCTACCTTACCGGAAGGCCAGTATACGGGAACACGTTCCTCAGATTCCACCGGAGCTGCTACTATCAACTGTTGATAACGTCGTTTTACGGATGCAGCATCACATCGAAGTATCTGGAGCTCCTAGTGGACAGATTGTATAAGCGGCAGTTAATAATAAAATCAACATTTGCCTTTCTCACTTGTCGAACCTTTCCTGCCCACGTCGCGTCTCTAATCCGTTACGCGTTGAAACATTTACGTAAGTCTTCCGTGTATCACGGCTCCTGGTGGCCAAAATTGGAACTAATTTATTTCCAGCGTCGGTTCCATATTAACGCATTAGAAATCTACATCTACATCCATACTCCGCAAGCTACCTGGCGGTGTGTGGCTGAGGGTACCTTGAGTACCTCTGTCGGTTCTCCCTTCTATTCCAGTGTCGTATTGTTCGTGGGCTCTAATCTCTCTGATTTTATCCTCATGGTCTCTTCGCGAGATATACGTAGGAGGGAGCAATATACTGCTTGACTCCTCGGTGAAGGTATGTTCTCGAAACTTTAACAAAAGCCGAACTACTGAGCGTCTCTCCTGCAAAGTCTTCCACTGGAGTTCATCTGTCATCTCCGTAACGCTTTCGTGATTACTAAATGATCCTGTAACGAAGCGTGCTGCTCTCCGTTGGATCTTCTCTCTCTCTTCTATCAACCCTATCTGGTACGGATCCCACACTGCTGAGCAGTATTCAAGCAGTGGGCGAACAAGCGTACTGTAACCTCCTTCCTTTGTTTTCGGTTTGCATTTCCTTAGGATTCTTCCAATGAATCTGTCTGGCATCTGCTTTACCGACGATCAACTTTATATGATCATTCCATTTTAAATCACTCCTAGTACTCCCAGATAACTTATGGAATTAACTGCTTCCAATTGCTGACCTGCTATATTCTAGCTAAATATGGGATCTTTCTTTCTATGTATTCGCAGCAGATTACACTTCTCTACATTGAGATTCAATTGCCATTCCCTGCACCATGCGTCAATTCGCTGCAGATTCTCCTGCATTTCAGTACAATTTTCCATTGTTGCAACCTCTCGATATACCACAGCATCATCTGCAAAAAGCCTCAGTGAACTTCCGATGTCATCCACAAGGTCATTTATGTATATTGTGAATAGCTACGGTCCTAAGACACCCCCCCCAGCGGCACACCTGAAATCACTCTTACTTCGGAAGACTTCTCTCCATTGAGAATGACATGCTGCGTTCTATCATCTAGGAACTCTTCAATCCAATCAGACAATTGGTCTGATAGTCCATATGCTCTTACTTTGTTCATTAAACGACTGTGAGGAACTGTATCGAACGCCTTGCGGAATTCAAGAACCAAGGCATCTACCTGTGAACCCGTGTCTATGGCCCTCGTGGGCGAATAGCGCGAGCTGGGTTTCACACGATCGTCTTCTTCGAAACCCATACTGATTCCTACAGAGTAGATTTCTGGTCTCCAGAAAAGTCATTATACTCGAACATAATACGTGTTCAAAAATTCTACAACTAATCTATGAAGATTCGCTGCCATATGATAATTACAGCCTACAGTGAACCTCCGAAAGCAGCTGCACTTTAATTATAACCACTCGGTACCGTTCGCGAACGGAAGAGCGTAGGGGATACGTAATGGTAGCAAAAGTCGATACTGGTAAACACGGAATGGAAGCCGGCGCAGCACAGACGCAGGTTTTCTGTGCCTGCTCCCAGCTGTGCTGCTACCTCCCGGTGCGGGGCGTTGGGGCGCCGCTGCCGGTGCGGCGGGCGCGCTGCTCCAGTTAGGCGGCCGCTGCTGCCGTATTGATCGCGGCCGCGGCGCCTGCCGGCTGCTGCCTCCCTCGACAAAAGCCCGGCCCGTCACCAGGGAAACGCCCGGAAGCCGCCGCGACCCGCGGAAGCGCAATTGCTCGCCGCTTCCGACGCGGAGGCGCGTGCCGTGCCGCTCCGCTTCTCCTCGTAGGCTGCGCCGGCGCCTCATTTAGTCACCGCTCTTGCTGGCCTCGAGTGTCCTGGCCAAGCCGAAAACACTTCATCCCGGGCAGGAGTGGTGGTGAGGAGCTGTGAAACTAAATTTCGTTCGCTAAAAGAGCAAACGTCTGTCGATAAAGTTAGTGAATACACATCGAGTTTTTATGTTCATCTTTGGCAATTAAGTCACTTGTTGTTGTTGCTGTTGTTGTCGTCTTCAGTCCTGAGATTGGTTTGATGCAGCTCTCCATGCTACTCTATCCCGTGGAAGCCTCTTCATCTCCCAGTAGCTACTGCAACCTACATCCTTCTGTATCTGTTTAGTGTGTTCATCTCTTGGTCTCCCTCTACGATTTTTACCCTCCACGCTGCCCTCCAGTACTAAATTGGTGATCCCTTGATGCCTCAGATCATGCCCTTCCAACTGATCCCTTCTTCTGGTCAAGTTGTGCCACAAACTTCTCTTCTCCCCAATCCTATTCAATACCTCCTCATTACTTATGTTATCTACCCATCTAATCTTCAGCATTCTTCTGTAGCACCACATTTCGAAAGCTTCTATTCTCTTCTTGTCTGAACTACTTATCGTCCATGTTTCACTTCCATACATGGCTACACTCCATACAAATACTTTCAGAAACGACTTCCTGACACTTAAATCTATACTCGATGTTAACAAATTTCTCTTCTTCAGAAACGCTTTCCTTGCGATTGCCAGTCTACATTTTATATCCTCTCTACTTCGACCATCATCAGTTATTTTGCTCTCCAAATAGCAAAACTCCTTTACTACCTTAAGTGTCTCATTTCCCAATCTAATTCCCTCAGCATCACCCGACTTAATTCGACTACATTCCATTATCCTCGTTTTGCTTTTTTTTATGTTCATCTTATACCCTCCTTTCAAGACACTGTCCATTCCGTTCAACTGCTCTTCAAAGTCCTTTGCTGTCTCTGACAGAATTACAATGTCATCGACAAGCCTCAAAGTTTTTATTTCTTCTCCATGGATTTTAATACCTACTCCGAACTTTTCTTTTTCGCAATTCCGGTAAAATTTTAGCAGACTTCCAGGACCGATTAACACATGCGCATACATTATCTGCACTCTCAGATAAAAAAGACGCACCATAAAGGAATTATGCGAATTGGTCCGACGGAAAATACAAAATTGTAAACTTTGGCGGCCGATGGATGACTGTATGACGCTGCAGCGCGTTTTCATTGCGCAGGGGTGGCAAGGATAGTGAAAAGGGAACATGTTGATACCAGGGCGTAAAGTCTTTCGGAATTTCAGTTGTACAGGCGCTTGAACAGTGTAAGCAGATGTCAGCATTGAAGAGAGGACGGCTAGTTGGGCTCAAGGAAGCCGGTTGGAATAAACGACGAATCACTTGACTTTTGAATAGGATCGATGCCGCTATTCGAGGGTGTTTGCAGGAATGGATGAACCTTTGCCGAACACAGCGTCAAGACGGAAGCAATCGAGGTAGGCAGACGACAGAAGGTGAGGACCGAGCAAGTCAGAGGGGTACTCGGAGCTTCGCATTATCGTTTTCATCGATCTGACTGGTGCTGCAGTGACAAGAACTGTTAATAGGCGGCTCACAGAAAGGGGATTGAGCACACGGCGCCTGTTGGGCAGACTGCCATTGGCCTCTGTACACAAACAAGCCCGTTTGTAGTGGTGTCGCTCATTGACTGGAGTGGAATTGCCTTCGCGAATGATTTGCGCTTCGAACTGAGCCCCGATGACCAGCAAAGACCTGTCCGGAGATGTCCCGGACCGCAGTGAAATACCAACGTGACTGTCGCCCGCCGTAAGGTCCGACAACCAGGAGTTACGGTTTGGGATGCAACTTAATTTCGTAGCAGGACCCCTTTTGTTGTCAACTGCGGCGCCCTTACTGTACAGCGGTACGTCGATGATATTTTACGCACCGTTTTGTTGCCATCCATGGCAAGCCATAATGCATTTTCATTTGAGCAAGATAATGCACGGCCGCACATGGCCAGCGCTTCTACTGCATTTCTTCTTGCTTGCCAAACCATACCTTGGCCAGCGTGGTCGCCTGATCTCTTCCCAGTTGAGATCGTCTGGAGCTTTACGGGCAGGACCCTCCAATCAGCTCAGGATTTTGACGATCCAACGCGTCAATTGGACGCAAAGAATTTGGCATGATATCCACCAGTAATACATGCAACAACTCTTTTGTCAGTTCCTAGCCGAATAACTTGTTGCAGAACGGCCAGAGGTGGACCACCGAGTTATTGATTCCCTCAGTTTGTGGAGCTCTTTATCTTTGATAAATCATCCAGTTTTTCTGAAATTGTAATCAATTGTCTGCACATGTACGTCACGTGTACCGATTGCGTCCCATTCGGATAATTCCTTCTTGGTGCATCGTCATTTTTCTCTTGAGTCTACATATCTAGGATGCTGAAACTTAGACAAAAAGTAGTTCTCCTACTAAAACTCATCAGATATGCCATACTACGTGTAAGGATGACCTGCCCGGATAGCCAAGCGCGTAAGCACGCAGCTAATGGTATTAGAGGCGGCGTGCCAGCCACGGCACGAATCCGCTCGCCAAATTAACGATGAGTTCTGGTGCGCCAACCAGTTTGGGTGAAGTTTGCTGAGCTTTTTTGTGCAGTCAAGGTGAATACTAGAATGGTACCCATGTTCCATCTCACTTACACGATTCGCAAAGTTTTCGAAAACGTTCCCACGCTTATACTTTTGATAACTCTCGACGCAGGCACATAAAATTCCGGCCCTGGAAAAAGGGGCGGGGGGGGGGGGGGGCAGCGTGGATAGGAACAGCATCCGGATACGTAAATACTGTTCAGTCGCATTTCGACAAAAGGTGTATCGGTCGTGGTTCATCAATACCATAACGTCCCATGTCCCTTGACTTGAATCAGGTGGATTTTCGTATGTGGTGATGTTTAAAAGCTTAGATGTATTCCAGTTCTGATGATCATATTGAACTCGGGAACGCATTAAAGATCGTTGTCGATGCATTCAGAAGGCGCCTGGGATTTTTGGAGATTACGGACGTCGATGAGATGGCGTGCGTGCTGAATCCTGTCTTCGCATGAGTGGCGGCCATGTGGAACACTTGTAGTACTGAGTTTGTCCTAAAGTGCGTATCTGTCGTTCGAATTCTCGGAAACGCTGTTACAAGGCCTTAACTTAGTAGTGATATGTTGTTTCGGAGAAACCATTGGTATCCGGATAAATGCTTCTTACGATTATTGGCTTGTTTCATTGCTCTTCATTCGTCTCTTTCGTTTGTACCTACAATAGTCACAAACACAGTGGTTTTTTTAGGTACTAGAGTGTATGATTTACTGCTAATGCACACTTCTAGTGTTGCAAGATGGTTTAGTTGGGTCATGTTTACGATCGATTGACGTAAAACTAATGCTTAATAAATAACTCCTTAGCTTACTATTCTTTCAAATCTGAATTTCTCGTCGTAATTTTTTTTAAGCTTACTATTCTTTCAAATCTGAATTTCTCGTCGTAATTTTTTTTAAGTAAATTTAAATTTTCGACTTTATGCATCGGGCAGTGATAGACTTTTGAGATAAGCAGCCAAAATAATTCACAATTGAAAAATCAAACCTCTTGCGGATGTTCCCATTCCAAAGTCATTGGCAACTTTCCAGAGGAGAGCGGTACATCACGTCCCTTTTATCCACCCGAATGTTCTATGAAAGTCGGTTAACCTTCAGTCGTATTTGTAAGTTCCTCTGTCATGCGACACTCAATATGAGCGCTGTATTGAAAGTAACAAAAAACATGGTCGTAACTTTTCGTAATTGATGTAGATCGTTCAGATTGCACATAGACCTGGAATTGTTCGACCTAAATTCCTAGTTGCTACTCAGCACAGTCTGTTAATAGCGATGCAAGGCGTGTCGGCGCGATTCATCTCGTCTTGTCACATTCTTTCCGGATCTTGTAAATCTGAATTGGATGTCCTATTTCTTCGCTAAATCAATATTTGGAAAGCCAGTTTAATGGAAGTCATTGATTGACAGTGTACGTCACACAGAACCACTTGTAGTTACAGAAGGTGCGTTAGAAGGAGCTTGTACTTGTAAACTTCTGCAGAAAAATAAATTAAATAAATGCATAATTATATTGTTGTAGCAGAGAGGTTCTGATAAATCGTTCATACATTCGAAACGAGAGAGAGAGAGAGAGAGAGAGAGAGAGAGAGAGAGAGAGAGACGGTCATTTAGGGACAGGTGACACTCATCACATGTTAATATTATTATTCCGTGGTACTATGGAGTAAGCTGATTTATGACAAAAATTAAACCACTGAATGTATGAAACTATAGCCTATATAAAGCAAAATGACGTTAATTTTCAGTAATTAATGCACAGCCATGTTACCCGAAAGGAATTTTAGAACGTTAAATAGCCAGTGACGGTATTAAAGTATATTCTAGAAACATTGTCTTAAAACAGTTCCCATGACATTCATAAGGTCGGAGTGTCAGGAGAAACAGAAAAACTGTCGTTAATCGTATTACTTTCGCTATTGTAAGTGTCCTACGGAACAAAACAGCAATGTTCGTTGGAATAAGAGATGGCCTTGTAGACGGAAACCATTGTCATCTGGTACGTTCATTCAGCGTTCCACTAACGATTCGTGTTCGGTTTCGCGTTAGCCACCGAAAACCCATTATCGGTGCGGCTGTATTCAGAGAGTCATTATTGCAGCCCAAATGAAGCTTAAAGCTTTCCTCTGGGCGATCAAAATGTGGGTCACGCGAATTTGAAATCGCTGAGCCTTTTGCGGACACGTGCCGTGTAAAACTGGAGGGGAGAGCTGTTGACATTTGGGAGTTTGGCAACCTGCCCAAGCCGTGGTTCGCCTTGAAATTAAGATGATCCGTTGCGGAGTGGTCGGTGGAAAGGGGAAGGAGGGATGGGCGACAACAACGATCGATCGTTGAGTTCTTTTCCGTGTTCCTCGACTGTTACGGCCTTTAGTATATAAAACCTAACGTAGAATGCGTGGGGAAAGTTTAGGACAAGTAATTGACTGACGCTGCTAACGGCTTTCACCGTTAGTTCATTTTCCGCTGAGTCGTTAAATTTCCGAGGGAGTTGCATTACTTCGAAGATTTTAGCTGTTGGACGTGCAGATATACAGCGAGTTGGAGTGCTCGCGAAGTCTACTATGCTCGTGCTACTTTGATCATTTTAATGATAGTAGTTTTACCTCACTAGTTGTTATTGTTGGTATTTAACGATCCTTTCATTTTATATTGTTCACCACTTGTGTGACCACCAGGATGACGTCAGCGAGAACTGAAGAAGCAATCTGACCCTCGAGAGGAAGGTACTTGACAAGATCTGTGGACCCAGCCCCGTCTACTGTACCACGGAAAGTCAGTGGGAACAAACAACGAAAGACGATCTGTTCCAGCGTTTCGAAGGGCGAACATTGACCAAATATTAGGCCAGAAGAGGCTTCAGTGGTTTGGCTACATCCTTCGACCTGATAGATCCCTCCCATATAGTGTCGTCCATTCTCGTCCTACTGGAAAATGGCCAATGATACGTCAAAGGACGCGATGGATCTAGTATTAACAGATCACAAACATGAAGCCAGAGCCCGGCAACAATAGACAACCATGTGCAGTAGATATCTCCTATGTTGTGACTGATTAACTTTTTTCTTTGTAACGGGCAGCGTTATTCAGCTGCCCCTGCCACTAGGTTTTATGCAGCCCGCAACACCTTCAAATACCTTGTGCAAGATTTTCGTATTCTCTCGCTCACAAGGGGCAATCTATTAATCCTACAGCAAAAATTAACAGAACAGTTTTGTAGGACATCTGACGCAGATTTTATACTGGAATAAGTTTTCGCTAGAGGGTACAGTTTGAGTTACTGAGGAAAAGCGCATTTGAACGTCACGTTGTACAATATCTTTCAATAATCCGAAACCTATGGCCTCTGCCGGCCGCGGTGGCCGTGCGGTTCTAGGCGCTGCAGTCCGGAACCGCGGGACTGCTACGGTCGCAGGTTCGAATCCTGCCTCGGGCATGGATGTGTGTGTGATGTCCTTAGGTTAGTTAGGTTTAAGTAGTTCAAAGTTCTAGGGGACTGATGACCTCAGAAGTTAAGTCCCGTAGTGCTCAGAGCCATTTGAACCTATGGCCTCTGGCGAAAATGCATCCCAGTAAACAATGTAACCACTTTATACTTCCTACAGGAAGGTCCTGGTAATTTTTTCTGTGGGTCTAATAGTTTGGTCAGAGAGAGAGAGAGAGAGAGAGAATATGAAAATCTCGTGTGTGGTATTTGATGGCGTCGTGGGCTTTACAAAAACCCAGAGGTAGGGGCAGCTGAACTGACCTATTTTTGGTTTCTCTTCCTTTCGTAATGTGATGGTTTCATTTTTTTCTTGTTTAGGATTTAAAGGCCCATAATGCAGTACATGATGATTATTGTTAAACACTACTTGTGTGGTTATTCTCATGCTTAAAGTATAACCCATTAAATGCTGATACTTGGCTTACAGGTGACGTATGCGACTATGTGCCACAATTTTAGATGTAGAGTTAGAGACATAATAGGTGTTGCGAAAAGTTACACGGCGTGGTCACTAGTTGTTAGGGCGTAATAAACGGCAATGCCTTGTGATGTAACAAGGTTGCTGTTACTGATACCTCCACTTACTAACCTATAATGGCAACTTACTGATACGTCTCTGGAATTCGATATGACAATGCTGATTACTGCGAAGATAGTTTTCTGTTGAAAGTAGCCTGTGTTGGACACTGAAATATGCGTAAGAATCAACTACTGTAGAACATAAGTTTTTGTATTTAAACTGAGTCACATTTGGTATACTCATTTTCACTTAATATCGTGTTGCCAAGTTTGTTACGCTGGAGGAATTTACACGGAAAGTGTTTGAAGTCATTGAAAGTACCTTAGTTACTTTATAAAATCGTTTGTCAGAGACAAAACTACGTTTACTAGTATTGGTTTGCTGGTCTTTGACTTCGGAGCCGAAGCGGTATTGCCAATTTAAACTTCAGTGACGTAGTAGTTTTGACACTTGCTCGAAGTTTTCCCGGTTGCTGGAACTCTCCCCTATCTGTCATTTCCTTTCTGTTGTGTAGAAATATCCTTCGCCCGGCGGGTGCGCCAAGCGAGCTTCACTCTATCAGCGACTGATTGGGCCATTGACGTGAGATTTTTCAATCTCGAAGGCAATTGACCCTTGAGGCGCAGCCGGGGGCCTATTTTCGTTCTTCCCAAACACGAGCTGCGGGCGCTCCCGCGATATATAAAGCCAAGCCAAGCCGACCGGAAAGACTGCCGAGGAACGCGTGCTGCCCCGTCCGCCGACACGACATTGTGATCGCTGGCGTATAGTGGGCATATCTACGGGGAAACTGAGCTGGCCCACATTGCTACGCACATGCCTTCACTCCACGCTGAATTGTAATACGCTCTTGGTGACCAAATTCGTAGCGTCTTTTCCGTAACTTTAATAAACACAACAGATAAACGTAACAGAGTTAAGTATCAATAACATACTCCCTTCACTATTTACAATAGTCTGCCAACTCCGGACTAACTTTCAGATTCCGCGACTGTAGAAAGCGCATCGGTTTGAGAACAACTCGTCGGGCCATGTTCGGAGTGCATTTTCATCCGGAAAGGAAGTTCCTTGAAGGTTGTTCGTTAGAGCGGAAAAGGTGAAAATCTGAGGGCACAATACAGGGCTATTACAAATGATTGAAGCGATTTCATAAATTTACTGTAGCTCCATTCATTGAAATATGGTCACGACACACTACAGATTCGTAGAAAAACTCATAAAGTTTTGTTCGGCTGAAGCCGCACTTCAGGTTTCTGCCGCCAGAGCGCTCGAGAGCGCAGTGAGACAAAATGGCGACAGGAGCCGAGAAAGCGTATGTCGTGCTTGAAATGCACTCACATCAGTCAGTCATAACAGTGCAACGACACTTCAGGACGAAGTTCAACAAAGATCCACCAACTGCTAACTCCATTCGGCGATGGTATGCGCAGTTTAAAGCTTCTGGATGCCTCTGTAAGGGGAAATCAACGGGTCGGCCTGCAGTGAGCGAAGAAACGGTTGAACGCGTGCGGGCAAGTTTCACGCGTAGCCCGCGGAAGTCGACGAATAAAGCAAGCAGGGAGCTAAACGTACCACAGCCGACGGTTTGGAAAAGACTAAAGCAGAAGCCTTACCGTTTACAATTGCTACAAGCCCTGACACCCGATGACAGTCAAACGCTTTGAATTTTCGGCGCGGTTGCAACAGCTCAAGAAGGAGAATGCGTTCAATGCGAAACTTGTTTTCAGCGATGAAGCAACATTTTTTCTTAATGGTGAAGTGAACAGACACAATGTGCGAATCTGGGCGGTAGAGAATCCTCACACATTCGTGCAGAAAATTCGCAATTCACCAAAAGTTAACGTGTTTTGTGCAATCTCACGGTTTAAAGTTTATGGCCCCTTTTTCTTCTGCGAAAAAAACATTACAGGACACGTGTATCTGGACATGTTGGAAAATTGGCTCATGCGATTTCTTTCTGTGGGATTATGTGAAAGAGTCAGTGTTTAAACCTCCTCTACGAAGAAACGTGCCAGAACTGCGAACTCGCATCAACGATGCTATCGAACTCATTGATGGGGACATGCTGCGCCGAGTGTGGGAGGAACTTGATTATCGGCTTGATGTCTGCCGAATCACTAAAGGGGCACATATCGAACATTTGTGAATGCCTAAAAAAACTTTTTGAGTTTTTGTATGTGTGTGCAAAGCATTGTGAAAATATCTCAAATAATAAAGTTATTGTAGAGCTGTCAAATCGCTTCAATCATTTGTAATAACCCTGTATCAGGTGAACAAAGCGCTTGCGGAATGACTTTGCTGTACAGCCTTTTTGGTCAGTTCAGCAGAACGCAAGCCGGCGTTATCGTGGAGTTGCATCACTTCACGCTGTCTGCCCGGGTGTTGTTCGTGGATTGAATCTGAAAGACGTTTCAGTTGTAGACAATAAATGCCAGCAGTGGTGGTTACGCCTTGGGGAAGCAGTTCGTAGTACACCCCACCGTCGCTGTTCCACCAGAGGCATAACATTCTTTTGTGGATGCGCGCAAGTCTTTGTGCGGGGTGTTAATGCTTTATTTGGTCTCAGCCACACCTCCTGTCCCTTTATGTTAGCATAAAGATAGCATTTTTCGCCACCAGTGACAACACAGGGTAGAATTGACAAATGTTGTTGATGAGCCAACTGATGACGAGTAAGCAGAGATGTACATATGACCACCCGCTGAATTTTGTGATTGTGGCTTTGAGTATGTGGTACCAATATGCCTGATTTTTGAACTTTCTCCATTACTTGCAAATGTCGCACGGTTGTGGAATGATCACAACTCATCGTATTTGCCAGTTCTCGAATGCTGTGACGTGAACCATTGTGGATTAATGCGTGTAAATGTCCTTCATCAAACCCCGAAGGTCTTCTTGAACATGAAGAGTCAATGTCTAGACGATCCCACTTAAAACGATCAAACCCTTTTCTTGACGTCATGTCCATCGGCATTGTCCCTATACACGGCGTAAAAATTTCTGGCTACCTCCGGTGCTGTCAATGCTTTATTGAACTCACAGAAGAATATGTTGGAAATGTTCAGATTTCTCCATTGACGTTCTATTTTCTAGTGTCCACAGCTCCACTCACTATCTCCGAATGACAGACAACATTTAAACTCAGATAGCAACACTGAACTACAAATAAAAAATGACAATCGTTAAATAAACCCATATCAACCAGAATAACAATATGCAAAACAAAAACGCTACGAACTTGTGCACCATCTTAATATATGCATACTCTATCTACTGCGAAATGCATAGGAATGGCCGGCCGCGGTGGCCGAGCGGTTCTAGGCGCTTCAGTCCTGAACCGAGCGACTGCTACGGTCGCAGGTTCGAATCCTGCCTCTGGCATGGATGTGTGTGACGTCCTTAGCTTAGTTAGGTTTAAGTAGTTCTAAGTCTAGGGGTCTGATGACCTCAGGTAGTGCTTAGCCATTTGAACAATATTTGTCAGCTTGACTCAAGAGACGATAACAATGGCTTCTATACCCTTCCTAACTGACGCGACGCATGCATCCAGCCCAGATGGGGTGCAAAGTCATACTGATAACTGGCCGCATGATGTCAAGTTTTTTTGTAAATTTGACTTTGTCTTGTAATCACTCAAATAACATCACATACCTTCTCAAACCATGAAGTTTCGTTTCCTCGTCCCCTTCTGGATGCTTCGCAACTTATTTTTCCAGGCGCTGTAGAATTGGTTACACCAGCTTCTATAAAGTTCATTTTGCAGGTGCATCGCACTTAACAAAACTTTCAGCAGGTAAGTCTTCCATTCGACTTGCCTGATGATTTTATGGGGTCGTCCCATTTCAAATGAGTTCATTAATATTACCCTAAATACGTGCAGGCCTCTACAATATGACGCCCTCTATATGTTCACCATTAGTCTTGTAACCGGGAACTATAAGACTCAATCATTGTTACATACAGTCCCACATTTCATTACAGCATGCCGATATTTTGTCGAATACTTTCTGTATTTCCTCGTTAAAATGAAATCGCCGTCAAGTTCAGTGTCCTGTGTTCTGTTAGTCAAGTATTCTTAGAGCTAGTCACGCAGTTGCGAAGTTACTCCAGTGGACAACCTGGCACAGTCAGACACCTTCAAATAAAATTGAGATGGCAGTTTTCAGTGTTACGTAGTGATTACCACAGCCACGCTGTTTAAACGACAGTCGTCACGGATAAAACAACGCTTCACTTCCGTCAGTGCTGCATCGTAGTTTTTAAACTTCGCGGCATTCTGGACTGTGATAATGAACTTCCTCGATGCCATACAGATAAGTGTGGGATCGCGTAATGTCGCCGTTCTCGAGATGTGTGATCGCCACTGCGTTCTCGGATGCAGAGCGCGGGAGGGGAAACAAAGTTTATCGCAGCGGGCCCCGGGCTGGGCTCCGGTTGCCTTTCGCGGTCTGCTAATCGCGGCCGGCCTGCGGCGCTCTTCCCCAGCATGTCGCCGCTCAAAATACTGGCAATGAAAGCTGCCACGCCCCCCAGCAGATCTCTCTGGTTGCCGGCAACGTTCCGCTCCACGGTTTTCTTGCCGCCGCTTGGGGCGCTGTTTCCCAAAGCCGTGCCCAGCTTTCCAATCGTGCTAACGTAAGAAATACAGGGTGTCGTCCGTATTTTACCTTCACCACTTGAAACGATGGTAACTGTACTAGATAGTATCACATGGTTAGTCAACGTGTAACAAGGCAGGTCGTAATATTTTGTTCGTCATTCATAAAAGTCAGTGTGTGTACCTCCTAGTGGCGTGGACAACTTCCACTGGCTATCAGTCTCTCCGTGTACGCCGCTGGGACTGCGGCGACGTGTTCAAATGCAAAGGTGTGTAATGAAGTCGTCTGGGTGTGTAACCTTGGTTTGGTACGCCTGATCCTTAGCAAAACCCAATTGGAAGAAGCTCAATGGTGTCAAGTGATCTTGGTCAATCGGATCATCTTTTGCATTCCTGCTGTCTGGAAAGTTTTCACTCAGAATATGACGAACGTTTAGTAATACATCCTACTGCAATATGGAAGATTGCACGTGCTCCAGTTCTGACACATCCAGCTTTTGCGAATCTAGATGTTGGAGATGGACTCCCAGAAAAGGAATGGACCAGTAATGCAGACGAACATCAGTCAGAAGCACACACAGAACTCGAGCCTTTCTCTTTCCATTTCACGTGTAACATGGTAGTCTAATTTCCATATGGGAATGCTATGACCAACAATTTGCCGTACCCTTGAAAAGTTGACTCGTCGGACAAAAAAGTCTTTCAAAAAAGGCCTTATTTGTGTCAGGGTTTTGGTTAGCGTATCCACTGTAAACTGTTGGTGCCGAGGTTTGTCTTTCGGCTTTTAGTACTTGAGTCAGTTGCAGCTTGTAGGCACAAAGGCGAAACCTGATACGCAACGCTTTTTGCAATGTTAATCGTGTTATTTCCTGTTTCCTGACCTCTGCCGTACATAGTCCACGGTGGCGCCTGAAAAAGATGGGCAACTTGCTCTTGTTTATGTCTACAATTACGTGAAAAATGCCAAGCCAGAGTAATTGGTTGGGGCTGTGACACTCTTCCATATTGTGTTGAAAATTCCGTTTCACTACCGTATCTACGGTTTCTCCTGTACCGTTTTAAAGATATTAAAGTCCAGAGTTGCATAGACAATTAATGGACACACTGTAAAATAAATGCTTTGCATTGTTAGGATGAGTGCTGTATACAACATGCTTTCGCTTTAGATTGTGCTTACCTGCGAGAACTGTACAAATCGAATACAAATGAAGTACATATTTTGAAGAGTGTGTGTGTGTGTGTGTGTGTGTGTGTGTGTGTGTGTGTGTGTGTGTGTGTGTGTGTCAATTCATTCTGAGAAACATCGTAAAGAAAACTAGAGTATTAAAGTGAAACTTCCACGATTTTATTAAAATGTGATTAAACCAAGTGCAATCAGAATTTTAAAAAATGGAGCATGAGTGCTTAGGGCACAACATTAAAATTATGGGCAGTACGACACCGAAAACAGAAAGACTGGAGCCAGCCCGCTCCCTCTTCTGATGAGCGAGAGGATGGCGTACTTGTCACTTAATTGGCTCTTAAAAACGGGAAGAAAAGTTTTAAGTTGATCGCATTTCCTCTGAGTTGTTCACTATTTTCAGAGATAGTGTTAACGGTAAATGAAGCATCGGATTCAGTGACCGTAGACTGTGCGGACACACGAACACGTGTGGAAGTAGTTGCAAATGTAGTGTTTTAGCAGTGTTTCGATAATACAGAATTATAACATCGCTACGTTTTTGCTCATTGTTTAATGATTCACATTTTTATTCCGGTATTTGTCTTGTTCCCTGCCCATGTTAGGCCAGTATTAGAAAGGATCATTCAGTAGACAAAGGTAGATTCGTGCCTCATCGCCTACATACTAAACTGCTGTGACGTCTGTAACGTTCTCAGGGTCGATAAATTAAACTGTAACATCCCTCCACCTTCTCGACGGAAGCGACCTCGAAATCTCCCTTTTTCCATGACACTTCCATTAATTTAATGTACCTCATTGCAGACAGCTACCGGAATGGTTAGTTGTGAGTTATTTCTCTCCTCATTTTTGCGAAACCAAGCCAGCCTTCTGCGTCTCTTGACATACATATCGCCGCATCGCTCTCTTAAACTACAGTGCAGTGCAGCTATTTACGTATGTTGGTTATAATGTCAAAAACGGAACAGCTAATTAGCTCGGGAACTGAGAGTCCCTGAAGAGAATCAGATTTCAATTCGAGCAGTCCATACAACCAAGTAATTCATTTTTAAAAGGCATGAGAAGGAAAATTAAACGCCTAGTTATTTACACAAAGGACATGAACATAGTGGAAATTTTGAAAATTTGTGTCGTTAAACTTCTTCATTAATAAACTACTGAATCTGAGAAACTAATCAAATTAAAATCCAGTCACGTCCAAAGTTAAAATAGATTACGTTGATAAAATTTGATGAACTTAGATAGATTCGCAGGTTGGTACTTGAAAGAACTTTGAGAGTGAGAAGCTTTTAACAAATTTGAATATATTGATATAACCTTGTGTTTTTTATATTTTCCACACTACAGAAAATACAGGATTTAATTGCAACTGCACAGTAATACCAATTTGACCACGGTATTAATAGGTATCTCCTTTTCGTTGGTAGCGACGTGACTTCTTCTTCTGACTTTAACTGCAGTATGTCTGTAGTAATCAATGTGATTGCTGGTCGGTGCAGTTATTGCCCCTTACGCCAAAGTGGCCGTGTTCTACTAGCAACGCATCGATTTAAGATCTTTCGCTCTCGTAAAATGCATAGAGCCTACATAGTGGTGTTGCACAAGATAGAAAAATATGCTCGTCGTGAGGTCTGACCTTGTAGAAAAGGCAATGTCGCGAAATTGAACTTCGTCGTGTTCGGCCGTTGCTCCGCGGTGTTGGTGGCGGAAGCCAGAAATGAGGGAACAGCGTAGTCTCAATAAGAAAATTGTTGGCGGCAGCGGCAAGAGCAGTTGGGGTCATTACAAGCAGTTAAATTAAGGCGAGCCATCAAATGGACGACGGCCTGCAGCTCATCTCAAACGACGCACATGCGTTACCACTCCGAATTGTGGCTGTCCCTTATTCCTAGCATACAAGAGGGCACAGTCGTAAAAACCGGGACCATTCGTAATATTCAAGCAAGCTTCACGTTCTTTAAGCTTCACGTTCTTTAAGCTTCACGTTCTTTAAGCTTCACGTTCTTTAAGCTTCACGTTCTTTAAGCTTCACGTTCTTTAAGCTTCACGTTCTTTAAGCTTCACGTTCTTTAAGCTTCACGTTCTTTAAGCTTCACGTTCTTTAAGCTTCACGTTCTTTAAGCTTCACGTTCTTTAAGCTTCACTGTTAGCGGATGTTTCATGGAGCCACTGGGTTAGTTGTAAGCTAATTACTCGCCAGAGTGGTCATAACTCGACGCAGTTATTTGTATCCTATGCCACTGTTAGCAGTGATGTTTTTTTGGATCGTGGTCTGCTGCTAGGAAACACACCAACAGTTGATAATCGTAGTAGTGGGGGATGATACAATCCACATCCAGCTAGCAAAACATACGCGAGTTAACACACATAATACAATTAATATGTGAATATAAATATTAGATGACTGCAACCTAAACACTTGGGAATTATTGTTTCCCATAAACAGGGTTTCAGGTGTTTCAAATTTAATCTTCAGATGGAGCATGCAGATGTCACATTTGATTTCTTACCGTGATAACGGGCAGTGGCGCAGTGACCAGGTGGTGGGAAACAATGTTTGTCACAGTTCGTCACAGTGAATGGTAGTTCAGGGACAGTTTTCTCGAAAAATGATTCTTCAGCTATTGCGGCAGTATAGACGGTATTATTGCTAACATCTACACGGCAGCTTCCATTTTCGTTGCCTATGGCCCACATAATTGATCACTATAAATTATAAAGTGTCAATATATATCGACCAGCATCGAGCATGTGCCGCACAGCTGATGCATACTACATAGACCTTACTTCAAAGATACAACGTTTTTCTGTTGGAAACAGTTCTTTCCTCTTCATGCACGTAGTATAAACGTGGTACGGGCAGACAGATTGATTTAAACTACTGCTTTGGTTCTATTTTTTTATGTTGACATGACGTGGAATTATTGATTAACCGTGGACGCGGATTTGGTTTATTGTAACTACTATGATACGTGCATGAGTGAGTGTTAGATTTAGTATCCGGAGCCGCGCTGCTGCTACGGTCGCAGGTTCGAATCCTGCCTCGGGCATGGATGTGTGTGATGTCCTTAGGTTAGTTAGGTTTAAGTAGTTCTAAGTTCTAGGGGACTGATGACCTCAGATGTTAAGTGCCATAGTGCTCAGAGCCATTTGAACCATTTTGTTAGATTTAGTGGATGGCATTTATGCAGTGAACTACGGTAACAACAAGGTTGCTTAAAGGGTATGAAATATAAGTACGATATGCCAGCAAATTAACGATAAAAGATGGGGAAGTAAGAAAGATTAAGACGTAACTTATCGTCGACAACGAGAACAGAGACGGAGCACAAACTCCTATTCAGAGGAACCATTCTGGCATTAACCTTAAGGAATTTGAGGAAGCCAATGAAACCTAGACTTTGGTGGCCTTCGAACCGGATACAATCAGCCAACTTGACATACACGACATGTTACACATTATAGTAACACTTGCGGATACAAGGCAACATCACATGCGACCATCATTGTACTGCTATTACATATGCGGCAACGGATTCTGTAGTTCTGACCGACCACGTATTTGTTGATAATTTTCTCACACGCAGATTGGAAGTCCATATCACTGATTCGTGTTTGAATCTGCGATTCCGACAAGCAAATGCTTTTTCCACTGACAAGAGTGGCTGGCTGCAAACAAATAAATCCGTAAACTGGGTCAAAACAGAGCAAACGCTTGCTTGGAGCTTCGACCCTGCTTTGAAAGTTATCTATCAAGTTGTATCCTCCAAAGATGTGATCGATACATCTTACCGCCACGCAATCAACAAACAGAGCTCCGAGTATTCAATGTGCAAGTCTGCCGCGCGTTGTGGTAAACACGCTTTCCAACAGGCAAACAATATTGAAGCTGCAAAGTTGCATGTTAACGCTCATTTCAATTTAATGAGTGGAGCAAGTTTATACACACACACACACACACACACACACACACACACAACTCACATTCCTAGAGTGTGATAGAATAATTACGTCAAATTACAAATCAGTATTTGTTCAGCCGATAAACAGTTCAGTGGTAGATTCATTGTAAGGATTGTCTGTATTTTGGTGGGAAGTTGCCCTCGAATCACCAAGCAGTGTAGTAAATAAGCTGTCGCGTGTTATCGCAGTGGGCAGTTCAAAACGATGTGGTCGATGTCCTGGACCGCACCACAACTTCTTTGGTGTGAGTCACAATTATAAGACATATAGGTGCAGAGTGAGATTTTCACTCTGCAGCGGAGTGTGCGCTGATATGAAACTTCCTGGCAGAGTAAAACTGTGTGCCGGACCGAGACTCGAACTCGGGACCTTTGCCTTTCGCGGGCAACTGAGCTACCCAAGCACGACTCACGCCCCGTCCTCGCAGCTTTACTTCTGCCAGTATCTCGTCTCCTACCTTCCAAACTTTACAGAAGCTCTCCTGCGAACCCTGCAGAACCAGCACTCGTGAAAGAAAGGATATTGCGGAGACATGGCTCAGCCACAGCCTGGGGGATGTTTCCAGAATGCGATTTTCACTCTGCAGCGGAGTGTGCGCTGATATGAAGCTGTGAGGAAGGTGCGTGAGTCGTGCTTGGGAAGCGCAGTTGGTAGAGCACTTGCCCGCTAAAGGCAAAGGTCTCGAGTTCGAGTCTCGGTCCGGCACACAGTTTTAACCTGCCAGGAAGTTTCATATAGGTGCAGTTGAAACCGTGTGGGGTTAAGCTGAGGCGACCAGGGTGATACAGAACTTTGTGATGCGCACCAAGGGAGTGCCACTGTCGTGCAAGATGTTTGGTAGTAGGCATACAGCGGCAAAACGTCTTCGCCTGTGTTGATATGATAGGCGCTATTTGTGGTTCCATTAGGTTCTGATACGCAGCCAAGTATCTTTGAGAAGGTATTTGTCCCGTTTTAAAAGGCATAGACAATTTCTATTCACCTGATACCGTAGTGCCACTTCACCCCACAGTATGGATCTTACAACAACGTAGTGGCTGGTGAAATGAGTCTTCCCATTACGTCGCCCTGTCGATAAATAACTAATATCCCCCTCTCTCTCTCTCTCTCTCTCTCTCTCTCTCTCTCTCTCTGTGTGTGTGTGTGTGTGTGTGTGTGTGTGTGTGTGTGTGTGTGTGTGTGTGTGTGTGTGTGTGTGTGTGTGTGTGCGCGCCACCGAGCAGAAACGACGCCGGCATATGGGAAGCTAATGAATTTGTCAAGGCAAGTGGGCCGCGCTAGCGTGTTTACGAGGCCCGCTGGGCGGTACCACGCAGTCTGGCAGGCTCGCAGGTGCACCGGAGCGGCTGCGGCTGCACAAAGCGGACCGTGGCCGGCTTTTTTGCCGGCCTGCGGGCATCGGTCGCTGGAGCGGCCAGTGTTTCCGCTGCGATGCGCGGCCCAGCGTTGTCGCGTCTGTCCGCTCAGCGGCGCCGTTGTCGGCTCTGCAGTGCTGCCCTGTGTGTCCAGCAGGTGCTTCACCACCACTTCCCATCCCGTTTCCGGCCCACAACCTTTCTCGGAAGGTGGGCTGAAGAATGGCGGATGTACGTAAGATCTGACAGTCTGTACTGGACTATAGTCTATTCTTCGAAATTATGAAGGTAAAAGGGTTAAAATACAGGGTGCGAAAGGTTATCTACGACTCACAGAAATCAGACTCCAGTTAAAAGAGTGAAAGACATGAAAGAGAAACAGGAGTCGAGAAGGGTGGAGGCAGGTATTTATTCAGTATGTACACCGAGCAAGCAGTAAACGAAAGAGAGACATTCGGAAAGGTAATTGATGTTCAGGGAGGAGAAATAAAAACTCTCAGGTTTGTCCGTGACATAATTCTGTCGAAGAGGGCACAGAATTTAAAGAGCATTTGAACAGAATGGGTAGTGCTCGAAAAGGGGTCATACATTGCATCAACAACAAGAGTAATGGAATGTAGTCATTGTGAATCAGGCGATGGTGAGGGATTTGTGTTAGGATATCCTGCTCTAAAAGTAGCGGACGCATTTTGCTATTTGGCATCAAAAGTAATAAAGTTACTGACGATGACCGAAGTAGAGGACATATACAGGGGTTTAGAGTAGTAACGACAAAATGCATGTTTTGAGACAATGGCAAAAGAAATTTTGCAACACTCGTAACACTTTTCACTGCTCCCACCAAATTCACGTTGCTGATAATCGTGATACCTCGTGGTTATCAGGGTGTGTTTACATTCATTTAACAGGTCCCCCAGGTTTAACACTAAGATAGTGGTGAAGCAGGTATGTCAAAATGCCCAGTTTTGTAGATACGTCGTTATAACTCTAAACCTCCGATGCAGACTGGCAGTAGCAAGAAAAGAGTTTATAAAAAAATTTTACTGACGTAGTAAATACTTACAACATTTAAATTTGTATTCTGAAGGTATTTAGAGTGTAGACTCGCACGGAACTCAAACGTGGACGATAAACGGTTCACACAAGAAGAGAATCGAATTGCGAGAAAAAAAGGCCAAAGCTTCTGTAAAAGAAAGGATCTGGAGCCCAATAATCCAATAAAATGAGCAGGGTCCAGTAGATGTGGGTTTTAGTAATGTAGAGATGAAGAGGCTTACACAGGACTGACTAGCATGGGGAACTACGTCAAACTATCCTTCAGACTGTAGACGACGACAACCTACCTGAAATATACGGATCCCTCTACTCACCTAAACACGTAATGCGGTATATCTGATTAAACAAAAGAATTGCGGAATGTTTTACAGTGGCGCGGAATGGGCGCCATAGAAATTGTGAATGATACTAGTTTGAGGAAGGCGCTGGCCCATACTGTTTTGTTCAGAGGAAACGATCGATTCCGCTGGTAGCATTTTACGGAAGCCAGTGCAGTTCCACACTATTCATCTGCAAGATTCTCCGTGGTCATTGTCGGATGTACCAGTTTTAAGTTCCGGATTCTTCGGCGCCTGGAGGGTATCTAACGAGATTTTGGCGTGTTAAAGAGGTAGGATGAGAATTTCGCCAGTGCCGCTCACACGTTCATAACTCCAATTAAGTGTCGAACTGCGCACTTGCAACGTGTGCTCAAGATTCATGACTTACTATGTAAGACATTGGTCCGTAAATGGAAGAAAAAAATTCTATGACCTCAGTGAACAAAGGGTTCTTTCGAAGTAGTTTGTGTGTATCAAATCCATCTTGGAGGTGTGTGGTGTGTGGTGTGTGGTGTGTGGTGGTCAATCATTACGCGTATAGGACCTTTGTGGTTTGAAACAGAATGGCAACAAAAAATGCAGGCCATGTCCCAAAACCATCACGATGTAGTAACGTGAATGTAAGCAACGTAAGCGTGCTTTTGATAACTCTGGTGGCATCGGACAAGCCTTCAGAAAAGAAAGGGTGGGTGTATTTTTCATTACTGGTGAGTTGGAAGGTTTAATGCCAACTGACCAAGATCCATCGGACCCAGTTCACATTGTCAGCATGTAAGATTATATTCTGGCACTTGACTCAGTCATTCGCCTTGCATACACAATATGTCGGCACTGGAGCAAAATGGGACTTAATCAGGTCCAAAAACAACTACAAAAAATTTTGCACCTTAGTTTACTCAAATAATAATTTAATGTAGGTATGTTATGTAAGACGGCACCTAAAACAAAAATAACTGTCGCACTCCCCATTTTCAAGATGTTTCTCCCATCAAAAAGCGCCACACTTACCGAGACAGCGCATTGGTTGGACGCTGGGAATTGTGTTCCATACCTAATGACGCGTTTCGATGGTCGGTTAACCAGTAATATAACAAAACGGTCCAGTATAGTACTGCGTCCAGGCGACTGCGCTGGCCACGGGAGAGCCTAAAGTGGATTGTCATATTAAATAGCTTGCAAGACTCCAGAAACAGCAAATTCTATAGACATAGTGCAACATACCGCGTCCTGGCCGCTCGTGTGTGCTTGCACCTGTCACAGTTGTAGTTGACGCGGAAAATTTCGGTAATAGGGGAAGGTTTTTTGTTCCTGGTCGTGATCGACCAGTCAGTCTTCAATTTTCCAAAATGCGTGGCTAACCTGATTTCAAGAGTGAGTAGTTTTCCCATGACGCCCAGTATTGAAGAACCTTGCAGAAGTGCCATAAGCGGGATCTGCAAATGGGCGATGTAGATGTCTACATTCTGCTTTTGACCTGCATTGGTTGGAAGATAGGAATGGTAAACAATTCAGTGGAACTCCTTCTGAACTGAGGAAATGGAGGAGCCGACAGTTAGCTTTCGAGGGGGTACAGAAGTCGTGTACCGCCTATGGCGGACGAAGCCCTTTCAGTGCATTTCAGAAATCGGGAGGTAGTGGTGGTCCTTCGTGACAAGCGACATTGGATCTACATCTGGAGTTAAGGTCTGGACTGCGATTTGACATGACAGCAAGAGCACTGTCGTGGTTATCCCACACAACCTGACTGCAAATCTGTACGTCAGTCTGTACTGCCATTCATGAACAGCTTTGCAGGGGGTGTTCGCCAACAGTATAACGCTTGCTCACATAGCCCTGTTGTAATCAAACATACTCTACAGTGTGTTGACATGTTGACTTGGCCTGCTCGATCACAAGACGTATGTCCAATCGCGCACATTCGAGACTTCATCGGACAACTGCACCGTGATCCACAACCAGCATTAACCGTCCCTGTATTCAAATGGTTCAAAGGGCTCTGAGCACTATCGGACTTAACATCTGAGGTCTTCAGTCCCCTATAACTTAGAACTACTTAAACCTAACTAACCTAAGGACATCACACACATCCATGCCCGAGGCAGGATTCGAACCTGCGACCATAGAATGGCCTAGAACCGCTCGGCCACCTCGGCCGGCCGTCCCTGTATTGACTGACAAAGTGCAACAAGCATGGAACTCCGTCGCACAAGCTGACATCCAGCATTTCTACAACATAATACAAGCATATTTGCATGCTTGCTTTCTTCTATTCAACATGTATGTTATTAATGTACCAGCCTTTAAAATTTCCAATGGCTTATCTCGCGTTTCCATTAACATGTGATCTTGCGGTGTTAATTACTTTAATGTGTTACATAGACAAATGTAGCATCGAAATTTCATTACTAATCATTTACTATTTTTTGGTGTTGTCATTTTTTTCCGTCACTGTATTTCACTCTCCTTACGGGAATCAATCCTTGACCTCGTATTCGTAAGACTTCTCCCCATTACCAAATTGAAGAGATATTTATGCCACAGGATGTCTCTTGCTAATAGATGCCTTCTTACTACGCAATCCCTTCTGTTATTAAAGTTGCGCCATAAATTTTCGTCCGTAATTCGATTCTGTACGTCTTCTTTAGTTGTTACATGTGTCCTTTTCTTTAGCACAACATTTGTAAAGCTATTATTCTTTTAGTCTGGACTGTTCAGTGTTCACATTTCACTTGGACACAAGATTACACTCTAGACAAATAGGTTCAGAAAGAGACTTCGATGTTAATAAATGTCTCTACTTACAAGGGAACCTCCCCATCGCACCCCCCCTCAGATTTGGTTATAAGTTGGCACAGTGGATAGGTCTTGAAAAACTGAACACAGATCAATCGAGAAAACAGGAAGTAGTTGTGTGGAACTATGAAAAAAGAAATAAGCAAAATATATATACTGAGTAGTCCATGGCAAGATAGGCAACTTCAACGGCGGTATTAGCTCAGGAGCGCTGTGGTCCCGTGGTTAGCGTGAGCAGCTGCGGAGCGAGAGGTCCTTTGTTCAAGTCTTCCCTCGAGTGAAAAGTACAATTTTTCATTTTCAGACACTTATTATCCGACAAACACTTATGTTTTCATCACTTTTGGGAGTGATTATCACATACACAAGAAAACCTAAATCAGGCAAGGTAGAAGAATCTTTTTACCCATTCGCCAAGTGTGCAAGCTAGGTGGGTCGACAACATATTCCTGTCATGTGATGCACATGCCGTCACCAGTGTCGTATAGAATATATCAGACGTGTTTTCCTGTGGAGGAATCGGTTGATTATGACCTTGCGATCAAATGTTTTCGGTTCCCATTGGAGAGGCACGTCCTTTCGTCTACTAATCGCACGGTTTTGCGGTGCGGTCGCAAAACACACACTCTAAACTTATTACAGTGAACAGGGACGTCAATGAACGAACGGACAGATCATAACTTCGCGAAAATAAAAAAAATTAAAAGTTTCACCCGAGGGAAGACTTGAACCAAGGACCCCTCGCTCTGCAGCCGCTCACGCTAACCACGGGACCATGGCGCTTCTGAGCTCACACGCTCCTCTATGTTGCTTATCTTGCGCATGGACTACCCAGTTTGTATATTTTGCGTATTTTTTTCATAGTTCCACACAACTTCTTCCTGTTTCTTCGATTGATCTGTGTTCAGTTTTTCAAGGGCTATCCACTGTGCCAACTTATAACTAAATCTGAGGGGGGTGCGATAGGGAGGTTCCCTTGTTAGAAACGCGTTTCTTGTTATTGCCAGTCAGCTTTTTGTATTGCCGGCCGGTGTGGCCGAGCGGTTCCAGGCGCTTCAGTCTGGAACCGCGTGACCGCTACGGTCGCAGGTTCGAATCCTGCCTCGGGCATGGACGTGTATGATGTCCTTAGGTTAGTTAGGTTTAAGCAGTTCTAAGTCTAGGGGGACTGATGACCTGCGATGTTAAGTCCCATAGTGGTCACAGCCATTTTTGAGCTTTTTGTATTACCTCTGGTGTGGCCGTCGTCTGTTATTTTACTGCTAAAATAGCAAAATTCATCTGATTTCAGTGTTTCACGCCCTTGCTTTATCATCGCCTGATTTAATTAATCTACAATCCATTACTTATGCTTTACTTTTGTTTAATAGTATGCTACAGTACTGGCCATTAAAATTGCTACAGCAAGAAGAAATGCAGATGATAAACGGGTATTCATTTGACAAATATATTACACTAGAACTGACATGTGATTACATTTTCACGCAATTTCAGTGCATAGATCCTGAGAAATCAATACGCAGAACAACCACCTCTGGCCGTAATAACGGCCTTGATAGGCCTTGGCATTGAGTCAAACAGAGCTTGGATGGCGTGTACAGGTACAGCTGCCCATGCATCTTCAACACGATAGGACAGTTCATCAAGAGTAGTGACTGGCGTATTGTGACGAACCAGTTGCTCGGCCACCATTGACCAGACGTTTTCAATTGGTGATAGATCTGGAGAATGTGCTGGCCAGGGCAGCAGTCGAACATTTTCCGTATCCAGAAAGGCTTCGTACAGGACCTGCAACATGCGGTCGTGCATTATCCTGCTGAAATGTAGGGTTTCACAGGGATCGAGTGAAGGATAGAGCCACGGGTCGTAACACATCTGAAATGTAACGTCCACTGTTCAAAGTGCCGTCAGTGCGAACAAGAGGTGGCAGAGAGACGTGTAACCAATGGCACCCCATACCATCACCCCGGGTGATGACGAATAGACGCTTCAAATGTGCGTTCACCGCGATGTCGCCAAGCACGGATGCGACCATCGTGGTACTGTAAACAGAACCTGGATTCATCCGAGAAAATGACGTTTTGCCATTCGTGCACCCAGGTTCGTCGTTGAGTACACCATCGCAGGCGCTCCTGTCTGTGATGCAGCGTCAAGGGTAACCGCAGCCATGTTCTCTGAGCGGATGTTGCATACTGCTGCAAACGGTGTCGAACTGTTCGTGCAGATGGTCGTTGTCTTGCCAACGTCCCCATCTGATGACTCAGGGATCGAGACGTGGCTGCACGATGACAGGCATCTTATGCCTGTCATCTCGACTGCTAAGCACCGATTCAGTATTCTGCTAACAGTCCATGGATCTCGACCAACGCGAGCAGCAATGTCGCGATACGATAAACCGCAATCGCGATAGGCTACAATCAGACCTATATCAAAGTCGGAAACGTGATGGTACTCATTTCTCCTCCTTACACGAGGCATCACAACAACGTTTCACCAGGCAACGCCGGTCAACTGCTGTTTGTGTATGGGAAATCGGTTGGAAACTTTCCTCATGTCGGCACGTTTAGGTGTCGGCACGTTGGTGTCGGCACCGGCGCCAACCTTGTGTGAATGCTCTGAAAAGCTAATCATTTGCATATCACGGCATCTTCTTCCTGTCGGTTAAATTTCGCGTCTGTAGCACGTCATCTTCGTGATGTAGCAATTTTAATGGCCAGTAGTGTAGTTAGACATCATCCATTCCGTTAAAGTGCTCGAAGTGCTTTGCGTGTCTGTGAAAAATCAGAATGTCAGGGACAAACCTCTAGGTTTTTATTACTGCTCAGTGACGTTTAATTCCCTTTCAACCATGGTTCCCTGTATTGCTTGCTCAACGTTTCGGATTGAATTACGTTGCGGAGGGCCATTTAATTAAATTCGCGGGTTGGATTGTGCGAGAAAGCCCCACACAGCGTACTGTACAGCCAGGTAAGGTAAGGTGAGGTGAGGTTGTGGAAGTGGGAGGCCCTCGCCCTTCCTATTCCGTGCGCGCTGGGCGCCAGAGCGGGCGCGGCCACGCCGTGTGGGACAAGGGCGGAGGAAGCGCTATCGGAACACTCGCGCATTGTCCGTCGGCGCCGCGGCTGCTTCCGCCGAGATTAAACAGCCCGCGCTTCCGCCGCCGGCCGCTGACTCAGGCCGCCTTCTCGCCAATTTGCCAGTTTCTGCCGAGGAGGGCTCTGCTATCTGCACGTGGCCGGCTGGCGACGAGGATGGGCGTCCTTCCTCGTTGCGCAAGTCGCATCCTGGATAGCAGAATGGCGCGTTCTGCGCAGTTGCATTCTCTCACTGTTTATACGGAACGTGTGGACCACTGCATAGCTCTGCACTGACAACTGGTTAATAAAGAAAAGGACTAGCTGATACACGACTTATTTGTTAAGGACGAAAAGTGGCTCCTGGTTTTGTTTACGCGTCACATGGGATGAAGCAAGTGTCTGACAAACAGGAAACACATTTTAGCTGAGGGTTGTGCCAGGTGGTTGTTGTTGTTGTTGTTGTTTTTGTTGTTGTGGTCTTTAGTCTTGAGACTGGTTTGATGCAGCTCTCCATGCTACTCTATCCTGTGCAAGCTTCATCATCTCCCAGTACCTACTGCAAACTACACCCTTCTGAATCTGCTTAGTGCATTCATCTCTTGGTCTCCCTCTACGATTTTTACCCTCCACGCTGCCCTCCAATCCTAAATTTGTGATTCCTTGATGCCTCAGAACATGTCCCACCAACCGATCCCTTCTTCTAGTCACGTTGTGCCACAAACGTCTCTTCTCCCCAATTCTATTCAATATCTACTCATTAGTTATGTGATCTACCCATCTAATCTTCAGCATTCTCCTGTAGCACCACATTTCGAAAGCTTCTATTCTCTTCTTGTCCAAAGTAGTTACCGTCCATGTTTCACTTCCATACATGGCTACACTCCATACGAATACTTTCAGAAACGACTTCCTGACACTTAAATCTATACTCGATGTTAACAAATTTCTCTTCTTCAGAAACGCTTTCCTTGCGATTGCCAGTCTACATTTTATATCCTCTCTACTTCGACCATCATCAGTTATTTTGCTCTCCAAATAGCAAAACTCCTTTACTACCTTAAGTGTCTCATTTCCCAATCTAATTCCCTCAGCATCACCCGACTTAATTCGACTACATTCCATTATCCTCGTTTTGCTTTTTTTTATGTTCATCTTATACCCTCCTTTCAAGACACTGTCCATTCCGTTCAACTGCTCTTCCAAGTCCTTTGCTGTGTCTGACAGAATTACAATGTCATCGACAAGCCTCAAAGTTTTTATTTTTTCTCCATGGATTTTAATTCCTACTCCGAATTTTTCTTTTGTTTGCTTTACTGCTTGCTCAATATACAGATTGAACAACATCGGGGAGAGGCTACAACCCTGTCTCACTCCCTTCCCAACTGCTGCTTCCCTTTCATGTCCCTCGACTCTTTATAACTGCCATCTGGTTTCTGCACAAATTGTAAATAGCCTTTCGCTCCCTGTATTTTACTCCTGCCACCTTCAGAATTTGAAAGAGAGTATTCCAGTCAACATTGTCCAAAGGTTTCTCTAAGTCTACAAATGCTAGAAACGTAGGTCAGGTACAAGATGGGAATTCCTAAGGTCGCCTATACTCTGATGGGAGTAGGATTTGTTGGTCGTGGAGTGTTGCTAGGCTCAGGGGATAGAGCGCGCACATCGGAGGGGAGAGGATAGGATCTTTAGGCAAGTTGACAACAGCTGCGGACAAAGCATTCCAATGTGGGGAATTTTCAGCACCGGTTTCCCTTAAGGCCCATACGCCCGGTTAAGCCTCTGGGATTCCCCGTGGTGTCAGCGGAAGGAAAGGCTATTGAAAACAGACTACAGTAGCAGAGTAAGGTTGGCTGAAGGCGGGAGAAAAATTCGGTAGCAAGATGGCATTGTCGAGAAATCCTTGGGGACAAATTCAGTGTCTTTTATACAGTGAGTAACGTTAATATTCGGACGGTTCCAGTCGGTGCTGTGCCACGCAAAATTAATACCAGTTCTGATTTACAGCAACATGTGATACTTCACGTCACGACAAGTAAATCATAGAGACGGACTGGTGCCATTCTCAACATCAGTGAGTGTTATGAAAGATATCGTCAGTCAATTAAAAAAAGAGGACCGTATACCGAAAAAGGATCAACCAAATAAGTTGGATGCACGTGACAAGCTCAGTGTAAGACGGAAAATAAAGAAGGATCCTACAATCAGTGCTCCCAAATTAGCAAGTGAGCTTGTAAACCAGACTGGTAAGAAGGTACATCATCAAAAGGTTCTAACACACCGGACTCTCACGCGGGAGGACGACGGTTCAAACCCGCATCCGGCCATCCAGATTTACGTTTTCTGTGATTTCCATTAATCGCTCCAGACAGATGTCGGGATGGTTCCTTTGAAAGAGCACGGTCGATTTCCTTTCCCATCCTTGGCAGAGTTTGCGCTCAGTATCTAATGACCTGGAAATCGACTAGACGTTGAAACAACAGTCAAACGTTTCGCAGAGCATTTAGAGGTAGTGGTTACAATGGAAAAGTGGCTTGGAAGAAACCGTATGTGTATGAACAGAATCCAAAGGAGAGAGCAGACTTTGCTCAAGAGTTTATTATGAAGGAAGGAACATATTGTAACGTCATTTTTACCAAGGAAATAACTTTGTGTCGGATAGACGAAGGATGATGGGGCAGAGAAAGAATGAAGAATTTAAAGTCATAAATGTCAAGCCGACTATAAACATGGGCGTGGCAGTGTTCTTCTCTAGGACTCCATATCCACATTTAGACTGAGCGCAATAGTGTTCATCGGCAATACTGTGGAAAAATTATGCCTTCCTGAACATATTAAAAAGCAATTTACGCAAAAATCCTGAAAAAGGTGACATAAAGTACGATCAAGTTTTATCAGGACAATGGACCGAATATAAGGCTTGCATTGTGCAGGAATATTTGTTGTAAAATTGTCCGAAAGTCTGAAAACCACCGAAATCACCAGACTTCAACCCTAATGATAATACGTGAACTAGAGACATATTAGTCTTGAATTAATGAGTAGTAAAAAGTGTACGAAAATTAAAGTAATGTGAAAATAGATCAGTTTTATTTTAAACGTGTTGTTAAAGGGCTTTCATACGTTATGGTAGTAAAGTTTATGCTAATATTTACAAGATATATAACTTCATATACTACTTAATTATGTTTTTTGTATGGTGTCTTAAGAATAAAGTTACGATGCTACAAATTAAAAATCTGTGTTCGAATTTTAACATTACTAACTGTAAGACAGACCGTCCAGCAATTCTACTGCCTTAAAATGGGAATGTATAAGCTTCACCGTGACTGTTTGGAATGTCAATTGAAATGCTATATCCAGTAACAATTTGTTTGCTTTTATATAGTTTGTGATGCAAGCACGATAGGAAGAACGTAACAGCTGGCTACCAAGAAGTCGCACACGCAACACTTAAATTTCTTATTCACTGATATAAATCCACATTACTGGTGTAACGCTTTGGTATGCATAGTGGAAATAAAAATAGGTACAGTAACTTGATACTACAAGTTGAACTCTCAGTACCTCCATCGTGTATCTCTTGGAAGGATCGCAAAAGTTGATCGTTGGGAATGGGAAGTGCCACATCAACACACTCGCAGATTGGGGAAAGTAGCGGCTAATTCATGTACGAAATACACTTCGTAATGCGCCTTTAATTGGCATCCGGTGGCATGTAAGGACATAGAAAAAATTAAGATACAGCAGTTAAGGCCAATTCACACGTCACGTCCCGTCAAAATATTCCGCGCATTTCAAATGGCGGCATCCACACTGGCCGTCACGTCACGTCGTCACCGTCAAGGTTTCTTAGGAAGAAAGTTTTGATGAGTGACGTCGTCATCCGTTGATCACGTGACCCCCAAGCTCATTCCCTCCCGATACATGGCCATGCTCTCATCTCCACACTTATATTCTTCGCGCTCTTCGTTGTTATCAGTTGGCAATATGTCTTTTTTTTACTCGTCATTTGTATTGTTATAAATTTTAGTGCTGTCGTTAAAAATTATTTTATAATGAATGACGAAAGATTAATCGAAGCAGTGAGGCAGCATTCTGTATCGTATGACATGAACGTACTAAAACACTTGCTCTCTACAGTTCATAAAGTGGACTTTTATACATACCGGCACCGTTTGTAATACTGTACAACGAAATGGATTGCAGTGTGGCTGCAATTTAAAGTGAAAAAAGTACTATGAGTAGAATCAGGTTGATCAGTAAGTAAAATTTATTTGTATGTTGTCAGGCACTTGTAATGTTTCATAAAGAAATGGGCTGAAACCCTCAGATACTGCAACAGGGTCAAAAATACTTTTGTTATTTATTACACAACTAGTGCATTAGAACTGTTTGTTTGGATATGATTGTGACAGGCTTATTTATTGTTCAAGCATAGTGACCAGTATTTCCGTCTGGTCTCACTAGCTAACCCCAGCACAAATCAGTCACTTCAGATATTGAAAGCCAAATACAAGATGCAAAGGAAACGTATAAATCTCGAAGCTAAAGGTATTGAGGGGGAGAAGACTATTGCACAACTATTGGACTGGCAACAGAACTTCACCGCAAAGAGACCAGTTTTTCATGGGGTATGATGGCAGCTCGTAACACTGTGTTCGTTTTAGTAATCGTGGGTGTGGTTTGACGTAACCAATGAAGACATAGGTACTTTGACTTTCTAAAATATTTGTAATAGGCAGACTCCTCTTTCTCGAGCACCTTGTACAGTTTGTGAACCTTCTGTATCATGTAATGACGTTTATCGGACCCTCACTCCTTTTTTGCGTTGTTTCGCACTTCTACCTTACTGGTCTCATATGCAAGCTAACGCTTTAAGCTGCAAACCATTTGATTACGATAAATGCTATTTTTATACAAATGTGGACTCCAGCATAGACGTATATAAGCTACCGCGTTGTTTTTGTGTACTTCGCGCATAAAAACAGCTCGAGAATCGCCTTACGAAAGCAGCAACTCCCACGAAGAAACTGTTGTGGACAGCCATGCGAGTTGAGATCACGTAACTTGAATGGACTTGGCGTGGCGGCCCGTCCGAATACACTGTACAGTGACGGACAGTGTGAATTGGCCATTAACCGATACCTACTATCGGCAGCGGCTAGTATTGTTCCGTGTTTGTGAGAGCTGGCGGTTGCGAAACCTAGCAGCGGACTGGGATTGTTTTTGTAGCCGTGGCGTGGAGAGGCATCTGGCCACGACACGACGGCAATAAACAACGGGCCAGGCAGCTGCCGGAGCGCGGAACTCCGTTGGCTGCTCGCCTCTCGCCGCCTGTGCTCACTTCCGGCCTGAGGCGCTTCCGCACTAATGGAACGGGGAACGGCCGCAGCTGCCGAACGCTGTAACCAGGTTAGCCGGGAACTCCCTTCCGTAACGGTGTGCCACGCAGCAACAAACCCACGCACCACTAACGGCACGTCGCGAACTGACTTTCGGTGGCGATGCCTGCTTACAGGGATTGGCAGTGGACCATCAATTAAAAGAAGCCATCACATGTCGCTGCGAGCTGGACAAGCATGCATGATCAGGAACTTCGTGCAAGATAGAGGCTATCAAAGGTGCTTCGGCCGTGATCGGTTTTCAATCGTGCAAGCCTACTATCAAGCTGGGCTCCTCCCTAGCCGAGGTCGCTAACGCACGCATGTGCCGTGGCACTTGACACGGAGATAAGCTGGTTCGAACACTGGTGATGGATAAAATTTTCACTGTCAGTATTTGACCAGAAGGAGAAGGAGAGGGGGAGGCGGTGGTGCAAAGTCCCTGATCACCAGGTTGTTGTTGTTGTCTTCAGTCCTGAGACTGGTTCGATGCAACTCTCCATGCTACTCTATCCTGTGCGAGCTTCATAATCTCCCAGTACCTACTGCAACCTACATCCTTCTGAATCTGCTTAGTGTACTCCTCTCTTTGTTTCCCCCTACGATTTTTACCATCCACGCTGCCGTCCAATACTAAGCTGGTGATCCCTTGATGCCTCAGAACATGTCCTACCAACCGATCCCTTCTTCTAGTCAAGTTGTGCCACAAATGTCTCCTTTTCAATCCTATTCAGTATCTTCTCATTAGTCACATGATTTACCCATATAATCTTCAGCATTCTTCTGTAACACCAAATTCTGAAAGCTTGGGCCGGCCGCGGTGGTCTAGCGGTTCTAGGCGCTCAGTCCGGAGCCGCGCGACTGCTACGGTCGCAGGTTCGAATCCTGTGTCGGGCATGGATGTGTGTGATGTCCTTAGGTTAGTTAGGTTTAAGTAGTTCTAAGTTCTAGGGGACTGATGACCATAGATGTTAACTCTCATAGTGCTCAGAGCCATTTGAACCATTTTTTTCTGAAAGATTCTATCCTGTTCTTGTCTCAACTATTTATTATCTGTTTCACTTCCATACATGGCTACACTCCGTACAAATACTTTCAGAAACGACTTCCTGACACTTAAATCAATACTCGATGTTAACAAATTTCTCTTCAGAAACGCTTTCCTTGCCATTGCCAGTCTACATTTTACATCCCTTCTACTTCGACCATCATCAGTTATTTTACTCCCTAAATAGCAAAACTCCTTTACCACTTTAAGTGTCTCATTTCCTAATCTAATTCCCTCAGCATCACCCGACTTAATTCGACTATATTCCATTATCGTTTTGCTTTTGTTGATGTTCATCTTATATCCTCCTTTCAAGACACTGTCCATTCCGTTGAACTGCTCTTCCAGGTCCTTTGCTCTCTCTGACAGAATTACAATGTCATCGGCGAACCTCAACGTTTTTATTTCTTCTCCATGGATTTTAATACCTACTCCGAACTTTTCTTTTGTGCAAGGTAGAGGCTATTAAAGTTGCTTGGGCCGTGATCGGTTTTCAGTCGTGCAAGCCTACTATCGTGCTAGGCTCCTCCGTAGCCGAGGTCACTAACGCACGCATGTGCCGTTGCACTCGACTTAGAGATAATCTGGTTTGAATCCTGGTGATGGATGAAATTTTCACTGCCAGTATTTGACCAGAAGCGGAAGGAGAGGCGGTGGCGCAAAGTCCCTTATCACCAATATCCTGCGTTAAATTCCAAACGTCTCCGCAGGGTCTCGTGAAGTGAGGGCGGTCGGTACTGTTGATGGTGCTCCGTCCAATGGATTGGGACTTGAAGCAGGGCGACCCCTCGGTGTTCTTCGCGAGGGGTAGGCTATTTGCCGGTACCAAGTTTCGCCCTCTCCCTTCTTCCATCATCTCCAACACGATCGTGACACTACACACCACACTCACCCATTAGTCGCCTGCTGAAACAGTTCATACTTTGCGAAGGAAAGGCGCTTGCGGGCGCGAAGGGTAGGAAAAACCTTTCCAATTAGGCGCCTGAACCTACCCTTCGGGGCCTCTCAGACTTCGATGCCATACGACTTGGCTTTTTACTGTCACGCCCGACTTCAGATTATGCGCTTGTATATTTAGAAAAAGATTTCGGTGATGTTAACCGGACTGAACCCATGAAATTCTGAAGGTAGCTGCGATAAAATATAGGGAACGAAAAAGGTTATCCACAACTTACATAGAAATCAGGCGGCGTTTACTAATCGAAGAGCATGAAAGGGAAGCAGTAGTTCAGAACGGAATGAGAAAGGTTCGCAGCCGTTCTCCGATGTTAATCAGTCGGGAAATAGAGGTAGCAGTAAAGGAAATAGAGAAGAAATTTCGAAAGCAAATTTAACTTCAGGCAGATGAAATAACTTGATGTCCCTGTATCGTAGAAATTCCGTCAGAGACGGCAGTGGATTTGCAAAGGCAGTTGAAAGGAATGGATAGTGTCTTGGAAAAGAGGTTATAAGACTAACATCAACGAGTGTAAAGTACGGGTAATGGAATGCAGTGGGATTAAATCAGGCGATAGAGAAAATTAGAATAAAAAACGGGAGACATGAAAAGCAGTACACATGGTTTGCTATTTGGCAAGCAAAATATCGATAGCGGCTAAAGAAGGCATATAAAATGGAGCGGCTTTAGCAAGAAAAGCCTTTCTGAACAACTCTGATTAAACATCTAAATTAAAGTGTTAGGGAGTTTTTTCTGGAGCTATTTGTATCGAGTGTGGTCTTCTGCGGAAGTGAAAAGTGAATAATTAATACTTCAGACAAGAAGAGAGTAGAAGCCTTTGAAATGTAGTGCTAAAGAATAATTCTGAAGATTAGATAGGTCGAAATGCTGATGAGGATTTACTGAATCGAATTGGGGAGAAAAGAAATTTTGTGGCACAACTTGACTAAGAGAAAGTATAGATTAATAAGATAAATCTTGACGAGTCCAGGAATCGTCAGTTTGATAATGAGAGCAAAAATTTTGGAGACAAAGGCCGAAATACCGTAAGCATGTTCAAATGGATGTAGGTTGCAGCAGTTTCGTGGAAATGAAGAGGCTTGCACGAAAACACAAGCGTGAAGAACTGCATCAAACCAGCCTTCGGGCTGAGCAACACGGTCTTAGAACTTGTTTTACAGTCTCCCGATGTAGCAAGAAGCAAATCTGCTTCTCTTTGGAATCATTTTGTTATCCTCCATAACATTATAGCTAATAACCAGGAATAGGCTCGCTTGGGTCATCGGCAAGGAGACAAGACTCATCGCTGACTCAAACGTAACACATGAAAGACGGATGGAAGCGGTTCCCTTTGCACGTTGAGCCTGTTCATTGTGAAGCGGCGGTTCGAAGAACATCCTTTGTAGCTTTTTCAGTAGACACGCTGCTAACGCTGCAATTTTATACTAATAGCGTATCGGTCGTCCATTACTTGCCGCCTGAGAAACACCATTTCAGGCAAACCCTTGGGGGACAATCTTCTAATTCAGAGAAAAATGCCTTCGTGATAGTCCTTGAATGGTTTCTAGACGACTTCGAATTCTGAGTACCAGAGCAGAATGACTACATCAGAAATATGATTAAGTTTTCCACGTATCTTTCGCTGGTGTATCAGCTTTTCGCCTAATGGGTACAGCACAGCAGGATGACCTTCTGTTGTGGTTGGATTATGTTGAGGCACAAAAAACACGTAATTATTTCTTTCGGCAATGGCAAAGTATATTTCTTTTGCTCAGTTGCAGGCTCCTTTCAGAATAGAAATTCCATTAACCCGGTGAGCTACCAAAAAAAGATATTCACGCCTTAAAAAAAGCTTTAAATTAAAACTAGAAAGGAAACTTGACAGAAATATTACCACAACCATGAAACATCAAAACCCAAGATAGACAAAAAAAAATTCGGAAAATTATGCAGACTGGACGATTGTATAGAAATCCCTCTTCAAAATTCGTTTTGGAAAAGAGGTTAAAGTTGCGTCATAGGTGTTAAAATAAATTCAGCATCCTTTGGAAGGGACTAACGTATATGAAGCAAGGAAGTAGTCGAAGTGTTAAGTTCAAATATAGAAGGGTCAAACATTAGGTTAAAGCAGAAAAGGGAAACGCATGGAAAAATATGACGACGCGGGAAGAAAACGAGGAAACTTGTGATGGCATTGAAATTGCTGCATGGATCTCGAACGGCTCAACCAGCAAATCATACATTCTGTCTCCATATACTTCATTAAGGCAATCTTAGGAGGAGGACGAGGGGTCGATCAACTTCGGATTCATATAGGAAACGATTTGCCTACATTGATCTGAGGGAAACCAAAGAAAACGTTAATTGGTAGACCGGCTGAGGTGACATGATGCTGAGAAGACACAGCTTGTATTTGAGTAAGGTAGGGTTCAAACTCCTTAATCACCACGCTTATTCCCCCCCCCCGCCCCAATCCCCCCCATCTACCCCCCGAGTCAATACTTAGCAAGGCCAGTGGTCTATGCTTCTGTGTCAGAGCCTTAGTTTTCATTCAGTGTTAAGCCTGGAAGGGATCTTCTATTAGCTAAAGTTGGTGTAAACGTCACTCTTTGTGAAGAAGTCTAGATATTATACGTTCCCCTTCTGCTCCCCTCCCACGCCGGCCGGTGTGGCCGTGCGGTTAAAGGCGCTTCAGTCTGGAACCGCGTGACCGCTACGGTCGCAGGTTCGAATCCTGCCTCGGGCATGGATGTGTGTGATGTCCTTAGGTTAGTTAGGTTTAATTAGTTCTAAGTTCTAGGCGACTGATGACCTCAGAAGTTAAAGTCGCATAGTGCTCAGAGCCATCCCCCCCCCCCCCCTCTCTCTCTCTCTCTCTCTCTCTCTCTCTCTCTCTCTCTCTCTCTCTCTCTCTCTCTCTCCCCTCTCCCTCCCTCTCCCTCCCTCTCCCCCCCTCCTGGAACGTCGTTATGTGCGCTGGACGTGGAAATCTGTCCAAAGTATTACGTAACATTTATTCCCATACCTTAAATGCCGGCAAAGGTGGCTGTCACATAAAAAAGGAACATTGCAGATGAAAATTGATTCGAACCAGATTCGCCGCCTAACTAGTGTGAATTTTTCCCCTCTATGAGGGACTTCATCTTCTCGCTTCTAGTTTCCTCTCACTAACCGAATTAGCGAAGTATTAAAAAAATCTGAAAGTATATCAGAAAGTAAGATACCACGTACACTGCTACCCGCTGTTAAGTTACACGTAATAACATATTGCATTTCGTGTAACTTTCAGCGGGTTCATGTTCAGAACTGTACGGGATATTCTTCCACAGGAAACAAAGGACTGGAGTACTGTTACCGTGTTCAGTGGCCGCGACCACTATCTGTGAAAAACAACTGGTGGTCACGGTACGCCTATGAAACAGGCTGCTCGTTACACATGGTATTGACCGCTGCTGCAGCCGCCTGTGTCGCGTGTGGGAGCCGTGGCGAACGGTAGCCGCGCGTGCTTCCGCCCTGGACGTGTGCTAGGCTGCTACTTGTCGTGCAGCTCACGGAGCTGTTGACACCTGTTGCGGCAACTAGACTCGTCTCAACGGCTTGGCGCCGCTTTGGCCGCTTGGTATGCTGCCAGCCGGCGCGCCGTTACGTCATTCGCTCCAGGCACAAATGCCGTCATTACGGCTGGCGGCGCGCCCTTTCAGACGCCATTCTCGCGCTAGCAGCCTAGATTGGCGCTGGTTTCAGCTTCCTCCAGCCAGCTGGCTACGTCCGAGCGCCTTGTATCGGTGTGTCGAGACATTTTACGTTTGGGATTACAGAGCAGGCTGTAAAATTTCGTCCAAAGCAGTCACCAGGGTAGCCGGAAAATAACTTACAGAAGCTAATACCTCTAATAGCAATCTGATTTTCCGCAGAAACTGGGATAGTGATCAGATAAAGTTGTATCAGTATGATGTGTAAGATATGACACAGGCGAAATAAGCCCTTTATTGAAAAAGACGGCAATAATACCAGTTCCAAATAAAGGGAGAAGTAATTCTTAAGCAGTAAGGGATAGCAAATTAGGTTAGGGGGGACGTAGTGAGTGGTGGGGGTGGGTGAGATAAAATGATAGAGAAAGGCAGTTGGCTTGGAGAGCTGTATCGAACCAGTCTTCATCTGAATGATGCAAAGAGTGGGAAATACCTTCGTTAGTCAATGCAGTGAAGGGATGCTCACCTATTACGATACGTACTAAGTCCATGAATACGTATTTGCAATTCCGTGAAATTTTTACTCATTTTCATGTAAAACACGTCATCAGTAGAAAATTAATTTTTGAATTCATCGGAAACTATAAGTAAACGAAAATATTGACCACTTTCGAGCAAAATTTATGTAACGCTACTATTCACAAACAGCAGTGCTACACACACAATATATATATATATATATATATGTATGGCACTTCCTGAACTACCGATTGCTAAGAAGCTTTCAGACTCGGTGCAAAACGATCTTTTATGAAATACTACTTTTACCAAAATCAGTATGTACCAGTCTTGACACAACTAGCCTTTTATTCAAATTCTGGTTACCGTTGTCAGTTATGTCAAGATGACAATTGGTAGCAGAAAATTAAAAAAAAAGTATTGGACTACGTCAGGAGCAGTATTTCATGAGGAGTCGCTGATACACCAGGTACGGTATATCTGAAGTTACTAAAATTAGTATTGTAGGGCCAATAATCGCATCCGCTTCGGAGAAACTATTTATTGTAGTGGACTGTTGAATTCTTCGGCATCTGATTCGAAACTGTTGAAAAAAGTAGAATGACAACACTGAGCAATGCTGTTTTGCCCAAGCACTCACACACGTAAATTATTGATAATGAGTTATTTGCGGGTGTTAAAAGTACTGACCTCTGTCTCTAGCTCGGTTCTCAACCCTTAGAGATTGCTCACCGGAAACAGAATCCTCCACGACGCCATGAAACCGGTGAAAGGTGATGCATGGGAATGTACAAAAGTCTTTACATTTTTTCGATACTTCCATGTAAGGTTTCGTGTACAGTGGTTGCGTCTTCGCGCTTGCGCAAGCAGCCATGCTGTAGCGCCAGCACAGCCAAGTTCTCACTTAAATTCTATTCACTCTTTTGCCGCCGGGCATGATGCAAGTTCTGGCACGAGTTCAAGAATTCCGCGACAAGCGACGCAAAGGGCACTTAGCTGCTGCGTGCGTAAATGCTTTATGGCACTAAACAACCTTCTGCAGCGAACTTCTAGAGGCAGCGACAGCTGATAATTCCGTTATTCTTAGTCGCCAGATACGAAACTGGTGGTAGGCAAGTGCCCATCTCGTGAAAGGTGCGAAACAACTCCCTACCAGTATATGAAACATCTTTTATTAGTACTGTTTTAGTTCATTAATTTTCTTCGAAATTTACACATTCGTCTGCAAACATTTGTCATCACTTTCAAACTAAGCAGATCAATTAAGTATTATTTAACACGTCACCTTTACGAGAACTGTTTCTTCCTTGTGTATGTGTGATGGAATGATGTACCAAGTCACTGTTTTTGAATTTTCCGAAAACAATGCGGAGGGCTCGCGTTCAAATCCCGATAACACCAGCGCTTTTTACTTGATAAGAGAGAAATATTGCTGGCGGGGAAGATCATTTAAGGGATATACATCGTAAGAGCACTTCAGTTTTCAAGTAGGCGGCCCTACAGCACGATTTACCGAGCGTTTCCGTGAACAATGGGCGCGCCTAGTAGACATAAAACATGTCTGAGCAGTAAATGCTCTGTTGACGAAGATCAAATTGAGCACCCGGCCGAAGTCAAGAGATGGATGGACCCGTTACCGGCCATACATTAATATGACTGGTCTCACTGTATATCCACACGTTGTCGCTTCTTTATTTGAATTATTTTTCCGTTAGGAATCAGAACAGATAACCTCAGTGACAAGTTCTGAGCATCTGCCGATGGAAGTAGCTCAAAAAAGAGCTGCGCACTTGGTCACCGTTTAGGTGGCCCGAGTGTGCCAGGGAAACGTTCGGAAAAACTCCACGAGAAGACTGCGTAAGAAATGTTTGTATTGCGTAGAGCCTTGCTTACAAAATAGAGAGCACTCACATTGCAACTCGCCCGAAGCAACAGATTTCTCTTTCCAGTATCACTTAATGACCACAACGGTAAAACAAGATGTGGTCTCAGCTTGTATATTGTTGTAACTACTGTCTTTCTTCGTGTGTATCATGAACTAATGTCCGACACACCATGTACCCACCACCACTCAACACATGTTGACTTGCCTAGTACAGGTGCAGAAATGAACCTTATCGCAATAACTCTGCGTCCACAATTAAAGGTTTTATGCCCCCTTCTCCAACGGCAGGGGATGTTAGTCTACCAGTGGCTGGTCACATATTGTCTAAATATTTTGATTTTTCCAAACCAAATAATACACTCCAGCAAAGGCTGTGTCTTATTTGAACCAGTAATATGCATTTATTATTACTTAAGCGTCCACGAAAGTTAAAACTTTACCGATTCGGTCACTACCAAGGGGGCGAAAACTCGTCACGACGAGTGGTTGTCCAGTGTTATAAACATAAAAATTTAAGTTAGTACTAGAAAATCGTTTCAGACTTCGCCTGATTATTAGGAAATGAAGCATTCCTGATAAAACCATTGCATTTAAATGTTACAGCGTGCTGTGTGCTGTTGAGACTGATACTGATTAGTCACTTCGGTGATTAGAATTCCGATTGTATGGGTAAGTGATAAAGTGTACATACAATTGTGCATAATCACATTTAGTGTCTGAAGGTGCGCAGGCTGATCACAAACATGTGAAATTGCATCAGCGCCTTCAGCTCCATTGAGGGGTATCCCGATCATTCATGATGGTTGTGTGTTATCTCCGTGGAACGTTCGAAGCGTTATTTGCACCTGCAGATTCAGTGGTGAAATACTTTTACATCAAATAGAGGTGTTTTACCATGACCAGAGAAACCTCCAGACACCCTGTGTGTACAGCGAATATATTGGTTTAGTGTATTCACACAGACGCAGATACTTCTGGACATTATAAAAAACGGCGAAGATTAAGTCACTCCACGACTTATACAAGTGAAATGCTTAGCTCATGGCAAGCGCATAGTAGTAATTTCTCAGTCAAAACTCTGCCTTTGAGGAACATCGCGTTCCTGTTGCGAATATATAAATACCAATTTCATTTTCCTGACCTATTTAGCTTGGCCACTGGTGACTCTTATCATAGCGCCGCTGGCAGTCAGATTTCCGACGTGCTGCACGAATGACGCCATCAGGCCATCAGTGCCATAGGCTTGGTGCAGTCACTAAATTGGAAAGACTCGCCAGGATGGCCGTGTGAGTTCAAGCGCCGGGCCCCAGATCGAACACGCCTATCCGATTAAGGACGAGGGTGGTTTCCTACAGCCCACATCCCACTAGGTGAAGACTAGGTTAACGCCAAAGTCCCGCCACAGTAACAGGATTAGCTAACATTTAGGAAACTTCCGCTCGCATTTACGTGTGCAACACTGCACGTTGACGTTTGGATATGCAAACTCCGCCCTGGGGGTGGAGGAGGGGCATCTGACCACCACTTAAAATTAACCATGTCAAATCCATTAATAGCCATGCCGATGGCCATCGTCCTGCGCCATGAGAGAGAGAGAGAGAGAGAGAGAGAGAGAGAGAGAGAGAGAGAGAGAGAGAGAGAGAGAGAAAGGGGGGGGGAGAGTGAGGGGGGGGGCAAACACGTAGAAATTAAGGGGTTGACGAACGTCTCTAATATTTCAGGTGTCTACGACGCTTAAATATAAGCATTAAAACGTGAGAGGGACAAACAGAGTTACCTGCCCAAACATGTTGTACTCACAGCGATCTTCCTTTTCACGTATAGCTTTTTTTGCAGAAGCGTTTCTGGGTTCATGATTTCTTAATCGCATTTAACAATTTTTGTCTTCTTAGTCTAGTTACAAATTCTATTGACTATTCAGTACCACACTTTCATCTTCATGTGTTATCTTCTGATATGCTCTGTAGTCACATGTACTGTGACAGTATTACTGTTCGCCTCTCTGTAGTTAAGTTCTTGGTAATGTATATTTAATGTTGTCGTTGAACTCTTGCGGTGTCGCAAACTGTCACGTTGTTGGATTCGCTGGCTGTAGACATTTTCATGTAGCGTCAGCATTATGGGTAATGTTTATTCGGCAACCGCTTTGCGCCGCACGTCCGGTCGGGGCTTGCTTACGGAAAGGTAAGAACACAGTGTCCCATGAATAGTGTGTGTACGGTTCACCTCTTCATGTTCTTCTTGGAAGCGGTGACGTCAGTGACAGTGGCGTACAAGAAGCATCTGTCAAGCATTATGAAAGGAAATTCCTGTGAATATTGGTGAGAGAAGCTAAACTGCGTGCAGTATCTGCCATATAACGTACGTTAGCTGGAGTAGTACAGGTGCAGAGTTACTCGGCTGTTAACCGTCAGTCGGCACGAGTGACGCAATCAACGCATTATGTTTGTCGCAATCACGGCATTGGAAAGTCGGTCATTGTTTTTGATCAGCCACCGTCGTTGCCTTAGCAGTGTCTAATTGTTCTGGTTTCTGCCACAGCAACTCCCGAAATATTATTCAGCTGCGTTGCACGCCCACTAGCAGTAAGGGATTGAATTGTAGTCTGTTGTCTAATACGAGCGTAAGTATGACTGCAGTAGGTACTGGGAGATGAAAAAGCTTGCACAGGATAGAGCAGCATGGAGAGCTGCATCAAACCAGTCTCAGGACTGAAGACCACAACAACAACAACAACAACAGTATGACTGCCCCGACCCTTCTGCGCCGTTATCTTCAGAGAGTGGAAAACGGTTAAAAGATTGAAGCCATACGTAAATTTTATTGTAATTTCAGAATCGGTTTGCGCACGACAATGTTTTCACTAGGCTTGGTACTATTGGATGTAGAATGTCGTTGCCTTCCTTCTTGAACGAATTCACTCAGCCAGTTAAGAGTACGATGTAAGCTAACCTTTTGCATATTAAACATATAACTGCCAGAAGTGAAAGATTGGTAAGCTACACACAAAGCAGTACGTATGACTGGATCGAACTGCAAACCATTAGATTTGTAGTGTGCCACTTACTAACTTACACATTAAATTACGGATCCACTGCTTGATCCACTTCTATGTGAAACAGGAGACCAGAGAAATTGAGATAATGAAGTAAAGTCCACGGAAAAGATATAAAAACTTTGACTTGCTGATGATATCGTACGTAGAGTTGTCAGACGGCGAAGTTCGTGGCATGTCAGTTGAAAGGAATAAACAGTGTCTTGAAGAGATTGTAAGATGGTGAACGGAAGCAACATAGTGCTAATTGGGCTAATCGAATAACATCAGGCCATTATGAGGAAATCAGCAAAACTCACGTACTATCTTATATCCGATTTTGTCAACTGAAATGTTAGTTAGAAGAGGATAAGAAACGCAGACAGTAAATAGAAATTTATTGACATGGAATATAAATGTCAAGTAATTTTGCGGTATTTGTCTTCAGTGAATAATCCAGTACAATGGTAAACGGCATAGATCGGAAGAAATGTGATGCTACAAAGCAAAACTGAAGGTAAGACACTATCATGTTTCAGTTTTGAGGTCTTCCCGTGGTTGCAGGAAAATAACGAATCAAGGATGGGTCCCTTTTTGCAAGTATGCGCTTATGATGTCACAATTGTCGCGAAACAAGTTCAGGTGATGAAATAATAATTCATGTACTTGCAAAAGGGCAGACCCATCCTTTATCCGTTATTGAAGATAATATGTTTAGACCGTGTAACTAATATGCGACCCGCTCATGAGTACTGCTAGAATGTTTCTGAACCAACGAGGCCGGGTTAAAAGAAGGCAAGGAAACAGACGAGAGGCATGGTGCCAGGTGGGTTAAGCGGTAGGTTCGAGCAACATGCGAGTGTTACGGAGATACTTCGTGAACCCAAATGGAATTGCTGGTGGCAAGCAAACACCCTACATGACATTGTTGTGAAAGTTTAGAGAATCACTAATTACAACAGATAGGTGGATGATACCAGTGCCACCAACATACATCTAGGTTAAAACGCGAAGACGAGAGAAATCGGGGCTGGTTCGGAGACGTTTAGGGCAGTTGTTTCTCCATCGCTTAAAAAAAAGATACAGTAAAGGGAATCACTGGCAGTCGTACAGGGTGACAATTAGTGAACTATATGAAATAAAACAGTCATAACTTCTGTACGGTTTCCGTTAGGACGTTCATACTGCACGGTTGGCCGTGGGGCATGATGGGAATTAGTATGCAGATGTTGGTTTAACGCCGAAGCCCACTGTCATTTGGATGGATTCGTCAGTGAGCAAAATATGGCGCATATGGGGGACTGAGAATCAGTATTTCTCGATCGAGAAGTCTCTTAACCCGCAACGGGTGACTGTGTCGTATGCAAAGCCCAGTCAAGGAGTAATCGGTGCGATATTCCTTGACGGTACAGTGACTGCCGAACGGTACGTGAAGGTTTTGGATGATGGTTTCATCCCCATTATCGAAAGTGACCCTGATTTCCACTAGATGAAAGACAGATCTCGACCCCATCAAAACAGGAGTGTGTTCGATGTTCTGGGGGAGCACTTTGGGGACCGCCTTCTGGCTCTGGAGTACCCAGAGGCCACTGGCATGGGCCTCGATTGGCCGCCATATTCTCCGGATCTGAACACACAAGATTCCTTTTATTGCGGCTATATTAAAGACAATGTGTACAGCAGTAACGCCAAAACCGTTGCTGAGCTGAAAACAGCCATTAAGGAGGTTATCGACAGCATCGATGTTACGACACTTCAGCGTGTCATGCAGAATTTCGCTATTCGTCTGCGCCACATCATCAATGACGGCAGGCGTATCGAACATATCATAACCTAAGTCCGAATGTCTGTAGTGACGTTTACTTCCTGAATAAAGTGTGTGCACGCCATAGTTTGTAACTAATTTACGCTTTTTCATATAGTTCAATAATTGTCACCCTGTGGGTAGATTTAGAATCAGACTTCCATCCATAAAGACTAAAGTATAAGATCGAAATAAGAACCAATACTGCTGATGCTTTTCTGTTTAATCTTAGAAGTCCTGATTGATCATGCTATTTATTATTAACTTCCCGTAAAAAAAGAAGGGGTTTCGCATATCGGAAACATGACACAAAAAATTGCAACACCAAAAAATAATTAATGTTGAGTAATGAAATTTAGGGACTGAATTTGTCAGGGTAAAATATTTAAGTGATGAACCTTACAAGTTGACAGGTTAATGTAACCGTTAAATAAGCCATTGCAAATGTGAAATGCTGGTATATGAATAACTGGTGTAACCGCCAGAATGTTGAATGCAAGCATGCAAATGTGCATGCATTGTGTTCTACAGGTGCTGGATGTCAGTCTGTGGGATAGAGTTCCATGCTTGTGGACTTGGTCAGTACAGGGTCGGCTAATGCTGGTTGTGGATGACGCTGGAGTTGTCGTCGTTAGGAGCCTCATACGTGTTCGATTGGACACAGATCTGGTGATCGAGCAGGCCAAGGCAACATGTCGACACTCCGTAGAGCATGTTAGTTTGCAACAGCGGTATGCGGGCGAGCATTATCGTGTTGGGAAACATCCCCTGGAGTGGTGTTGATGAATGGCAGCACAATAGGCCGAATCGTAAGATTGACATACAAATCAGCAGTCGGGCTGCGTGGGATAACCTCATGAGAGTTCCTGCTGTCAAGCGAAATTGCATCCCAGACCATAGCTCCAGGTATAGGTCCAGTGTGTGTAGCACGCGGACGGGGTTGTTGCAGGCTCTAAAGTTTCTTCCTAACCAACACGTGGCGATCACTAGCACCGAGGCAGAACCAGCTTTCATCAGAAAACGCAATAGGCCTTCTCCGTGCCCTGCGTTGATCTCACGCTTGACACAATTGACGGAAATGTGGGTGGTTTGAGGTCAGTGTAATACACGCTGCAGGACATCTGGCTCGGAGCAGTCCTTGGGGCGACAGATTTGTAACAGTTCGTTGTCACTGTGGTGCCGTTTGCTGGTCAAATTGCTGCTGCAGACGCAGCACGATGCGCCACAGCCGTACGCCGAACAGTATGGTCTTCAATCTCCGTCGTGCCATGTGGCCGTCCGGAATCCCGACTTCTTGCGGTGTCGTGACCACCGCTGCAAGTAATCATGTATGAAGGCCTATATTACTGGCAAGTCTTTCTGCAGTACCGCAAAAGGAACATTCAGCTCCTCGTAGCCCTACTACAAGGCCTAGTTGAAACTCAATGAGGTGTTGATAATGGCGCCTTTGCCTTCCTGAAGGCTGAAGCCAATCTTGACTAACAAGGAAATGCCACAACGTTGCGATCACAGATTTACTTCAAATTTTGTCACCTTTAGTAAGCCATTAAAACAACTTTATGTGCAAGTAGTGTGTACTACTCCGGCAATCCCGAAAAAATCAGAAGATAAGTTTTATCTGGCTTATGTGTGTCTACATAGGCGCCAGACGTTAGTTCATGGTGGTTAAGTGATTAGCGTTCGAGCTTCGTAAGTTGAACGTGTTGGAGGCAACGGTTCGAGTCCCGCTCAGACTTAGTCTGGGAAAAACACGTGTATTTGCGTGAAGTTTCAATTTATGTTGTGCGTATCTGTATGACAAATACCATTCTGCAATCTGTTACGTCGAGAGCACATCCGACGAGTTAATGTACATTATCCTTGTGGTTTGGCACGCTGTGGCTTACTGTATTACTAATTGTGACTAACGTCGTTCACGTCATTATTTATATGGTTTACCTTATTCTTTGAAAGCCTGTCTGTCGTTCTTGAAAATTTAAATCCAAATAGTAGTCAGTCAAATAACATATGAAATTCACTAGTACTTCATGAAAATGCGAGTGTTCTTTTTTTCATTATATACCTCTCAGATGTCATAGGAATTAATTATGTTACCAGTTGTGACAAAAATATAGTTCAAAAAGTGGAAGCAGGATTCGTACCGTCGCGTCGTCCACTACCCGCTCGCGAAGCGCGACCGCTAACCGCTTGACCACAATGACTGCTTGCGGTCGACTCCTTCGCATTGATACATCAGTTACATAATAGACGCGTAAAAATTCTCTTGTTATTTTCTCAGGACTGTCAAGAGTAGTGTACCTTCCCACTTGCACTTTACGTTGTTTTAATTTCCAACTAAAGGTGTACGAAGTTTGAAGTAAATCCGTGATTACAACTTGGTGGGCTCCCCTTGTAAGATAAACTCGCCACGTCCAATCTTAAAGGCGACTAACGCTCACGACCAGCGTGTATTTAACCTGATTTGCATCTTCGTAGTGGCTGGCGCTAACACCGCCGCTCTTATGCGACTGGCGCGGAATATCACTGGACGTCATATTTCAGATGTAGAAACACGCTCGCCACTTTCGTTTGTGTCGTCCTTGGTCTTGCGATTTTTTTTTTTACATCAGTATACTAAGAAACGATGCTCTACGCAGTGCACCTGCCGTACTGGGAGCGGAGAGTGGGCAGGCAGTGAGTTTGCAGCCCGGCGGTGACGTGCGGCACACGTGTGCGGCGTGGGCGTGCCGGCAGGGTCCGCGACCTGCCTCAAGGCGGGCGGCTTGTCAGGCCGCTGCCTGCCTGCCTGCCTGCCTGCCTGCCTCGCTGGCTCCCTCACCTCTGCCTCCCCCCCCCCCCCCCCCCCAACCCTCACCGCAGCTCGCGTCCTGCCGCCTCCGCCTCACTCCGCTCCGGTCGATATCTGCGCGGTGCCCCCCGGCGCGGCGTGGCGCTGCCTAGGGTCGTGCCGTGCCTGCCCGCTGTTTAACGATCGCCACCCGCCATCACCATCGCCACCGCCGCTGCCGCTGCTAGTGGAAACTTTACGGGGGGTGTTGCCAGGCGAGCCTGCCCTGCCCTGCTCTGCCAACCACTCTCCCCGCCCCACTCCTGTAGCGGACGAGTACAGGTGCTCTCGAGGCTGGTGCGAGTGCGCGCGCCGGGCGGTGCCCTCACTCCTTTGCGGACAGTGGCTGCCTCCCTACTACTCTTTATCCAGGACAAATTTTACGTGCAACTGTACTAGGATTTTTTAAACACGATGAGAGAGTACTCATTTCGAACGGTGTCAGATGGCTCTGAGCACTATGGGACTTGACTTCTGAGGTCATCAGTCCCCTGGAACTTAGAACTACTTAAACCTAACTAACCTAAGGGCATCACACACATCCATGCCCGAGGCAGGATTCGAACCTGCGACCGTAGTAGTCGCACGGTTCCGGACTGAAGCGCCTAGAACCGCTCGGCCACTGCGGCCGGCCTATTATTGAACTAAACATAAATCTACGTCCACCCTGTCACGGACGGCAAAAGGAAGACGGTATAAGACCGATGAAACATCCGATAGTAGTTTTTACAAACATAAGAAGATTCATCTTTTCCCGCTAGTTCCAAAGGCTTCATTGCTGCGGGCGTACCACATTTAATCTTTGCCGTAAACTACCTATCCGAATGAATGGATAAAAATAGACAAAAAATAAAAACTTAAACCCATATTATGTAGTGTATGTATATATTAAACGGGCGATCTAGAAACGAAGGAGAGGCTTCGTCCCGCTGTAGCCCGCAGTGGTTCACAACCCAACAGGCCACGGCAGTCCACCAACACCAAACCACTCCACCGCCGCCAAGGTCGTTGTGCGGTTCGGCCCCCAGTAGACACAGCCCCCCCCCCCCCCCCCCCCCCGAAACGTCTCACCCCATACGAGTGTAGCCCCAAATGTTTGCGTGGTAGAATAATTATGGTGTATGCGCACGCTGAAACTTTTTTTTTTTTTTTTTTCCAATCGCCGACACAGTGTAATTGAGGCCGAATAAGGGGAACCAGCCCACATCCACCGAGTAGGTCGAAAACTGCCTTAAAAGCCGTCCACTGGCTGGCCGGCATACAGGACCTCGACACGAATCCGCCCAGCGGATTCGTGCCCGGGACTGGCACGCCTTCTCACTCGGGAAGTAGCGCGTTAGATGGCGCGGCTAGCCGGACGGGCTTCGTACCCGTATAGGTAAACCATCAACGTTCTTGCTGTTCATACGCGATTCTAGCAGCCAAACAGCTACAAAATTTAGTGTGTGGAAGTTGAGACGTAACCCATTTTATTTGCCTCCTTTGTTTGCTGATAGTCTTACTGTCAAGTGAATTTTTTATGAAATAGTCATCATGAGCTTGAGATAGTCACACGCCACGTCAGTATTATAAAAGCCGAAAAGAAAGGTTTGACCCTTAACCAACTAGGTAACTATATATCTCCTCCTCCTCTTCCTCCCCCCCCCCCTAGGCGAATGACGTTACGGTAAATACACCTACTTTCCTTAATTTATACACCAAACTTCGGTTATCAGTAGTAGACATGTGGCACTACCATTTGTAATTGTTTTGTCCCTGATTTATTGCTATGAATTTATACCACCACATAGGCTATGTCGTGCTAGACTCAGAAATAGTGTTGAATTGACCCGGTTTATCGCTGCTATTTCCAAAGAATACGTATTTAAACCTCTTGTCACGTAGTGTCAGTTCAAGAATAGATACTTACTGGATGTAAATGAGTAAACAAAATAAAAACCTGCTCACTATCGTTACCAGAGCGATTCCATTAAAAATTCGGATGAGAGAATATTTCAGTACTTAACGGAAAATAGAGTACATACTTTTTTTCGCCATATAGCGGGTGACACCTTTGATTGAACTTAATAGGGAATGCAAGTAATAATATTTCACCAAGCACAACAGAGTTACTGGTGATCAGCCCCTTGACTAATCGTCCTCTGCTCTGGCGTGACAGTCCGTAGTCTGCTGCCCTCCTCTGACTACAGTGATCTGGTCTTTACCAGTTTGAAAACCCAGCCAACTCGTCTCTCATTACTCTCACATGCACATAACTATTGCATCACTATTCAAGAGCTGAAAATCTGTAGTCACCATGCGTCTCACTTCGTGTCTTTTGATTTCATGCTGTCTAATCGACCATCCGCTCTATCGCTAAAATTGTGCAACGGATCATCCAGCGCCAAACCATAGGGCTCAGGCGGGCGTCTGCTCGTTATGAATTTCTCTGTCACATCTTTGCGTTCTCATTGGGACCTACTTCCCAACTTAACAATTCAACAAAGTCGTAACCGACATACGTGTCATATCACGTGGCAGTAACTTCCAATATGGGTATTTTATTACGTGTGAGAGATTTTGTACCCGTATTCTCCATGTTGTTGATTTTACCCTGTCGTTTGCCGGAGCCTGGAAGGAATAGATAGCACTTAGTGTGGTAGTCATGAATTTTAACGTTTTTTAAGATTCCGTAATCTTGTAATTACTTAGTAGTTATTGTTCTGTGTTCCAGGCTTACACGCATAATCGGTTTTTGTACAGGGTGGCTTATTGGTGCCATAGCGACAGTTTCCACGTTGCGATTTTTTTTTAAAGGACGATTGGGAAATTAAAATGCCACTTTGTCCTACGATCTTCGCCTTCCGCGTTTGCCCTGATAATGTTCGTTGAACAAATGTTTTTCTTCTTTCTGCGCGAGCGCAAGTAATTAAAGTTAAGGTTCTTGCTAATGGATATGTTTGTTTATAGTCGCAGATAAAGTTAAATTAATACATATAATCGTATAAAAAATTTTTGTGAGACTACGTTTTTCCCTTAACACATACATGCACACGCAAAGTAAAGTAATTGGAAGTTTCGTGGTATAACATTCAAACAGCGGTCAGCCCAAATATTTATTTTCTAATACTTAACTACTGCATCCACCTGTGGAAAAGGTGTGCGTTTGAAACATACAAAATTGTTTCGGTTAGACTCCCAGGTATGGTATATGATCTTCAGTAGGCCTTGCCTTGTAACGCATGATCGCATTCAAAGTAATCTTCAGGTTGATTTATCGAAAGAGGCGTCGCAATGGTTAAGAGGTGCAGCTTCTTTCTGTGACAGACGACGTTGAAATCCATGTCTGACGTTCCAAACGTAGCTTATCTGTGGTTTCCTTAAGTAACTCGGTATGAATAAAGGGACGGTTTCGTCAATAAATCCGCTACTGACCCCGTCGCCTATAGTTGGCAAACTGATTCAGCCCCCGGTCTTTGATATCGACGTCGACGATACGTTAAAATATTAATTCCTTCCCATGGGGCTGTTTTTCTTGGGTAAAATTATTACTAATGGCGCTTACATTCATAGCCTTATTAAATCATGTAATAGCAGCGCAGTAGTAACGAAGCTGGAAATCAGTAACAGTGATGCGTCGTAGGCATTACCAGGTCATCTGAGCAATCAATATGACAATTTAGCAGAGACTTTGAGGTGTAAACGGACTTCTTATGCCGCAGCGGGTACCAGCGGGAGCCTGGGAACAGCGTTAAGCAATCCAGTAGCGTTTACAAACTGTGCAGAAGGCGGGAAGCAGTTACGCCCGTTCCTTTACGTGCGTTGAAGAGCATAATGGTAGGAACTGTGGGCGCAATTGGCGGTGCTTCACCTTTCTCGAGGTAAGGCTCAGGTGTGTTGACGGAGAGGTCTTTGTGCGGCGTGCGGCGGTAAACGTCCTCTGGCCGCTTCTGGGAAGCGGTGCGGCTGCCTGCTCGCTGCTACCGCTCGGCTGCCAATTAGAGGGGCTCCTGACAGCCGCGCGGACGTCTGCGGAACACTGCTGGCCGGCCTTTTACGGCCCCTGCAGCTGTTGTTCCGCTGCTTAACGGCGTCCCGGGCCGGTTTGTGCGGCCATAAGCCTCCACTTTTTACATTCATTGTCAAAAGTGAGCCGTCTCTGGTCGTAAAGGGTGCGCACACTGTTGCTGGGTGCACTCGCATTATGGACAAGAAACATAGCGCAGGCTGGGCTCTTTCCTCGCGCCTCCAGTAGGTCCGCGGGCGTGGCACGATCATTCAAGTTTATTGAACGAAGGTAATAGGTTGTAGGTAAAATGTTGTCAATTGTATTAAATCAGTGCTGAATCATTTTTCAGCCTAATTTGGATTGAACCTCATTTGATTCATAGTCAGTAAACGATTGCGTAAGACACGAAGAAAGCTACGTTGTCGTCATGCTTCGTTTCCGGTTCTTCACAAAAACTGAGACAGCGGAAACTTTCCTGCGTTTTCAGGCACAGTAGTCCTGTATTTTCTCCTCCGCTAGTGACACGTCGCTATTACGTTCATTAGAAGCTAAGTCTTAAGAGTACATAAAAATATTCTTTTTCTTTTTTAATTACAATTCCTTAGTGGTTTTACTTGGCATACAGAGATAGTAGGCTTATGTACATATGTATAAAACCTACTAACTGCATTTGAAAAAAATGGTTCAAATGGCTCTAAGCACTATGGGACATAACATCTGAGGTCATCAGTCGCCCTAGACTTAGAACTACTTAAACCAATCAAACCTAAAGACATCACACACATCGATGCCCGAGGCAGGATTCAAACCTGCGACCGTAGCAGCTGCGCGGTTCCGGACTGAAGCGCCTTGAACCGCTCGGCCACAGCGGCCGGCCTGTATTTGAACTTTCCGCTAACGATTGTATGTAAGTGAATCATGGAATGTTGAGAGAACCGGAAAAGAAGAGAATCGAAGCATTTGAGAATGTGTATTATAGAAGGATGTTGCAAATACGGTGCCGCGCGGGATTAGCCGAGCGGTCGTAGCCGCTGTTGTCGTGGACTGTGAGGCTGATCCCGGCGGAGGTTCGAGTCCTCCCTCGGGTGTGTGTGTTTGTCCTTAGGATAATTTAGGTTAAGTAGTGTGTAAGCTTAGGGACTGATGACCTTGGCAGTGAAGTCCCATAAGATTTAAGGGACAGAATGGTTTGACGTGTAATAAGACATCACAGAATAACTTTCATTGTTCTGGTGCGAGCTATAGAGGGTAAAAAAACTGTGCAGGAGGAGAGAGGTTGGTCAGGTTATGTTGTTAAGCATAAGTTCCTAATTACGCTTATATAGGAGTCTCTCATTGCACCTCTCCATTACTATTTATAGCGTTACTCGCAGTTGTAAGAAAATTGTAAAGCCCGTGACAACAAACCCAAGCCTTAATATAATCTTTCGCTGAAGAATTCGTGAAAGTAAATAAAGAACCCAAACACACAGTTAACAGACGTTAATTCGAAAATGTACATCTAGACTTTTACTTGAAAGCCACGAAAAAGGTGAACAGGTAAAAATTAGGCAGGCATTTGGTACCCGATCATCACAAATGAGAATACGGTACGCCACTTTCTGTCGGTTGTTCAGCAGAAAGAGGATGCTGGCATTCTAATAATGATGCCTCTTAAATTTGTCGTACAGGTTTGCGCTCGAAAAATTTCATCCTTCTCCAGCGATCCGAATTTAAGTTCTTCGATAGTCAAATTAACGTTAATAAATACCAAACAGTGTATTTACAACTTTTATCAGCCATCCTATAAATACTTAAAATTGTTTTCTTCAGTTGGAACACTGAAATGATAGACAGTGGACTCATCGTACCGGAAAATAGGAATTAAAATTCCCGTCTGACAGTTCTCTACGTATCGTAGACTTCGATTTTATCTATATTGCGGCCAATTAACAACTCCTTCGCAATGACAAAGCACGACAGTCTGAAAGGCCATGCTTCCTTTAGCTGTACTAGGTTTTGCCATGATCATATTTACTAAACCCTCGGAGGACGAATCGGTGGCAGAATCAGTGGCACGAATTGGTAGGTGAATTTATACGAGGGTTGGAACTTAAATAGTGGCAACTATTTATTCACAACCGATACAAAATAGTTACA